>NW_027508711.1:4477500-4857500 GCF_051911475.1 Siphateles boraxobius | reverse complement strand
CAGAAAGTTTAGCTGAGTTGTCCATATTGCCCTTCTGGGTTTACCTTTTATGTACCACTACTCTTTCAGTTAGGTACAGTAACAAAGCAGAACGGAACGGGGATGCGCAACACCTCAGGCAATTAAAACCTCACTTAACAAGAGGGCAGGTCTACACAAAGCACAAGTACAGTCAAATGAAATCAGAGCTGATTGGTTTTACATACTCAGTCCATTTGGTCCAAATCCTATAAAATTTTTCTTTTTCAACTTTGAGGGGAAAGGATATCTTCTCCATAACATAAATCTCATAGACAATTTCAATCCATTCATCAATGGTGGGTGGAACTACTTTTAACCATTTCCTCGTAATAGATTTCTTACTGGCTGCCATTAGTATCGCCAGCAGTTTTTTATCGTTGGTACTCCATGTTTCGAACCCTAGATTACCCAAATATGCAGTTTCACATTTGAATGGAATGTTTACATTAAATACATTGTTTATATGTTTGTGGATCTCTTCCCAGTAAGATCTAATAGTCTGGCAGTCCCAAAAAATATGAAAGTTATTGGCTCCATTAGACCCACAAAGTCTCCAACAGGCATCTCCGCTGCCCTGGTATCGTTTCTGAATAGGTGTGATAAAAAATCTTGCAATGTTTTTCCAGCAGAATTCCCACCATGTGTTTGACCCGGTTGATAACCATTGTAATTGACATATTTTCCCCCAGCTCTCCTGTGTGATCGTCACTTTCACTTCCCTTTCCCATTTCTTCTTTATGTATTCTGTATTCTCTTGTTTAGATAATTGTATGGTATTGTACAATTTGGAGATAATTTTGTTGCTTGATCTGGGTTTACTTAATGATAAAAATACTTCCAGGAATCCTGACTCAACTGTTCCTATAACACCCCTTTAAGATTTTCGTTAAAATGATGTCTCACTTGCAGATACCTAAAGAAATCCTCTTTTCCCAGTCCGTAATCTTTCTGTAGGGTTTCAAAACTCTGGAATGCCCCTTTGTGGGTAAATGAATAATAAGTAGTTAAACCTTTTGAGATCCATATCTTAAATCTGCCATCGATCCTATTTGAGCAAAGTCCGAATCGTAGGCACACCATCTCATCATTTTAGATGCTTCTCCTAATCTGCAAATTTTGACTATTACTTGCCAGGACTTCAGTAAGCTGCTTGTTATAGAGTCGTACGGGATTTCCTGTTCTTATAGTAAGTTGTTATCACTTAGTAGGGCTGTTATTGGGATTCTATTTAACGTCGTACTTTCTATTTCTTTCCATGCTGCAGTGTATGTTGGCGAACACAGGCAGACTAAAGGTCTCAGTTGGGCTGCATGGTAGTAATCCTGTAGGCAAGGAAGGCCCATTCCACCCTTCTGTTTTCTTAATTGCAGTGTCTTAAATTTGATTCTGGCCCTTTTCCGTTGCCACACATACCTTGCTATTAATCTGTCCCATTCTAAGAACTGCTTAGATGGTATTTTGACTGGCAGACACTGAAAAAGGCCGTGGAAGAATATTCATCCTGATTGAATCTATCCGGGAGCTTAAACTTAAAAAGGGAATAACATTCCATCTATGTATATCAGATTTTATCTTTGAATTTAATGGGCCGTAATTGATGTTGTACAATCTTGAGAAGTCCCTAGGTAATAAAACACCCAGATATTTAATGGATTCAGCATCCCATTTCCAATTGTACATGCTCTTAATTGAGGATGGTGGGTCATAGTTAAATTTTAATATTTGAGTTTTATTGATATTCATTTTATAACCCAAAATGAAACCAAATTCCTCTAGTAATTGCATCAATTTTGGGAGGGTCTGAGTAGGTTGAGTTATACTTATCAATAAATCGTCAGTAAATAGGGCCAGTTTTTGCTCCCCAGATTTCATTGTTACCCCCTTTATATCCGACCTCTGCCTAATCAGTTGACTCATGGGTTCTATAAACAGGGCAAAGAGGAGCGGCGACGCACAACACCCTTGTCTCGTTCCTCTTTCCAGACCGAATGAACTGGTTAGATCTCCATTGATTTTGATTCTAGCCATTGGTTTGTTGTATAGAGCTGCAAATGTGTCAATTATAATCGTATGGAAACCAAATTTTGAAAGTACTTTATATAAAAATGACCACCTCACTGAGTCGAATGCTTTCTCTGCATCCAAACTTAATATCAGTGTCTCCAGTTTTTGTTGTGTGATTTGTCTCATAACATGCAGCGTTTTCCTGATGTTATCTTAGGTCTGTCTTTGTCTGACAAAGCCAGTCTGGTCCTTATAATATTGGTAATGTTTTTTTATTTTTTATTGTCGTTGAAGGTTCTTTATGGAAAAAGTTTCTTCAATGTTCTTCACAGTAAGAAAAAAATTGTTATTTTAAGAACTGTTCCCTGAAAGGCTCTTTGGGAAACCAAAAATGGTTCTTCTATGGCATTGCTGTAAAAAAAAATTCTTTGGGAAGTTTTAATTTTAAGAGTGTACAATTAATACAACCTAAAAGCCCCCTAAATGAATTTCAATGTGTGGAATTCTTGTCCTCTTCTTATAAAACAATCCTGTGTTTGGTGAAGAACATTATAAATGTACACTACTATTCAAACGTTTGGGGTTGGTAAAGTTATTTTAAAACCCTCTGGGGTTCTTCGGACCAAATGGTCCCGAAGAATTTAAATAAAAAAATGTGTAAAATCATAGCTTCATCGGAATGGTCCGAAATTTGGTGACTTTGTTGGTACTTGGTATATGAACACCCCCAAAAATTGGGGACAGGATTTGAATAGTCTAAGTGGTTGTAAAAAAAATGGTCACACTCAGGGCCTTCGGGTCCAAATGGTCCCGCCATAGGAAATGAATGGGAAATTGGCAAAAATGTGACAATACAGAGTTTTTTTGTGCGTACAATCTACAAATCAGCCACGATCCAGAAGAAAAGCACACAACAGTGAAGGGGTGAACCTATAAAACATCAAGAGTGCAAAACAGACACATCCACACACACACACACACACACACACACACACACACACACACACACACACACACACACACACACACACACACACAAACACACTTTTATACATAAACAAACGAATAAATTCAGATTTCATATGTGTTTTGCATTTTTAAAATGCTCAGTTTGTCCACCAGATGGCATCCATCTAATTTCAAAAATTGCTTTTATGAGGTCTAGGTTTGACTCTAAAATGAAATACAGCTTTAAAAAAAATATAAAAAAATATTTTTTTATTTTTTTATTTTCTATTATATTCAATGGGGGGAAAATGGGTCATATTTATTGCATAAATATTAATTATAAATCTTAAATTATCTCAAAACACCAAAAAAGAAAAGAAAAAATATTATAAAAAACAAGTAAAAAAAAAATATGATTTTCTTTTAATAAATATGAATCAAACCATTTGGTCCCGAAGACCCTGAGTGTGACCCTGAAATGAAGGACCCCAGAAGATTTAGATATTTGAAAGAAGTTCACCAAGACTGCATTTGTTTGATCAAAAATACAGTAAAACAATACAATTCTGAAAGATTATTACAATTTAAAATGACTATTTCTATTTGAATATATTTTTAAATGTAATTTTTTCCTGTGATCAAAGCTGAATTTTCAGCATCATTACTATCAGTGTTGAAAACAGTTGTGCTGCTTCTTATTTTTGTGAAAACTGATACATTTTTCTTCAGGATTCTTTGATGAATTGAAAGTTCAAAAGAACAGCATTTATTTGGAATGGAAATCTTTTGTAACATTATGATTTATTTATGTATTGTGTGCATTTTAGGCCTCAGGCTCATGGGACGGGACGGTGCGTGTTTGGTTGCCGCAGCGTCGTGCGTGTCTGTTTGTGTTGGGAGGATGTGAGCGCGTGTGGGTCAGGAGTCTGGCCTTCTCCAGAGACGGACGGGTTTTAGCATCCGTCGCTGAATGCGACATGGTAAAACAAACACACACTCATTCACACACACCCTCACACACACACACACACACACACACAGTCTGTGCTGCACAGCTTGATTTCGACACGTCTCTTCATCAGGTGAGGATTTGGGATACGACCACTGGAGTTTGTGTGAAGAGGCTGCAGGTGATCGAGAACCTTTGACTGGTCATGTTTAGCATTATGATGACATCACAAAGCCTCATAATGTGCGTGTGTGTTTCAGGGTCATAAGGACTCAGCGTTCGGCTGTGTGTTCAGTCCCGGCGGGGAGCTTCTCGTCAGCGGATCTGAGCAACTGGATGAAGAAAACAGCACAGAAGAGAGAAGTGAGAGATGGACGAGTTTAAACTGAGAACAGGATGATAAAGAAGACGACTATACCAACTTATTTTTAACATAAGAGCTTGTGCGGCTATTTGTAATTTGAGCATGCAAAGCTTCTGATTCATTAGCCAACTTATTTTTCACTGCAATGCTGTGAATGAGTGAGACTTTCAATTCATTATCTGCTGTTGGTAAATTACTTTAAGAATAGAGTGCAGTAAACAGTAAAAGTACTAACCAAAGTGTTTATGATTTTGATAATACATTAAAATTAAAATAACAAATACAGTTTGCACCATGTTTGTACACAATTTAAGTGATGCTTGACCTTGCATGCCATTCTGAAAAATATAAAATTACAAATATTACATATTCTTTTTTATTTGATTTCATCATGTTTCTGTCCCAGTTAATATTAAGTGGCTTTAAGTACTATGTACTTACATTGAAACTAATAATTTGATACAATGGACTTATTGTGTACATACATGTTTTTACGTTGTACTTTTGCAGTTTTATACTTTGAATATACCTGTGTGTAATTACAGCTTTAATTAATGTATGTTATTACACTTTTGACCCTTCCCTTACACCTTAACCCACCCTTAAACCTACCCATACCATCACACCTAACCCTAACCTTACCAGTATCACACCTCAATATCAGCATATGTGTTTTACAATACATCAACACAATAAGTACATTGTACATATTTTTCAATGTAAGTACATAATGCTTAAAGCCACTTAATATAAAGTGGGACCAAAAAGGAAAAAAAAGATATCAAGCATACTGTAGATTCCAGTAGCTTCAATGGAAAAACCACTTAAATTACCCCAGTTCCAATGTAAAAAACAGATAGAGTGACTCTGTTCATGTGACATAGCCTATACAGTCCAATAGCACATAGCGTATACCTTTCAGAACATGAAACCAAAATATTCCATATCTAGATCAGTGGCTCTCAGCTGGTTTGGCCATGTGACCCACATCTTCCCATTGTCATTAGGCCCTGGTTTTGTGACTACAGGTACATATTGGTATCTGAAGTATACATAGTACCCTAAAAGGAACAAAAGTGTAACTTTTATTGGTATTGCCCCAGTGACAGCTTTTGTAAAAGCTGAGTGCACCAGTCATCAAAAATATAGAAAACAGCACAAAGTGAAAATAGAATATTTTAGATTAATGCAACAAACTATTACACAAAGAACAAGCCTACACACTAACCTGAGCTGTTAATAAATTAAATCTGAATGATCATAATAGTTGAGAAGGATTTGCATCCAGGTAACACAAAAATAACATTTGAATAATGACACTAACATATCATCTGACAGCAGATCCTGAATCAGGACAAAGTTTTCCTCAGGCACGCTTTGACAGAGTTAACAGTTGTTCATTCATGCATTTCAAATTAAATCTTGCAATCAAAAAACATTCATATTTTTTTGTTTCTTTGACTACACCCGGCACGACACTCAAAACTCACTTGTTGAAAAACACTGATCTAGATAAAGACATGTGACTATATGCCATCACTTCATATATCTCAAGAATCCCTATGGCTGCTTCAAAGAGAGAGACAGACTCAAGACTCTTAATTCCAGGGTGGGGAGTTTATTTTTTCAGTGAAAAACAGTACAGCCTCTTAAGCCTTGATGGCGAATTTGCGAATGGAGTAGAGGCGGGACTTCCTCTGCATCTTCTTGGTCATCAGGTTCTCCTCGTGTTTTGTCAGCTGACGACGGATGGCGCGGGTCTTCTTTGGCCTCAGGTCCAAAGGCTTGTACTTCTTACCCTGAAAATGAAAAGAACAGGGCTGTTAGAATATATTGGACTGACATTTAAAAACACTTACACCTTATGAAAGCTGTAAAACCTTCCATATTAAAAGTAAATGAGCAGTTCTCACAGACTGTGAAGACAGTTTCCATAGTTGTCAAGTAGGGATGTACCGATATGAAAATTTGCTACCGATAATTCTTTAGATTTGAAAGCAGATAACCGATATATTGGCCACTAAATCTAAATCCAAGTTTATATAATTTAAGAGCCTGATTACAAAAACAAGTCTCACCATTAAAACCCACGTCAAAAGCACACAATTAAAGTTCTTAATTTTATGTAGCCTATATGACAGACATGTGCTGCATGTTGCACTATTTCTTTTTTTGAAGAGATTCCAATCATATTTCAAGCAATTCAAAACCATCATGGAGAACGGTGCACATCTGAAGTGTCTCAGCTGAAGGAAATAATCCATTTATCAGCTTTAATATATCGGCCAAATAATTTTCTATTGGGCAGATAATAACATTAAAAATTGACCTAATATCTGCCGATACCAATATGGTCGCCAATATATCATGCATCCCTAACATTGTAAATAGCAATATATACGGAATAGTTTTCCTTTGCGACTAAACGATACCAATATGGTCGCCAATATATCATGCATCCCTAACATTGTAAATAGCAATATATACGGAATAGTTTTCCTTTGCGACAGACGACTAAACGATCCCAGTTCACACGGATCCGCGAGCACGACTAAAAACTGCATTATTTATGCCAGGGCAGTATATGGCGATTTCACTTTGTAAAGAAGCTTACACACCTATAGACTGAAAATGTGATGCGCATGTAATCACCGTTTTGTAGCTCAGAGACAACGGTATAGTTAAGTACACTTTGAAGCCCATTTTTAAAGTCTGCATTTTCAGGCCCCCAAAACTCTGTTGTCGCTTAAATGAACGGCCAAAACGCAGTTTTCCTTTTGGAAATGAACAATGCCTAAACTATAATAGTTTGAACACCCATTTCAAAGACAAAGTTCTCCCAAAAATTTTTTAGAATTGGAAAGTCAGTAAGATATAATACGGCATATAAACGTTTTGTCGGCTGCTCACAGCAGATGAATGTCATTTAGAGACTCTGCTGTGAACAACCGTATTTCTTTAGCAAGAGAGTATTCACACTATCTCCACTTGTGCAGGAGGAGTGCTGGGTGATCGTTCTTGCTGGAGTCTAAACGGAGGTGTTGTGTAGTTGTGTGGGTTTGCGTCTAACAATGCATGTTATCTGAATACAATAGCTTAGCTTCCCACTTCTGAAAAACTAAATTAACAGAACAACTCCGTTCTTTAAGCAGCAGAGCACACTCCACAAACTTTACATCATGTATCTGCCTGAACAGACTTCATGTTGGTGTCTATCATATTTGGACATGCAGTATAACCTGATTTTCTTTTAAGCAGGGCTTGAAATTGCGACCATTTTGGGATCATTTGTGCGATATTAGCTGTCAATCACTCCCACTCACTTACGCTGCGCTCCGTTGTCACGTGACGTGGAGCTGACTACCACGCGAAATTTAAAAGGCTGAATAAGAGAGATGAAAAAGTTCTGCATTGAATTTTTGGCGACCGCCAAAGCCTTATTTGATCGTGAGTGATGACTGAATGCTGCGCGTGTGACAGGGTTCATGTCTTCAAACGGTCTTGCTCTCCCTCCCACATATTAATCGAAATCAATTGAGAATTGACACGATGGTAAAAGGTAAGACGACCGAAGTTTCACGTGGAGCATTCAGAGATTTATCTCCTGAATTACGGCAGTGTAATTGTGTAAAAAAAAGTTGCCTTATCTTCTCTGAAAAGCATTCCGCACATTCAGATGACAAACCACAATTTCAATAAACAAAACAAACTATCCAGTGATGAAATGTTTTCTGTGTTGAAACAAATCTTGTGCGATGTCCTAAACTGCTTGGATAATCACACAACAATGCGTGCCGTAGCCTATACTTCTGCTAATGACACGTGTGATTCGCGAACTAATGACTCATTTGAACTGATTCCATTTATGAATGGTTAAAACAACTGATCTGTCCTACACTCAACTCACGAGACGTCTGAATCGGTCTATAACAAATCATTAACACTTTACAATAAAGTTCAATTTATTAAACTTTAGTTAACTACATTAGTTAACATTAACTATTAATAAATTCATTCATTCATTAATCTTTGTTAATTTTAATTTAATCATTAATAGTAGTCTTATTGAAATCAAAAGATGTATTTGTTAACATTAGTTAGCCTAATGCACTGTGAAGTAACATGAACAAACAATGAACAGCTGTATTTTTTATTAACTAAGATTAACAAAGATGAATAAATACAGTAACATATGTATTGCTCATGGTTCATGTTAATTAGTCTAATGCATTAACTAATGTTAACAAATCAAACCACATCTACTCAGAACTTAAAATGAGAATGCAAGTTTGCATACCCCATTTATTCATAGTAAGACTGGTTAGGAAGATTTAACCTTAATAAACTACAGTATTTTCAGGTTATTTATATGACTTACCAAAAAAAACTAGCTACAATTAGCTAGCTGCTAATTGTATTCGATTGTTTATTGTAGAAAATTTGTTAAAATAAACTTTAATGCTACTTTTTTTATTCTAGCTTTTGATATTGATATGATAAACCAAAATAATTATTAGGTTTAGGAAAGGAGGATTTTATCTTACAAAGCTATGAAATACAGTGGTAAAAATCACAGAAAAAAAAAAAAAAAACGAGGACAAGAAAGGATGACAAGTGTCCATCGGCCACCACCGAAAACCAATACATTTTAGGCGCGAGAGCTTGGTTAAATAAGGAGAGAGTGCCAAGCTAAAAAAAAATGCAGGGACAAGTATGTGGAAAACAAATCAGGATCGATTATTAACGCTTTTGTTCCTCTGTACTGGCAGAGCTAAACGACAAATTTGGTGGGTGCTCCTAAATTTTTGCTGGTGTTCCTAACTTTTTGAAGTTGGGAGCACCAGTGCTACCAAGTAAAAAAGTTAATTTCGAGCCCTGTTAAGTCATCATGAATTTAAAACTGACCTCATTTACTTTAACGCACCGTACTAGTCTTGTGGTAAACAGTTAATCCGTGCAAGTTAATACACAGAATTTTTTTTTTGCATGGCAATCTTTAATTAAAATCTGAAAATTTGTTTCCACTCTGGAATGTTGTTCCATCTCTGATGACGTCAGTTTGACAGCTTGGGATGAATATCCTTATCCACTCATCCAACCGTCAGTCCACTATGAGCGAGGGATGGAGAGGAGGTGCGCTAAAGTAAAACCCCTCCCTTTATTCAATATTCTCTTTCAAGTAAAATCGGTTTTAAGATCCAGTTCATTGAGACTTCAACATCTAGACCATGAGCTTCATCTAGAAATGAGCTTAAGGCATTTCCAGCAGTGAAACAGAATCTTTGCACAAGTATGCATGAATGTATGTCTTAGTGGTATTAAACTGACCTTGTAGAACTTCCTCAAATTCTCCTTCTGTGTCTGGTTGATAACTGTGAGGACTCTAGCGATGGACTTGCGAACCACGCGGCTGAAAAGAGGAAATAAATATTAGAACAAGGCATTTTTGCAAAATGCAAATATAAGAACATTTGCATTTTCAAAAGTAGCCTTCAATTGATTCAAATTCAATAGAAAAGGCTGCATACTACCAAAAATTTACTAAATATGGAAAAGATATTTACTATATATAGTGAAATAAACACCCGCCAACAGCGGGTAAAAATCAACTGTGGCACAGGCCTCCAGACTAACCTTTCCACTGGTTGCACTGGTGCTACCAACTTTCTCAGTTGGTCACACCAGCATATGATTTGGTCGCACCTTTTTTTTTTTTTTTGCTACATGCCATGGGATTAATGGACCAAGGCTAGCAAAGGCTTTCTGGGTTGCAGCAGAAATACTGGTAATATATTAATTATCATTGCCAAATTTCTGGATTTTGGACCGTAATTTTAATCATTTTACATTTGAATTATATACAAATCTATTTACATTTGAATCTCATTCTATCTATTATCATCTTTCTATCTTTTAAAAATCATTAAACATTCAAATGTATGAATTACATTTTAAAAGATTAGAGTATTATAATAAACTGATACAGATTATTCGTTATCAAAGTTTATAGTTTGCAAAAAGCAGAAATCTCACACTCCTTACCTTCTGCATTTTATAATAATTTCCTTTTCCTCTGTCGAGCGATCATGAGTAATCACTCGACAGAGGAAAATATAACCGCTGAAAAGACGTAGGAGGAAGGGGCTCTGTGTTTCGTGAGACCATTTTTTATATGCCTTAATTCGTAATTGGCGCGTTTCACCATCAGTGTGCAATGCGCGTGACGTCTACGTTCGTCAATAAATAAACTGCACGTGTCTTGCGGAAGAACATTGTAGACGGAACTTCTCTCCATTAATGTCTATGGCGAGTCACGCAGGCACTGGGCTACTCCGCAGCCCGCAGCCGAGAAGACCCCGGGATAAAATAGTCCGAATATAAACACTTATAGGCATACCGTAGTGATTCAGAATAAGTCAAAAACACGGCTTGGAAAATGGATTCATGATGTAGCCTAGTCGTTCATTTTGAACATAAGTTACGGACTGCAGCGGCTGATACAACGGCATTCTGATGCTCAAGCGTCCACTCGCACAAATGCGACCACATAACATTTTAACTCAATTTTTTTTCAAATCACTAGGCATTTTACTCGTTTACTCACTTCCTGGGGAAATCTGTGAAAGCCAAATCTGTGCTGATTTAGCGCAAATACTCAACTTGTGAGTCAAGATATATTAAATACAGCGTATTGCTCACAATATGCGCAGATCTGATATATATATATATAGTTAATCTACTAGACAAAAATAAAGAAATAAACCAGAAGTTCTGAAAGGCCGGTAACTTAAATTTAGTAGCCATAATTGGTCGTTGAGTGAAAAACTTGACTTCAAACCCTGCGTGTGCTTGCGCGCATATATATATAAAACATACATGTTAATATAACGCACATATATAAACATTGAAAAGTTATTTTGGTTCTTAGATCAGAACATACTAAAGAGCAAAAATTCCCCCACATTCCCATTAAACTAAAGCTGGCACTGAATGGCAGCAGGGGCCCCAAACAATTGTTCTTCCTATACAGCACATTCAGGCCAAAAGCATGCATCCACGAACAGTAACCTCCGGTAAAGACTAACACAAGTGACTCCCAGCAAGCACTCACATCTTGGAAAGTTTGGAGGCAGCTCCACCGGTAACCTTGGCAACTCTGAGCTGGGACAGTTCCACCTTCAGGTCATCCAGCTGTTTCAGCAGCTCCTCCTTTTTCTTTCCGCGCAGGTCCCTGGCCTTGATCTTTGCCTGCAATAACGATCTATTAGAATCACTTAAAAACCAATATATACGTTAAACCAGGGTTATCCAATACTGCTCCGGGAGAGTCAATGTCCAGCAAAGTTTAACTCCAACCAAAATGAAACACATCTGAACTAGCTAATCAAGGACTTTTTAGGCAAACTACAAACTTCCAGACAGGTGTGGAGGAAAAGATGGAGCTAAACACTGCAGGACAGCGGCCCTCCAGGACCCCTGCGGTAAACCATATTATAGACTCGTGATATTTTGTGTACAAATATCACAAGCAAACGTATGCAGATATTGTGGATTCGTTTTCTTCAATATCCGACAAATAGTATCAAGAGTTTCTGATGTTGATGCTTTGAAAACATGTTGGTTCACACTAATTTTAACTAGTGTCGTCTAAAACCGTTTTTAACAATGTCAATGTGTGCCCGATGGCCGTTGACTGCTGAAATCTACTATATCAAAGAGTAGTTCCAAAAAATGACTTGTGTACCTAATATTGCAGGTTTCAAGTTGTTAAATCTTACGCTACGGCTAACGTTACGCTAACAGGCTACACGCACAGACCACTGTCTCGTTGTATCAATTAATTTCCACTTTATATCAAGATCATCACTTCAAATACTGTGCTCAAACTCTAGCGTATAACTCAATGTGTATTTTAAACGTGTTCTCAGAGCTATTAAGCATGTATAATCGACCAGATTGATTTAGATTGTTGGGTTTCGGTAAAATCCTCACCATTTTTCTCGATGGCTGCCACAAGAAAGGAAGTTGTAGCGGTCACGTGAGAAAATCAACCGGGTTACGGAGGAAACTAAACGACTGTGCGAGAGGGGGTGGAATCTTCCATTCCACTCTTAAAGGGGGTGTATAATGACTATAATTGATTAAATGAATCCATAATTACTCTCAAATGTAAAAGTAATAACTAAATTGAATGATAAATACGCAAAATATATGAACGGTGGATTCCTAATGTATGTTCGATTTCTGTTACAAAACATTCAATGTGTTAGATATATATATATAAGAAATAATGGTACATATTCAAATAGGTCTGTTAAAGTAAAACAACTAAAATAAATAAATTAATTAATTAATTTAAAATGTATTTGCTTTATAGACTCATTGGTCGACGGATTTGACAGACAGCTCATCCCTCCGCCTCTTCTTCCGGAAGACTCCATTGCTATCATGGCGCTTGTAAGAAGTGTCTACAATTTGCTCTTCAGGAGAACGTCAACTTTCGCCATAACCATCATGGTGGGCGCTGTTGTCTTCGAGAGAGTGTTTGATCAGGCTGGAGATGCGGTATTTGAAAACATAAATCGGGGGGTATGTCATTTTTCTATTGAATTAAGTTGATATCTTCATGACCCACCGGCAGACTGACCTTGATTAGCCCGCTGGCTAACTACAACCAAATAATCAGTGGGATGAAAATGTAGACCTTAACTTAAGCCTAAAATACACATCTCAGTTTGATAATAATATAATTTTGTCCAAATAATGATCGAATCTTATAAAAACAATTTAAGGGCATTATACAACACTGTGATGCTTACATCTGGAGTGTCTGTACAATCTGAGTTATAAATTATGTAACGTTAGCGTTAAGTTATCTGTAATGTGTTCTGCTCAGCTTAGGGCTGGGCGATATGGCCAAAAAATTATATCTCGGTATTTTCTGGTTAAATGGCGATATACGATATATATCTCGGTGCTTTCTACGTTTTTCTATTTGGATACAGAAAATCTGTATTTATTTAAAAACATGTAATTTCACATCCTGCCCAATGATATCCTACAAACACATGTTGATATTGAAGAATATGGAAACTAATATAGTGAATGTAATGTAGGCAAAAGGTGGGTAAAATCACATTACATTCTAACATTGTAACATTAAAATCAAAAAACAAAAATAATGCTTTTGTTTTTAAATTGACTAAAGGCTCAACTAAAAATGAAAATAAATCAAAAGCACAAACTAATTCTATTGGCCTGCATTTGATTACCCCATTATAATGGTCACTTTCATAAAAATAAGCTTGTAGGTTTAAAATTCCACATATGGCACATTCATTGTGTCCAACAACAAATATTTTAACAATGTGTATATTTTAGTCAGAATTATTGCATCTAACAGCTCCGTCAGGCTCGTCCTCTCCTGACAGTGAAATGGACATATTTGTTTATCTTTCTTACATTTACAGTTGGAGAATATACCTATAAGTTAAGCACTGAGGAAAGCACCACATCTCAAACACATTAAACAGCGCCAGTATTTATCTGTCAGTCAGCAACAGTACCTGTCAGAGCATCTGACAGGGCAAGCTGCTTTAAACTTGTTAACTATATCTTACAAGTTATTTTGAAGCGCTTAATATAAGCTTGTGTCATGTTTAGGACAAATTGTACTTTCACTGCACCAGCTCACACTGCGGCACACTGCTATTTTTCAGACGTGCTTGTATCAAACTACTGTATCGATATAAACAGTATTGCCTCATTTCATATCGTTTGAAAGAAATGTATCGTATATCGTACAAACTTGATGTACCGCCCAGTCCTACCATGTGTGATCTAATTGTGTGGGTTTTTTCCCCCCTAGAAACTCTGGAAAGACATCAAACACATTTATGAAGAGAAGGAAGAATAATCAAGTGGAACATTCATTCTGCCATCATCCCATTTCCTGATGTGACCCTGTTGGATGGTCCACCGGCTTTTGCAGTGTCTTCGGCCACCATGTTCCATCTTCCAGCCGGATTGTCCTGGGGACATAGACATTTACCGAACCCTGTTAAAATGTCACTTGACTACCTGTTATTGTGTGACGTGTCACATTCTTCATGATTTGTAAATGTGTTGCTAACTTTATTCTGAATGAATAAACTCAATGACCCAGAATCATTTAAAATCTGGTGGTTCTTTTGTATACTATCAATGCAAGGGGGGATTTCAGGTGCTGTTTAATATAGTGGTGCAGTTCAGAACCCAGATGACTGCTGGTTCCTTTGAGATTTTCCTATGGGGTTTTCAGTTTGAGTAAAAAAAGGTCTGTGGTAAATATAACTTGAAGATAATTTGACATTTTGTTCTAGAAGAACGTAAACTGCATGTCACACCCCAAACGCTCTTATCTAGTTACTTATACGTTTTTAAAATTAAACGTTATATTTACAACAGACCTTATTTTACTCATACATTGAAATTCCCCATTATAAAACCCCATAGAAAAATATCAAAGGAACCAGCGGCAAATTAGGCTTCAGTGTTCTGACGTCATAACTGGAAATTGAGGGGGCGTTTATGACACCACTTCAACTAAAAACAAAACATTTTAATAAAATCGCGTTTTTGTAGTTTTAATTTACACGACAACAGTGTTCTGGGGCCTGAAAGCGGGTTTAAAATTTTTAATTTTTGAGAATGATACTGTTATTATCTCCATGAAAACTACAAAAACGATTTTATGAAAATGTTCAGTCTATGGGTGTGCGTTTTTTTTTTTTTTTGGTGATATCGCCATCTACTGGCCAGGCTTGAATATCACAGCGTTTTAGTCTTTTTCATGGATCCATGTGAACGGGATACCTTTGACAACGTCCTTTTTATGCAATTTTATACATTGTTGTCGTGTAAACCCATAGGGACTGAAACGACACCATTTTCAACTTTTTGTGCGTTTTAGCAGTTCATTCAGTAGCACCTCAATGCAGTACATGAGTGCCACGGGGAGGAGTCGGATCAAGATCCAAGGGGTGGAGATGGGTAGGATTAGGGTTGGGTTTAGGGATTAGGGGTGGGTTTTGGGATCAGGGGGCGGAGTTTAGGTGTATGCTAGGTTTAGGTGTATGTAAGGTGTAAGGTAATCTGGATCCGACTCCTCCCCGTGGATTTCATGTTCCGCAGTGAGAACCATCTCAGTTCATTTACACGAGTCACGACATTGGCATTTTGGGGGCCTGAAAATGCAAACTTTTTAAAATGGGTTTCAAAGTGCAAGTTTTTGAAAATTATACCGTTATCATCTCCGTTAAAACTATAAAAATGCAAATTTGTGAAAACGGTGATGTGATGAGCATGCACATGCGTGTTCAGTCAATAGATGCGTGTTTCTTTACAAAGTGACAGCCAAAAACTGGCCTGGCATAAATAATACATCGTTTTTAGTCGTTTTCGCAGATTTGTGTGAATGGAAATCATTTTGACGTCGTCTTTTAAAAAAAATAAATGGAAAAACTTCCATTTAGTACACTGCGGTCATGTAGGCTAAACTAAGTTTATTGCAACATGTATTTCATGCAGACTTTAAATCCCACCAAACCAGGATGCAAATGTGAACCATTTCATAGTTATGGAGGTGACTTCACAGAATATAACCTGATTTAAGATAGACTGACCACGTGGTGTCACTAGAGCACTTTTTAATCTCATTATGGCATCAGTGAGAATAGAATTGAGGTTTGCTGTTGTACACAAAGTGAAGTTAGAAAGCTCATTCAGTAACCTCAAAGTGAGTAATGTGACTGGGATTCTTTTCAGTAAATAGACAGGTAAAACCACATGCTTTTGGGTCAAACTGGACAGACCATGAACCAATGCCCATGTAACTCGTTGAGGTCAGGGAAAGGGTTTTTATTGATAGTCCTATTGTTTCAAGGTTCATTAGTCAAATACACAAATGCTGAGTCGATCCACATGGTAAGATAACACATTAACTATCTTTGAAAAAGAAGTTCTCTGATATAAATGAATGCATATAAGGTTTCAAACAGCATTAACATATTATAGATTATTATAAATGCACTGAACAGAAAACCGAGAATACTTCAGGAAAGTCATATGTCAAAGGTTTCTGTTTTGTTTGAGGTTGGTGGTCACGATTTCTAATGGACAAACAATGATCAATCCAATCAGTCATCATTAAAGTGTTTGAGTCATTGGCTGTGCAACATAATATTGATTTGGAGTTCAGAACTTGAGTCCACAAGCTCAAATCTATAGAGTGACAATCTGTTATTTTAGTGTTATATTATAGTTTTATTAATATTTTGAACTAACTTATTTGTATATTTTTAGTTTTAATTTGTATGGGTTTTTGCCATTTTTTATTTATTAAATATTACTATAAGGTATTATGAGGTAATACTTTATACTATATTTTTTAGTTATTTATATAAGTATATATTTATAAGCTTTTATCTAACTATGCACCTTTATTTTAGTGAAGGAATTATTTTGTTAATAGTTTTAACTAAATGATTGTCCTGTTCTGCATTTCCCAAAAGCATCACAAGCTAAGTTGATCGTAGAGAACAATGGTGGCAATGGTCTTCACAATCAACTTGGGCTCACAATGCTTTTGGGAAACGCAGCCCAGGCCATTTCACAGGGCTCCAGACTAACTTTTTTCACTAGGAGCACAGTGGCCCCCAACTGAAAATTTAAGGGGCACAACCAACAAATTTAGGGGCACACACTGTAAATCAACGTGCTAACCAAATATTCACATTTCTACTTATTTCCACTGTATTACTAGGCCTAAATACTTTGAATTTGAAACAGCACATTGAAATTTCTGCATCTATTATCAGTGTCACATTTTATTGTGCACTTTTGGAGATGCAACAACAAAGTAAACCGACAGCACCATCGCTGTCATGATAGTACAAATATTTTAAAAAATAAAATGTCCGTGGTTAAACTTCAACATCATCTCTGCCTCATCTGCGCTCTGATTTACAGCCTCTTGTCTTAAAAGCAACCGGCAGTGGAGTTGCTTTTTGATTTATTAACATGTCCCAGCATACTCTATGCTTGAGGCTAAGATTGTGTTAAACTAGCGTATTGTGTTTAAACTGCGAAGTGCCAGCACTGTCGGCAAACTTCGTGTTCTCCGCAGTCCTGGGGTAGCGACCGCAACATTCGCAGTTCATGTATGGTTCGTCTCCTTACAGTATCTCAACCATATGAATTCTCGCAACCAGTCTTCCCGAAAATGGTGGGTTCGGGCCTTTTCCCCCACACAAACCTCTGGCTCTGAATCATCATCCAACTGTAGGCCTACACTGTAGACTCTGGCACTGGCACACTTTTGCGACCATTCGGTCGCAGTCTGCCCTGTTTCAGGATTATTTCTGTGTCTAATGATTTTATAATTATGTTAAAGTCCACATATTTCACCAAAATAATTGATAATTAAATTAAACAATTTAACAAATTTAATTGTATTTATCCAGTATAGGCATACGCATTATTTATGCTTCACTTATTTGTTTGTTTTTATTACTGAGAAAATTTATCAGGTGTTCAGTACAAAAGGAACTGAACATTATATGTGCTCTGAACTGTACTTAGTACTATTAAATTATACCTAGTAGGCATACTATGAACATGTAGGCTTACTTAACATTGGTACATGCAATGACGCAGTGACTGTGAGCCAGTTAGTCTGTCGGCCAGTCTGTCACGTCACAGATCATAAGCCAATCGCCACTCAGAACGCGCTGAAAACACTTTGCATATTTCAGAGCGCGCTTTAATGACCCTCCCGTCCGGGGGTGGTTCCATCTCATTCATCTAGAAAACTCCACCGTTACAAGTACCACTCATAGGTACCACTGCAATTTTTCCTCTATCATATCTCCCTTCATCAAACATGTCTTACTCTAAAGTTATCCCCGCTTTGGCCAGAGTAAAGCCGGGTCAGTTGTTTGGTTCGAGGCTTCGGTCCACGGCAGCATCCACGCAGCACAAAGAGCTGAAGACGGAAGACAGGCTGGACCCGAGCTGTACTATCGTGGAGAAGCCCTGCGACGTGGACCTCATCAGCGGGAAAGCGCACATGGACAGCCAGAAGATCTCCGTGGACTTCGACAACACACAAGAAGCGTATAAGAGCAAAGCCACACTGGAGCTGCTCAGAAGCCTGCTGGTGTTCAAACTCTGCACATTTGACTTCCTGGTTGACAAAAATAAAGAGGCGAGTTACTTTTGATTTTTGAAAAACTTTTAGTTGCAGTGAATGCTTTTTTCTCTCCTTGAGTAGGCCTATTATTTAAATGTACACAATTCTTTAGATCAATATTATTTGAATGGACACTATAAATTAATTAATTTACTTTATAATTTATTTATTTGACATTTTCTGAGATGTGTCGTTTTAGAATGTGTGTGTGTGTGTATATAAATATATATATATATATAGGATGTAGCGATATGAGAATTTTGTCCGATATCGATAATTCTTTATATTTGAAAGCTGATAACCAATATATTGGCATATAAATCTAAATCCAAATTTTATATAATTTTTGAGAGCCCGATTACCAAAAAGTCTCACCATTAAAAGCATGTCACAAGCACAATTATAATTATGTTCTCATTAAAATTTTATGTAGCCTATATGACAGACTTGTGCTGCACATGTTGCTCTCAACTGTGTTTTCCTTTTTGTAGTGATTCCAATCATATTTCAAGCAATTCAAAACCATCATGGCGAACTGTGCGCATCTGAAGTGTTTCAGCTGTAGGAAACAATCCATTAATTTTCGGCTTTAATACATCGTCCAAATTTTCTTATTACGATATGTTATTAGCATATATCGGCCGTTATATCATATATACTACAGGGCCGTTGAATGCTTGAATCTGATTGGTTGACGAACGTTCTTAAGGTGATGATACACAGGGCAACATTTTGAGCAATGTTGCTGGGCAGTCTTGCTGAGCGATTGTTGCTTGGGCACTTTCCCATTGAAAATGAGCTACAAATTTCTATCGGGATAATTTAGATCGGTTGTGGGCCCTGTGTCTCATCTGGTTGCCCGTTGACGGCAACGTTGCTCAAAAAGTTGCCCTGTGTATCATCACCTTAAGGTGTGCAATTATTTTCAGGGAAACTCACGGCTAAAGTTTTTCCAGGCAGGTCTTGACCGCATTACAGTTCCATATCACTGCGTGTAGATGACCGTAATAACGGAAAATAGGAAACTATTCATAACAAGAAAAAAGATGCAGCCCCATGCGCTTGATCTGCAATTTTCGATGTCTAACTTCTCAATCAATGGAAACATGCAGTTTAATTATAATAAATAAAGTATATAGTCCTATCTATAATCAATAGAAATTAAACTAACATCGGCCTATAAATAAATTGATAGTCCTACTGCACTGGTTTTCGTAATTATTCCAGATAATATAACAAATAAATAATTATTGATTGGCCTACTTGTTAAAAGTGCTTTTTGATTCATTTATTAAGCTTTATGCTGCTATTACTGTCAATAATAGAAAAAAAGAATGAACGAATGAATAAAAAATAATTAACAAATAACTAATAATATTGACGTACATGATGTTCCGTCTCATTATTGCAACATCTCTCTCTCTCTCTCTCTCTCTCTCTCTCTCTCTCTCTCGCTCTAATAACTGCATTAATAAAGCGGGGGACACACTACTCCATGGCCGGTTATGAATGTAATTTGATACTTATGACTGATCATGCCCAAACACGTTCAGTCTGTGTTCACAGTCGGTGTTTAAAATCTGCTACAGTTGATGGAAACAGTCCGTTTTAAAAGGTTTAGCTAGTCAGTGTGTCCCCAGCATTAGTCTGCTATCAGTGGCTCAAACGTAACTCTAAAATGACGTTTTGGAATTAACAACGGAGGCATATGTGATTAGATGCGTAAGAAATGAGTCCTACATACTAGAGCGTTTTAATGACACAAACTTGACAAACGTCTTGAAATACACCATCATTCTGAACAATGTTTCGAGGTGTGGTAACTGTAGTATAAGCGGAATAATTGACTGCAAATTTCCTACAAATAATATCACGAGTTTCTGATGTTGAAGCATTGAAAACATGTTTGTTCAAACTGAATTTAACTAGTGTCGTCTAAAACCGTTTTTTTTAACAATCTGTCAATTTGTGTCCGATGGCCGTTGACTGCTGAAATCTACTATATCAAAAAGTAGTTTTAAAGTTTCAAGTTGTTAAATCTTACGCTACGCAAACAGGCTACACAAACAGACCAGTTTCTTTTATCAATTAATTTCCACTTTATATCAAGATCATCACTTCAAATACGTCAATTATCCCTTACATATATGTGTGTGTGTGTATGTATATATACTTGTATAATATTAATATGTAATATGTATGTATAATTTTTATTTTTTCTTGTTTTTCATTTATTTATATTAGACACTAATGTAGGCTACTTGTCTGTTTTATTTATTATATTCCTCACTTTTTCCCATCCGCAGCTGATGGACCTCAGTAAAAAGGTTTTTGGCCAGCGGCTCTTCGAGAAACTAATGAAAATGACCTTCTACGGTCAGTTCGTTGCGGGTGAGGACCAGAACTCGATCAAACCTCTGATTGAGAAGAACCAGGCGTTTGGCGTGGGCTCGGTTCTGGACTACAGCGTAGAGGAGGACCTGACTCAAGAAGAGGCTGAGAAGAAGGAGATGGAGTGAGTATCAACCAAAGAGTTTGTTTTCCTTTCCTTATTCCTACTGTTCAAATAGATTGAGTCTCTTAAGTCCACATCAGAAATATCAGATCTAAACCCGGATGCCAGATCATGTCAGAAGGTATCCATTTTAGTCTGGCATCCAAAACCAGTAAAGCCTGTCAACAGCAAGTCTTATCTTATACCCAAAACTGCTTTATCAGTCTGAGAGTTTGACTGAGAAAAGCAAGAGCAGAAAACAGCAGATGAAGTTATGGTAAAAAAAATCAGCAGTTTAATTGAATAATCCTAAATTGCGTAATCATGTACAGGAATGTCACCCTTTTGACTGCACCAGTGTAAACAGTCTCTGATTACACTCTTCCCCATTGGTCAGTTTCAGCCATGGCCCACCGCCTGATTGGCTCATAAAGGGAGGTGTTTTTCCTCCTCCTCTTGCGGAATGGAGTCACATGAGGTTGAGCCAGGAAACCCACGCCAGCGTTTTGAGAAACTCAGAGCCTGTCACGATCATTTGACATTTGAAGGTGTGGCGCAGATAGTATAAAAATCACTTTTTAAATGAGGTTAATGCTTTATTCAGGACTACGTTTTGAGCTGCCAGTTTAATTTATCCCTTTCAGAATCAGCAAAGGCTCACAAGTTTATAGTAACACAAAAGGGAGGCTTGTTTAAACCCAGTCCCGTGGGAAAGTGCTCACATTTCGTTCGGTGGAAAAAGAGTAACCACACACACACACACACACACACACACTGCATAGGTTATGTAAGGTGTTTTGGGTTAGACGAGACCTGGTATTTAATAAGCACAAGGAACAGAAAAGGTTCAGAGCAGATTCCTTTCAGGAATCAGCTTAACATGAAACTTATGCTGAAAAGTTTTAAAACTGATTTTTAGGAATAATGAGCCATTGTTCATGTGATTAACATGTGAATAGGATTGACCGGAAGAATCGCAAAGCAATAAATGGAATTATATCCATTATAATAATACCGTATTCAAAAGCATGGTTATCAAAAATATAGATACAGTTCTCTGTAATATGAAGTTATTGGGATACTGAGAACTAGACATTTTATTGCCAGTGATTTCCCAAACAAGACAAAAATACTCCAATACCAGTTACAACATACAAGTGCAACTTCAGTGCAATACAATTCAAGCGCTTGAGGGTATAATTTTCTTCTGTTGTAAACCATAAATGTTCTTCATGCTTTAGTTAAGAGTCTCCTTTACTGTTATTCAGACATGAATGGTTCCATTAGTCATATGATTTATTGAGATGGTATATGACATCATAATCATGAGATTTTATTTTATATATATATATATATATATATATATATTGCTCTGTAAATATGTCTATAACATTTTATTTAATAATATTTTATTTAATAATATTTTATTTCTGTTTTAGGTATTCTAGATTCTAGTTCAAGTTAAACTAAATGTAAATGAGAAATGTTTCCTTGGCAACTTGTCTTTTATATTTTATTTCAGTTAACATTTAATTTATTTAAAGTAATGAAAATGTTTAATTTGAGTTAATAATAACCTTTAATATAGGTTTTTATTTCAGTTTTTATTATATTTATTATATTTTAGTTTTTAATGTTCATTTTTTGCTTAAGGTTTTAGTAATTTCATAATGCGGTTTTGCCATTTATTTTATTATTTTTTGTAAATGTTGCTATGTAGGTTTAATTTCTTTTTTATTCCAGTTTTAGTTTTTATTTGCCAAGGCAACATTTCTAATTAAGTTTTTCAACTAAGTTATTTCAACTTATATTTATATTTTATTTTATTTCAGCTTTATTTTAATTAACAGTTATTTTTAATAGTTTTAGTTAACGGTAATAACTACCTATTGCACCTGCTAGAAAGATTCGTCTGTATATAAAAAATACATCATCTCCATTTTTTGCAGCATTAAAATAATTTCCGTTTGCTCAGTTGAATCAGTGTCTGCATTAGTAGCAGTGTCGATCTGAGCACATGTTGCAGTTGTCATGCTTGCAGCAGCTCTATGTCTTGTTTATTATAGAGGATCAGGTCGAATACCTGTCATACTACTTATTTACATGCCTCAACTGAGCTTTCACATTAGAGTTGCCAGTTTCAGTTATTTGCGTTGTGCGGATCATTTTAATTTCCCTCACAGCCAGAGAGCTAAATTGTTGTTTTAAACTGTCCGTTGACTGAGACTTGTGTTGCAAAGTGTATGAATCATGTGTCTGAAATCCGAAGTGGACCAGCGTTTGTGAATAGGGCGTTTGTGTCACTGCCAGAGTGTTTGGTGTGTTTTGCATAATTTAATGGTCCCAAGTGAATTTATCACCTCTTCCATTAGAGCTGACTGGAGTTCAAATGTCCTGGTTTAAAGGGGACCTGTTTACAGAAACCTTAACTAGCGTTCATAAAACTCAACTTTGCACTTAAACATGCTTTTTGCCTTGTTTTTCAGTTCCTGTGTTTCTGAGGCTGAGAAAGAGAGTCATGGTAAGTACAATAAATTCACTACGTTAAAAATATTTTAACTAAATGAGAACATAAAACTATACATTGTTTTATTGCTGTGTTTTTAAATCGCCCCTTGCAATATTAAGGCTTCATCGAAATATTCGTGTTTGAGCCAGATTGGGGAGAGAGGTGCTGTTATAATGTAAAATATGTGAAAAATAAAGTGCTTTTTGAACCATCAAACATGAAAACATATTCTAGAACACCTCAAAAACAAAATCCGAACCCCTTTAATATATTTTTATGCATTTTATTAGATTTTTGGTTTAATTTTATAAATCTGATTATGTTATTAGTTGTTTAAAAAGCATGTATTATAAAACGGATAGTTTCGGTGCTTGATTCTGATTGGTTGAGCCGCGTTCAAAGCCATTGTAAATCACTCAAGCATACACCTGTGACCGCATTACATTAGTATTACTGCGCAACTGCCGTTTGTGATTCTTTGTTGCTGCATGTTTTGCTTGGCAACCAATTTGGAACTACATTTCTTGCCGTTGAAATAAATGTGTGATAACGTTATATTTTTTGTTGCTGGTGTTTATTTTATGAATAAAATAAACATTAAAGTGAATATTTTTATGGAGTAACCATTTTATAAAAGCATTAAGCCCCTTGAAGGGGGTTTTACAGCACCGCCCCTTAGCTGTTCTAAATTCACTGTAAATCACGGCTTTGCGGGGTTTATTGCTTTAGTAAACAATTGTTTTGTTGTATTTTCAGTGAACACCCGTGAAAGCTTACCTCAGGACCATAAGTGTACAGTGTTTTCCGTTTTATTTCAGGGCTTTAGTGTTAATGCTGGAAGGGTGTTGGCAGTTTGTTGGGTTTCATCTGGCTGGGTTTTTAAGTGACGTTAGTAATTTGACAGGCGAGCATCACTTCGCCTCAGGGATCATGGTGTAGCTGTCATCGAGGCTGAAATAGACTGCTGTATGTGTTTTATGGGCTCTAGCTGTTTCACTCGTTTAGACTGGTTGAAGCTGGTTTAACTGTGGGCTCTCCTGGTGAAGGGGCTGAAATTATCTTTGCAAGCTCATGTTTGTCAAGTCTGTGGGGTATCTGTATCTCAGATGAAAACCTTTCCTCTGTAAGGTATTAAAAACATTACGTAGTGCAAGCTTTTGGCCACAGCCATCATGCTGCATAAAGCTGTTCAGTATTAATGATTTTCATTTTTTATTCTAAATGTGCATGAAATTCCTAGTAATTTCAACATGAAATCAAAACCGGTTCTATTATCTTTATAAATTATGTGATGTACAAAAAATACATAATTTATGGAAGTAAAACATTTTCATTGTGTGCATTCTGTGAGGAAACTGTTATTTAATTTTAGCATCATAATGATTTTCTGACAGCTTTTTGCAACATAATGCGACACTTAGGCAAAGTTATGGTTAAAATGGAGGGATGTTTCCAAACCAGCATCTGAAAAATTGGCTGTGATTTTTAAAATCCATATTCAGGTATGGATCATCGTGAGAAAAAGTACAAAGCTCATCGGCAGTTTGGAGATCGGCGTGGAGGAGTGATCAGCGCTCGTACATATTTCTACGCAGATGAAGCCAAGTGTGACCATCACATGGAGACATTCATCAACTGCATTAAAGCTTCTGGTGAGAGGAATATTACTTTGTTTTCTGTGCCCCTATTTTACTTATTCTTAATTTTGGATATTACCTTTCATGTAGTGTGTAATTTAGATGTTTGTAAGTATAAAAGGTCTGCAAAGTTTCTGATTGGCCTTAAGCGAATTGTCAGTAATTCCAGTCTTACTTCCTGTAACAAATCTGCATAATTCCAGCCTACTTTGACCCTGTAGGTGTAGCTGATGAAGCCTGAAAGAGTTAGGTTTGTGTTGTTGACATGTTGAAAAGATGCTGTGTGTTCTGCACTGCCAGAGCAAATACACTTTGCAAAAGGATGAAGGCTCGAAATCATACGGTAAAATCGACGCTGAAATCCAGATTTAGCTAATGATGAAATAGCCGTTTAGTTTCCGAGACGCACTGTAAGTGGTTGACCAATCAACCGACTGGGTCATCTGACCAATCAGAGCAGAGTACTGGACCATCTGACCAGTCAGGCAGAGTTGACCAATCACAACAGACTGGGTCATCTGACCAATCAGAGCAGAGTACTGGACCATCTGACCAGTCAGCGCAGAGTTGACCAATCACAACAGACAGGGTCATCGGACCAATCAGGACAGAGTAGGCTCTCAGGAAGACCGAATCCTTTATCCAACCATTTCAGACACTTTGAAAAATGAGGTGATGCTGCAATGTAAATTATAAGACCATTAAAGTGTTTTTTGACCTTAGATGCATGTAAGCCTATTGTAGGAGCCTCTTAAACAAAAGTAGTAATCTTTAAATAGTATAATAGGGGCACTTTAATATCAGGCTATGTTAATTGAGGTATTTGTGTTGATGCCTGTGTATTTTAGCCGGAAGCTCTGTCGATGGATTCTCGGCCATTAAGATGACTGCACTGGGCCGGCCGCAGTTCCTGGTAATTCTCTTTTTTTTTTAACTTTCAAATTTCTTACAAATAAACTGATATCTGTGTGCTTGATCTGGATTCGTTTTGCCTTACAGCTTCAGTTCTCTGAGGTGCTGGTGAAGTGGAGGAGGTTCTTCAACCTGTTGGCCGCCCATCAGGGGAAAGACGGCATGGCAATACTCGAGCAGAAGCTAGAACTTCAACAACTGCAGGTTTGTGTTTTGCACTCAAAGTCTATAATAGTTTCTAACCGGGCAGTTTATAATGCGTAGGAAAAGTAGATTATTGACAGGTTTTTGGAATTAATTTAGTGGGGTCAAACATTTAAAGATGTTCTATTCCTTTTAAATGTTCTATTCAAATAAATGTTTAACCGTTTCCACAAAAATAATGCGCAGCACAACGGTTTCCAACATTGATAATAAGATACAATCGTAATAAGCCAATCAGCATATTAGAAGACTGGAGTAATGATGCTGAAAATTCATCTTTCACATCACAGGAATAAATTGCATTTTAGAGTATATTCAAATAAAAAAAGTTATTTTGAACTGTAATATTTCTCAATCTTTTTACTGTATTTTGATCAAATAAATGCAGCCTCAGTGAGCAAAGAGACTTCTTTCAAAAACTAAAAAAAAAAACATACTGTCCTCAAACTTTTAAACTTGTATATTCATTTAAAAAGTACATATTTACATGTAACTTTCTCTGTCTTTTTTTATTTTGTTGATCTGCAGGACAGTTTGATCAAACTGGGAGTAGGTGCTAAATCAGATGTTGAAAACTGGTTTACTGGAGAGAAACTGGGTTCATCAGGGTAAAATTCCTCATCTGTCACTTACAATTTAGAGACCAGGAAAACCAGTTTGTGTGTGTGTGCGACCGACCGACCATGTTTCTCTTTTGTTCTTGTAGAACCATTGATCTGTTGGACTGGAACAGTCTCATCAATGACAGAACCAAAATCTCCAACCTGCTTGTGATTCCTAACATGGAGGTAACACACACACAGGCACAATAGGGCTGAGCGAATTTATCGAATCTGCGAGTATCGATACATAAGTCCCATTCAAATCCCCCGTGTCCAACCCGTTCGCGTTGCATGAAGAGTGATTTGGTCAGCCAGCCGCTAGTGGCCAGCTGTGCGCGTGCATTGATATTGACGAAAATCCAGCTGTTATCAAACAACACCTTAGCTCTCCTTGTTGGCTAGCCTCCTTGCATGCTGGCTAGTAGCTTTTTTAAAAGCTGGGTTTCCGAAATTGACAGCGCTGTGTGAGAGAGAGAGAGAGAGCGAGAGAGAGAGAGAGAGAGAGAGTGAGAGAGAGAGAGAGAGAGAGAGAGAGAGAGAGAGAGAGAGAGAGAGAACGCAATGGAGCCATGCTATCCTATTCCAACCCGCGAACACCTCATCAAGGTTTGCATTCCCAGGCTGTACACATACAAGAGCACACGTCAAAGCCTCCCTGGCCAGCGCGGAGAGAGTTTCCCTGACGTGCGACGGCTGGACCTCGTGCACAACTGAAGCACATGTCACACGTTCAATGTCAAGCTAAAGAAGCTGTCAAAGAAAATGCAGTGCAAAGAAACTGTTCAGAACAGGCCACTTGCTGCACTTTTTAACTCTCCATTGTTAATTGCAATACTGCACTTTATTTACTTTTCAAAGGCTTGTAAGCTACAGTTTGCACTGTTGTGTTTCAATAAATAGAACTAATTTTCTCAACACATATTAGATTAATTTTGTCCAGCATTTGCAAGCTGTACTCTCTGTCCAGTCAGAGACATATATTGTGTAATTGATGCTTTCAGTTTTCAGTCAAAATCATTCTGTCCCCTTTAAATCTTTCAGAAAATGATTGAAGTGTATCGAATTATATCTAATCGTATCGTTGGCTGAATATCGTGATGTATATCGTATCGTCAGCCGAATATCGTGTATCGTATCGTATCTTGAGATTAGTGTATCGCTACAGCCCTAACGCATACACACAAAAAATGTGTCTAATTAAAGCACACAAGCGCTACTCCGCTCATACGAACTCTGTGTATTTCCAAAGAGTGGTCACCTGGAGCCTCTGTTGAGCAAATTCACTGATGAAGAGGAGAAACAGATGAAGAGGATGCTACAGAGAATGGACGTCCTAGCCAAGGTATTATCACCAAAAAGTTATACTGTAGATGCTGTTAAGGTAAATGATCTTAGGTTTCTTGGACTATTTGATGATGATTGGCACATCTGAAGTTTACATAAATTTTACGACAGAAATCAGGCGGTAGCGCTTTATTTTTACACTCAGTGTGTGAGCATTTGATGTTTGCCATTACTCTCTCGGAGTGACTTGACCCTGATCAGACATTAACCAAACCCCTTTCTTACTCTGACGCAAAAGCGTCTCATTTTCCCCCCTGGTTTTTGTTTACACATCTGTTTTTGACCAAGGAGACTTTGATAAGTAGAAATGATTCTGTTGGAAAAGTATCACTCGGTTAACCTTGTTTGCTAACCTAACCTTGGCCATACATGTTATTCAAAACGGGCAAAATCCTTCCCATCGACTTGCCTTAACTTCTTATTGCTTAGGAGTCTTTAGCAACGTCTGTTCTGGATATTTTAACAATGTTCTATATATTCTTTACAGCCCTCATTGTCACAAGACTGACTCTTTATCTTCTGTGAGATAAGCAGACAAAAAAGCGTTATAGAGGGAAATTTAAAACAAACAAAAATACAATGTCAAACCAAAGAAAGAGTTAGAATAAACCAAATACAAAATGTTCCAGTCTCTATAAAGACTGACGCTGAGGCTGTTAAATAAAAGATTTGTGAGATAGATGAAAGCTTTATCTTCCCAAATGCTGAAGTCATTTATCTACTACAGCATTTCAGCTTGTGAATTCTTAAACTGAAACAATTCAGTGAATAGACCACATTTATATACTTTCAGTAAAGATTAATATGATTTTGATTGGCAAAAAAAACACATATATATATATATATATATATACACACACACACACACATATACTGTGTATATGATGTAATAACCATTCAAAACAAAATTAAAAATAAAAACAAATCGTAAAATGTTTTGTGTACACACACACACACACATATATATATATTTAATTTAATAATTATATAAAAATCAAATTAAATATATATAAATCATTACTTTTTATGCTGTACAATATATACTTGATAATATATTTGTGTTCTTTATTGCATGCATTTTATACAATGTTTTTTTTTTCCTTCTTGCTTATTCAGCTGTTTTCAGTCTGAGAAGTGTTTGTTTTAATAGTCTGTTGTTGAACAGCAGTATTGTGGTGGAAATTAAGGTCTCCTGCAGGCGTGATGGTTATGTAACTGTGTTTACTAAAGTGCACTGTTACAGCTGAAAGGAATTTTGTAACTGAATGTGTGTGTGTTTGTTCCAGCACGCTGTGGAGAACGGTGTGAGGCTGATGGTGGACGCAGAACAGACGTATTTCCAGCCGGCCATCAGCAGACTGACCCTGGAGATGCAAAGGATCTTCAACAGAGAAAAACCCAACATCTTCAACACCTACCAGTGCTACCTTAAAGTGAGTCGCTGAAACACACACACACACACACACACACACACACACACACTCCAATTCAAGCTAAACACACACGTCCGCACCCTCAAAATCAGCTGCCGGTCTTTGCCACACCCAGACTTCTCATTTATCGTGCCATAATGTGGATGATTGAAGGATTACCATATTTACAATAACACACACCCGAGTATGTCGCACTGCAGCAAAATACAGTAGTGTTGCTGAGAAGAAAAACATAGATACGTTTTCCTTTGAATGCTGTACAACAGTCAGTTTAAACTGAACCATGTAACTTTTTTGGTTTTCTTTGACTGCATTTTAGTGTTCTGAGGAGGCTGCAAAATATCAGATTAGCAATGCTAGAAATTATTTGTTTTTCGCACGTATCTGTGTGGGAGTATGCTTACTCCATTTTACACGCGTGACTTTAATAGCAAGTCAGATCATTAAAATAAGGTTGTTAACCCAAAAATATATAAAAAGAGCAGAGTAGATCAATCACAACAGACTGGGCTGTCTGACCAGCAGAGTAGGCTCTCGGAAAGCTCTAGAATTTTTTATTTTAATTTTTTCTTTATAATTTGTGATTTTTATGTTACTTTATCTTCAATCATTTTTACATCTCAAAAAGTCCCGCAGCCAAAGAATGAGTCAGCATGATTTAGTATTATAGTGGTAAATGACTGTCAGAAGACCTTACCTACAACTTTCTAAAAGGTTTTATTGCAATAATTCTGTTTTAAGTGTGTGATAAATCCCATGACAAAGTCAATAAAATAAACACCTGTGCTTGTAGGAAGCGTATGATAATGTGTCTGTGGATGTGGAGCTGTCGCGTCGGGAGGGCTGGTACTTCGGCGCTAAGCTGGTCAGAGGAGCGTACATGTCTCAGGAGAGATCTCGGGCGGCAGAGATTGGCTATGAAGACCCCATCAATCCCGACTATGAGGCCACCAACAGGATGTACCACAAGTATGTGCCTTGCAGTTAAAACATATTTTAAATGAAAAAAAATACATGGATAAAACATATCATAGCACCCACCATATAATTTACAAGCAGTATTTTCACATTTTGATTGCTGTGGATTTTTGTTAACTTGTAGAAATATTGAGCTTTAGAATATCAATATAGTTATATAGTATACTATATTACTATGTTCAAGGTTATATAGTACAATAATGAAATGCTGATAAACACTGTAAAATAAATGGGCATCTATTTAAACCATGTGATGAAAAGGACTTTTATAATGTCACCACTACCTTAAATATAATGTGAGAAAGATTAAACTATTGTTTTGGGGGGCGGTGGGGGAAGGCACATATAAAAAAACATTTAAAAAAAAAATTTTGTAAGTACTTTTATTCTACATAACACATTATGTGATCCAAAACAAGCATTTAATTATACATTAATTATTTATATTTGATTTTCATCAGATAGTAGATTATGTGGAATAAAATAAAAATATTTAAATTTAAAATGGGTCATATATTTTTGAATATTTGATTTTCTTTGGATAATGGTTTATGTGGAATAAAATAAACAAATATTTTGTATTGTATATTTAAACAATTAGTATATTTTAGAACATTTAATTAATTTTATTTGATTCCACATAACCCATTATCACAAGAAAAGCATTTTAATTGTTTAAATCTATGCATTTTATTTTATTCCACATAACCCATTATCAGATCAAAAGCAAAAATATAAAAAAATATATTGTTTAAATGTATATTGAAAACACAATGTACCATTTAATTTAGTTTTGCTGTCTCATCTCAAATGAATACTTTATTCAACCGCAACCCCACCTGCTTACCTGAGCTGAGCCTGTTTTGCCCATCAATGTCATAACACTGAATATTTGCACGCACACTGTGACGGGAATGTTTTGACTCGTTGCTACAAACAAAAGCAAATATTTCAGGATTCATTTCTTTTATTCTTCTGTCACTGTCATTGATCAAGCCCTAGAAGCTTTTATTAACCATTATCTCTGTCTGTAAGGTGCCTGGAGTACATTCTGGAGGAGATTAATCTCAACAGGATGGCCAACGTAATGGTGGCGTCTCACAATGAGGATACGGTCAAATTCACACTGGAGAAGTGAGTCTAGAGCCAAGAAAAGATGCATAAAATACATTCAGCTCAGTATCTGTGACTAATGCTGGGCGGACGTGTGTTTTTCTGTACAGAATGAACGAGATGAGTCTCTCTCCCACTGAGAATAAGGTTTACTTTGGACAGCTGCTGGGAATGTGCGACCAGATCAGCTTCCCGTTGGGTGAGTGGAAAAAAACGCATGTTTGTTGAATGTCACGCCCCTTACTATAACTGTGAGTTTCTACACACTACTAACTAACTAACTCAACCAGGCCCCGCCCCTTTATTCTGCATATGCCATTGTGCGGGATTTATTTAAATGAGGAATATTGTGTTTGTTCCTGGGAGAAACTCAAGACTACAATGGAGGCGTATCAGGGAGTTCAGAAACAGTGACACTGATATAGAGAATAACTCCTGCTGGAGGGACTTTGTGCTTTGTAACTTTGCAGAGCTTTTTCATGCTCAAACCACAACATTCACATGTTAAAAATGTAAAAAAAAACATAATACTGTATGTCCCCTTTAATATTGATGCTGATAAATAGAATGAAATGTGCTGGTGAAGTTTACCGGTGTGTTTTTGCAAACAGGTCAGGCAGGATTCCCGGTATACAAGTATGTTCCCTACGGTCCCGTGAACGAGGTCATCCCGTACCTGTCGCGCCGAGCGCAGGAGAACCGCGGCTTCATGAAAGGTTCGAAAAGGGAACGCAGTCTGTTGTGGAAAGAGATCCAGCGCAGACTCTTCAATGGACAACTGCTCTACACACCTTCGTACTAAAACACTCACAACTCAACATCAACTGTATTTAAAATATGGACCCCCTCGCCCTACCGGTGAGCACAACCATGTGACCGTGCGGAACTCATCACAAAATGGATATTAATACATTCTATAGTTATAGTTTGTGTACATCAGTGGCTGTAAAATTAACGATTTGAAGACAACATGAAATTGCTTTTGCAATACATTTAATGTCTGTGATGTGATATGAAACAAAATTCAGATGGAAATAATGTCAGACAAGAGTTAATCTGATGAAAAGCAAACATTTGAAATTATATTAATAATTTAAATCCATCTTTTATTCCACATAAAACATCCGTTGAATAGCAAAAATTTAAAATAAGTCAATTTTTTAAAAATATATTTTGAATTGCATGAAACATTTAACTTTTTTAAAAATTATTTTTCACATAAACCATTATCTGATGCAAAGCAAACATTTAGAATATTAACATTTATTTATTTATTTATTTTTATTTATCCCATAAAACCCAATAGCCAATGAAAAGCTATTATATAATAATATATTTTTGTTTAAATATATATTATATTTTTTATTTGATTGTATTCCTCATATCCCATTATCTGATGAGAAGCAAACATTTAAAAAAATATTTTAGTTTATTAAACAACGTGAAACAGAAAGTTAAGTGGAAAATGATATAGGATATTGGGTGAGACATTAAGTTATTAGTTATGAAGATAAGTCAAGACTTGTTTAGTTACGTGAACAGAGCAGATGGTTTAAGTCATGTCAGATAGGGAGAAAGTTTGGGACAGTTACTAAGACTGTAAATTGAGTCTGTTATATTTTGTCTTTAAATCGCTCTTAATCATTCCACTGTCTTTACATCTCTGTGCAATTAGAGTCAGCTGTTCATCACTGGTTTTGTTTAGAATAGCTTACGACCACACTATGGTGCCTTACTGCCGTTTACACGACACTGCTTTAAACTAAAAACGGAAAACTTTTTATGCATTTCGGCCATTATCGTCTGAATTTAAACTACAAAAACTCACGTTTTGTCTATAGGCGTTTTATAGGCATGTAATGTTCTTTTACAAAGTGACGTTGCCAAATACTGGCCTGGCAGCATAATAACTTTTCAAAAAACGCAAAAGAAAAACTTCAGTTTTTAGTACATCTTTCTCATGTAAAGTACCCTATGCTTGAGTTATGCTCAGATACTGTATAAGGCACATTGCTAGTGTGACAAATGAACCAATATCAGATGCCATTTTTAATCCCAAACCTTTTTAAAAATGCTAAATATCTGTATTTCAGAGGTAACATGCAACACACATATATATGTATGCATGTGTATATATACTGTATATGTGTATGTATATATATATATATATATATAGTATGTGCAGTATGCAGCACACTAGTACTTCAAGTTTTTCAAATCACATTTATTTATATATAGCACTTTTTATTTATATATAGCACAAAATAATGCAAAAAAGTTGCAGTCACAGTCCAACTTAAGGAAGTAAGTCCAGTGATGTTTCATTTTTGTTTAAAAAAAGTTATTAATGTAGTTCATTTATTTATATATATATATATATATATATATATATATATATATATATATATATATATATATATATATATATATCTGCTCTGGAGTAAACAGTGATGTCATCGTCCAGTTCAGTTATTGTATAATAGTGTCAATGCAGGCAGATCAATATTATTGTTGAATTTTAATTAAATGTTAAATTTAATGTCCCCAACTAAGCAAGCCAAGCCAATGGCAACAAAGGTGGAAAAAGGTGACAGTGGCAAGGAACCAAAACTTTATAACATTATAGGTCAGAACTCAGATTGGTTTGAAACGATCAGAATATTATCGAGTTCATCTGGTTGAAGATCGGAGTCAGGCCGGTATGGAGGTGAGTTTGTTGAGGATCAGTGCTGATGGCTCTCGTGTCTATGAGGCCTTCACAGGGGAGAGTCTAGATGATACAATCTCTGCTGACACTTCAGGGATGTGTTGTGGTCATGTCTTGGTGCAGGTCCTCCATCTGGTCTGAATACGGCCCGGATCCGGCTGGCAACATCATGCGTTGTGGTCGTGTCCAGGTGCAGGTTCACCATCTGATCTGGATACGGCCCGGATCCGGCTGATTGTAGCAAACCTCTGTATAAACAGAAAGACTAACTTTAGCATAGATGCCATTCTTCTTAAGAAGTAGCGAGTACATCCGGTGTTATAGGAAGTGTTCACGGTTCCGTCTGACCTAATTTATGCAGCCTAATAATCATTTACCTGATTTGAATAATAGAAATGTATAATGTTCTATATGAATGCCAGGTTAAAAAGATGTGTTTTTAATCTAGATTTAGACTGACAGAGTGTGTCTGCTTCCCGGACAGTGTTAGGAAGACTGTTCCAGAGTTTATGGGCTAAATAGGAAGAGGATCTACCGCCAGCAGTCGATTTTGATATTCTAGATATTATCAACTGGCTAGAATTTTGAGATTGCAATAGACGTGAAGGACTATAATGCGTGAAGTGAAAAAAAAAAATTTAACCTGTTGACTTTGTGACGTACATGAACGGTTTTCAGTTATTTTTTTGTAATATATTTGATAGTAGCTATACCATATCATTATGATTAAATGTCTAGACTGGTTAAATGCATTTTAGCACTGGATATTCTGTTTAGTGTATGACTGATGTAAATTAGTTTTTTTTGGGCTTGTTTTTCTTTTGCTTTATTAAAAACCACTTCAATGTAAGTTTGTGTTTGAATTTAAATGTGTTTTTGGATGAAGTCTGTGTGTGAATCTTTCAGTTGTTTGAAATATTTACTGCTCTTTTATTATGTAAATCATGAAATGCGTTCATATAATATAGCGACAGCGCATAGTTCTCTCTCCAGGCTGATTTTACCACTTTTGCACTGTTAGATGAATCTGGATGACTGTATTTGAACTTGTCTTAAAATAAAATATTTTTTTAAATCAAATATTGAACTATTAATAGAGTTTCTTATTTTGATGTATAGTTATGTTTTATATATATATATATATATATATATATATATATATATATATATATATATATATATATAATGTGTGCATGACAAAAAAAACACCAGGTCATATTCTTCTGCGTTAGTTGAAATAAGTGCTAGTTTATTTTGGGTGTGTGATGTTTGCACAACCATAATCTTTTTGGTGCGTTCCTTTCATTTCAAAACAAGTTTGAATATGTAATAAAGGTTATCAAAAACACCCTCTTGTAAAAGATATCAGAAAAGTGGCTTTATTTCTCTGCTCCTGCCATGGTTCCTCTATGGAGTACCTGAGCAAAAACAAAAAGGAAACAGGAAGGGTTGGGGCTTTTATGTCTGAATAGACAATCAAGTTAGTTTTGGATTTTTGGAGTTCTTAAAAAGTGAAAATGGAGTCGTTTTCTGTGGAGGATCTTTCTTGTCCTGTGTGCAGGGAGATCTTCAAATGTCCTGTTGTTCTGTCATGCAGTCATAGTTTCTGTAAAGGGTGTCTTCAACAGTTCTGGAGATCAAAGAAAACTTGACAGTGTCCGTTCTGCAGGAGAAGTTCCTCGAAAGCTGAACCTCCTTGTAATCTTGTTTTAAAAAAACGTGTGTGTCTCTTTCTTGAACGTTGAGGAGGTTTGAGATGTGCATGGTGAGAAACTCAAACTCTTCTGTCTGGAGGACAATCAGTCAGTGTGTTTAGTGTGCAGAGATTCAGAAAAACATGCTCATCCCCGATTCAGGCCAACCAATGAAGTTCGTCCATCTTACATGGTAAGAAGAAAGATCTTGTTTCAAATGCAGAACAATAACTTGCTATACAAACCGTAATAAAGCAATTATAAATTAAAAATCAAATCTGATTGCACTCAAAAAAGTGTTCAGTAAACTTTTTTTTTTTAAGTTGGTTTACATTTAGTTTACAACCATGGCCAAAAGTATTGGCAGTGACCTTTTGTTTTTCGCAAAGTTTGCTGCTTTAGTAGTGATGTTAATTCACATTGATTCTAGATTAATGGCAAGTTTACATTTAGTAAGCAATGATTTACAAATGTAAATCAGATGTATTTTAAATAAATTCATTGGCCTATACTAGTCAGGTGAAATTACTAATTCTGATTGGATTATAATTGTAATTATAATTAACTAATTGCCATGTAAGGAGGGAAGTGCTTCCAGTCATTGGGTTTTTGTGTTAGCAAAATCCCAACAGAAATCTTGTTCACATTCCTTAAGGCTGTTTTGGACTAAAGGCCTGTTCACAGCAATGATAACTATAAAGATATAGTTCTAAAAATCGTTCTTAATATTAAAGAATAACAGAGTTCACACCACCGCCATATAACGGCACAGAGAAACAATATCGTTGGAATCACTTTCAGAACGATTTCAACCAGCTGATCAGCGGGTGAAGGGCTCTGCGCGTTACTGTCTATCCCCGTGGCAAAGTGATTAAACAAAATACATTTTCTCATATTTATTAACTCGTTATTTCATCGGAGTCCATAAATGAAAAAGGTTGTAATGATATCTGTGCATCATTAAGTGTGAGCGAATGTCTGGCTATTCTTTTTAACTCTTTACTGAAAATAATGTCAATTAGAATAAAATCAAATGATTACAATTAATTAAGTCAGGTAAATGTACCACACCAATTGCATAATCAGTTAAAAGATAATAAGATACAAACATCAAATGCTCTGAAATAGAGAAGATGCAATACCATGACATTATAAAATATACACTTCATCAAGGGCTAGTCTGGGTTACAGAATCGCCCAGGCTCTTGTTGCATTTCATTAAAGACCAAGGCAGAAACCTCTTTTCAAATGTAATCATGAATTCACAGTGGGAATTCACATTAATCACCATCCCAGACTTACTGGGGGCAGAAGTTGATTTACATGGAACGATTTGCGAATAATAGGAATTTGAGTTTACACCTTCTGAGAGCAGGAGACCATTTGCCTGGAAGACACACCCTCCTCTCTGTGCGAAGTTATCACTAAACTCTTAAATACCTTATTACCTTTTGGTTTACTTCTTTGAGAATGAGACCTTTGTACCAGTCGCACTGAGACATTTCAAATGATATCAAACATGTGTAACACTGTATGATAATCATTCACATTAACCCATATAGATTGCTGTGTGAATTCCAGGTGATCTCAGCATGAAAGCACAAGAGAGAAATTCAAATGTTGATTTCCTTTGTTCTCTCAGAGAATTGTGCTTTCTTCCAATTCTTCCAGTTTCTCCAGTCTTACTATAGTTATCTTCATTCTTGGTGTGAACTGGCCTTAACACACAGTTGGACTGACAAATGTTCCCTTTGTTAAATTCTAGGAGGAACTAGGTCTCGCACTGAAGTCCTTAAATGAAAAGCTCAAACACATAGAGGAAGGTAAAGGAGAGTGTGAGGAAGCGGTTCAACACACCCAGGTGAAGATACAGTGTCAATTATACCTTCTACAAAATCAAGACAAAACTGAACTGAATTTTATTTCTCTGTCTTTATTTGAGACTCAAGCTCAGTACACAAGGCATCAGATTAATGAGGAGTTTAAGAAGCTCCAACAGTTTCTCATTGAGGAAGAAGAGGCTAAAAACACTGCCCTGAGGGAGGAAGAGGAGCAGAAGATTCAGATGAGGAAGCAGAACCTGGAGGAGATGAACAAACAGATCTCAGCTCTTTCAGACAATAAAAGACAGGAGGAAATGAAAGCCAAGGATGTCTTGTTTCTAAATGTGTGAACTGGTTTTGTCTGATGTTTTTTGTGCCAATCAGAAGATTTTTTTTTTGCATTCATTTATACAAAGGTTTTTATGGCAGGTGGGGTCAAGAGGTCAAGATTTGACAGGTTAGCATGGCATCACTGGCCTCTGTGGATAGATGCTACATCATCTGAGCCTCAAAAGAGTTTTTCCATTAGTAGCTGTGGATTCTGGCTAGAAGAAAGCACAAATATTACCAATATTCTTTTATATTATTGTAAATGTTTTTGCAATGACAGATTCTTCTTTGGAGGATTTTAAAAGTTTGAAATGGACTATAAAGTCTGCTGTCTTTTTGACATCACAGTTTGAGACAGTGTGCCACATGACAATTACAGCTTGGTGTAGCCTATTACAGGTGGTTGGTTCAAAAACCAGTGAGCATATGGCAGATTTCGCAAACTTTGGTTCTCAAACCTTCTTGACCCAATGGTCCCCACTTTAACAAACTCAATATTTGAAGGAAAAATTATGTTTGTTTTATTTATATTATTTTAACAATATTTGTCTTTACAAGACCAAGTACGCTTGAATTAGTGCCAAATATTAGTCATCACTAATCTGGTACAGTCTTGCGGTAACACACAAATCCCTTTAATCTACTTGGGAAAACAATTTCAGAGTCAGTCAGAATAAAATGAAATGTAACAATATTTTATGTCAGGTAAATGTATCATGCCAATTTCATAATCAGTTCAAAGATAATAAATACAAAACATCAAATGCTCTGGAATAAAGAGAGAAGATGCGAAACCTGACATTATAAAATATAATTTTATAATTATAATTGTATAGCCCTAACGGGCTAATTTGAGCTACAAATCGCGCTGAGCCTCCCGTTGCATTTCTTTATATAGACAGAACCTTCTTTCACATGGAAACATTTGCTAACAATGGGAATTTGCATTCAGAGGTTACACTTTTAGAGAGCAGGAGGCCATTTGCCTGGAAGACACACCCTCCTCTGTGTGCAAGTTATCTTTAAGCTCTTAATAACTTTTTTAACTTTTGCTTTACTTATTTGGGAATGAGACATTTGTACCAGTCAGCCTGAGACATTTCATATGATACCAAACGTGTAACACTGTATGATAATTGTTCATATTAAACCCTATAGATTTTTGGGTGAATTCAGGTAGGGATGGGTGAAGGGAATAATGTGTAATTTTGGAGGTGATCAACAAGGTGCGATCGTGTCTCGAATGGGGATGTAATATAGCAAGAGAGTTTAAATGTTAATTTCCTTTGTTTTCGCAGAGAGTAGCCCTCTCTTCCAGTTCTTCCAAATCCAAATTTTTATATAACTTTTGAAAGCCTGATTACAAAAACAAAAGTATCTCCATTCTCATGACAATTTTATGTAGCCTATATGACAGACATGCGCTGCATTTTGCACTTGTATTTTCCTTTTTTTTTAAGTGATTCCAATCATATTGCAAGTAATTTGAAGTGTCTCAGCTGATGGAAATAATAAATTATTTGTCGGCATTAATATATCAGCCAAATTTTCTTATCAGTCCGATGACGATAACATTAAAAATGAAGGCAGATCAGCCGATTTGTCAACAGATACTTATATGGTGCCCGATATTTCGTGTATCCCTAATTATTTATGTATTGGCTATATTTATTATTTTAATAATTTTAATACAATTATTTATGCATTTATTTCGTTCAATCTTGTTTTATTACAGTCTTATTATGTATTTATTTTTGCATGTTTACACTCTTTTTTTCCCCTAAACTTTTGAAAACGCCTGGACCAGAATACAGTGCGGAACGTTCATACACATACAGTTTCTGCACGGGTCGTATTGTTGTAACACAGACGACAGGAAGTTCTATCAGCATGGTTGTCTCATGGTATAGTTGTGGATCGCTCTTATAGTCTTATTTGCATTTAACGCTTTTAAGTTAATACATTCTCAAAAGAGTTATATATATTTTCCATATATGTTTACTTTTGTCCGCGCTAACATGCATGTCGTATATCTGCGTTAATGATAGAAAGCTACGTAATAACATGTGAACAGATAGTGATATTTATTAGAGCCAGTACGTGCTCATTATAATAACAGAAAAGCTGAACGACACCCTAGTGTTTAATCACTCAGGTTATCTAGATCAAGCCTAACGATGTCTAAAGTTAAACCGAATAAACAAGCTGATAGTGTTCAGACTAATGGTCAAGCAAAGCATACTAAGAAGAAAAATAAACCTGATAAGAAAAGGGCGTTCTTCTACCACACGAAACCTGTTGTAAAGAAGGAAAAACCAAAAACTGTGAAGCCAAACATTATGCCCCCAACAAAAGTTCAAGAATATTCCTGCAACTGGAAGAACTTATTGCAGGTAAGAGTAATTTTTTTTTACCATGGTAAAATTATTGTGAATTCCTTTACGACAATATGCACGAGCAATTCTGAATGAGAAATGCATCTTATGTCTGTTTTACCACTTGTGTGTGTGTGTGTAGACTCTCCCTAAAAATCCTGAAAAGAAGGATGAAGGCAGAAAACAGACGAAAGATGCAAGCGTTAAAGGAAATCAGCTTCAGAAGACGCAGTCATTTTCCAAAGACTCTCGTAAACCGCATAAACTCTTCAAAAAACCCACACAGACTGTCAAACCGGCTTCTGAGAGTTCTGGAAGAGCAGAGAAAGATGGAGACCAACAGAATGGAAAAGACCCTGCTGGACACAAACAATTTAAAGCAGAGAAGAGGAAAACAAAGGATGAAAAAGAGAAACCATTGAGTAAAAAGAAGAAAGTCGAGGAGGTGGAAAAGAAACCTACCACAGAGTATGTGTGCATTTTAAAACAAATAGCAGGACACTTGGCTAGCTTTTTTCTATTGCCTTTTCCCCTATCACATATTTTAGCAATCATCATGAATTAGGTATCATTTGAAAGCTTAAACACTCAAAATTCATCCTGCGAAAACATTTTTGAAATTGAACATTGCGCTACCATGGAAACAATACTTTAAAACCCTTTTTAGCAGCCCCCCCTAGTGGGTGGTGTCATGTTTCACATTTTACAAAATATACTGCACTATTTTTTTAATCAAATATTTTTCTAATCTTGGCAAAACACATTGTTGGAAAGGTCTAAGAGTCAAGGATTCCATATTCCGCCACTGTGATAGAAGTAAAATTGTGACAGAAATGTATTCATTTGTGACAGGAGAAGGCATTAAAAAAATCAGTGGTACCTACACAAAATCTCATAAGAACCTCAATTTTTGTGATATCAAATTGGAACACAACTTTGTTAGACGTGTGGCTTTGATTTTATAGCAATTTTACAGTCCTAATTGTTTGTGAAATATATATTTTGTATAAAATATAGATGTTTAGTACAGTACATTTGTTAAACCTCTATGCTTTCATAGAGGCATTTTGTCTTCTTTAAAAAAAAGACCAACCTTAAAGGGTTAGTTCACACAAAAATGAAAAATAATCCCATATTTACTCACCCTGAAACCATCCTTGGTGTATATGATTTTCTTCTTTCTGGCAAATGCAATCAGAGTTATATTAAAAATATCCTGATTCTTCCAAACTTCATAATGGGAGTTATGTACCTTTTTGATACGTCGGGTCAGAGGTCACTCTTCGACCGAAACTCGACTCGCCTACGGCCGTTACCGGGATCCAGTGATTCTAGTCTATTAAGTTATAAATATGGATATTTGTCTTACAAAAACGTATCACATTGCTTCAGAATGCCTTTATTACCCCCTGAAGTCGTATGGATTACTTTTATGATGGATGGATGCACTTTTTTGGCCTTCAAAAATGGGTACCATTCACTTCCATTATAAAACTCGGATAAGCCAGGGTATTTTTTAGATATAACTCCGATTGTTATCGTCTGAAAGAAGAAAGTCATGTACACCTAGAATGGCTAGATGGGGAGTAAATTATGTGATAATTTTCATTTTTGTGTGAACTAACCCTTTATGGTAATTTTTTTAAAGAAGACATTTTGAAAGCATAGAGGTTTTGCAAATATACTGAACTAGACATCTGTATTTTATACAAAACATCTTTTTTACAAAACAATTTGAAAATTATTTCTGTATTCCAAATCATTCATGAATTACAACCATTTAAGTTCAGTGCATTTTCATGTCTATGCTGAAAAAAGGGTTAATGCTGCTTCTTGAAATGCTGGTCCTCTTTTAACACTCGGTTTCCTCTCAGGTCTGATATCTGGTTTGATGACGTGGACCCTGATGACATCGAGTCCGCCGTGGGGGCAGAGGCCGCAGACATAGTACGAAAGCGGAATGGTATTTTGAAGTGCAATGCAAAAACCACGGAGGAATCGCTGGTGAAAGAGCATGCATTTAAGGGGTGAGCGAACGCCTGCAGCTGTCAGTGTAATTCCTGGCGGCAGGAAGTGATGTAAACTAACCGCTGCTGTTGTGATTTCAGTTTGACCCGTGTTGTTGCTATGGACTGTGAGATGGTGGGGGTCGGATGTGACGGGGAGGACAGCATTCTAGCACGCGTCTCGATCGTCAACCACTTTGGGAAGTGCATCTACGATAAATACGTCAAACCCACGGAAAAGGTTACGGACTACCGAACGGGCGTTAGCGGTATCAGACGGGCGGACATTGTAAATGGTCAGGACCCCACCTAATAGAAATAACTGCATGGATTTTCTCTTTTTTTCAGATTGCATTTGAAAAATACTATCTGTTTGGTTAAATAGCTGTTTGTATGGGATAAGAATGGATTAAGAAACGAAAAAAGTAATCCTCCAAATTTTGAGGTAACAGTTCTGACTGTATCTCTCAATTCTGAATTTATATATCGCAAATTTGAGCTAACATTTCACAATTTTGACTTTTCTCAATTGCAAGAGTGTAACGCAGTTCTGGTGGTGTTTCTTGTAATTTTGAAATCAAATCTCACAATTTTGTTATAAAGCCTCGCAATTTTGACTTTTTTCCCCTCAGAATTGCGAGTTTGTAACAGTTCTGACTATCAACTCTGATTTTTATATCGCAATTTTGTGTTTTAATCTCACAATTCTGACTTTTCTCAGAACTGCAAGTTTATAACAGTTCTGATGGTATTTCTCGCAATTCTGAATTATATCTAAAAGTTTTGTGTAAAAATCTCAGAATTCTTAATTTGTATCACAAATAATTTTCTCAGAATTGCAAGTTAAAATCACATAATTCTGACTATTCATAATTCCAAGTTTATATTTTTAGAGTTTACATTAAAAATTCTTAATGTTTCATGAACTAAAAGCATTTCGTGATCCAGACAGACACTTTCGTCCATGAAATTAGGCAGGTCACCAGTTAATTTCTTAATTAGGCATTCAATTTTCAATTAATAAGAAATCATGAATCTGCTATTTAATGCATTTTGTTAGTGTAATGAGTAATTTTGTGCATTAATATAAATATGAATTGGAATGTGCCAAAACATTTCTTTAACAAAATATGCATTTTGCGATGCAGACAGACATTTCATCATCGAAATTAGGCTTCAATATATTTGAGATTATTTATTGTGTTTTGATTATTCTTTATGTGATTGACAGGTGAGGACATCAAGACAGTCCAGGAGGAAGTGGCTCAGATTCTGGAAGGAAGAATTTTAGTGGGACACGCCATTCACAATGACTTAAAGGTACAGTACACACAACAGAAAGGCTGCTGTCATGCTCATATCAATCCTGCATGCTTTTGCTGAAATGTCTGACAAGCTCTAAAAAGCACCATACAACTAGTCCATATGACTTGCTATATGGGCCATTCTACAGAATTGGTTCAAAGTCAGAGTTGGAAACGTTTTGAGAGAATTTTTTCCCACTCATTTTGTATATTTGCAAATTGTATAATATCCAAGGTACACATTTTTAGTAATTGTGCAGTTAATTATCATGTTGTATTTTCAGGAAGTTTTGGAATATTTTTCCTCTCCCCAAATTTATCACTACCTTAACGCAATAATGCATAATTTAATAAGTCTTATATTGGCCTATTAATATTGTGTTTATATCTACCTTGTAAATATATTTTTTGCTATTTAAAAAAAATAAAAAATTCACAGGTAAGTCAATAACAATTACAATTTTAACAATTTCAAGTGTAATTTATAAGTTTTGTTGTATTTTGAATCCAATCTTTCTTTGTAAAAGACATTAAGTTAATCATGCTGATTTCAAAGTTAAGGATTCATTAGTTTGAATATACATTGAACCAAACACTATAATAACATCCTAGTGTATAGTTCAATATACTTTATTTTACACAAAACATGCATGTTTCGGTCATGACGGCATGTTTTCGCTAGTGACAGTAATGCTTTGGTAGCGATCACATTACAGAATTTTAACTCGCATACTAAAACATACTACTAATGATTTGCATAACTGTATTAAAAAAAAATTATTTCCCCCAAATAAATGATTGTGTTCCCTTTTGTCACTACCAAAATAATGATGACATGTTTCGGTTATAACTGTTTCGGTAGTGACAATTTTAGATAATTTTGAGCCTAACTCAAAGATGATAACCAAAAAGAAAAAAAGGTGTTTGGTAGTGACGTTAATTAAAGTTACACACAGATTTTCAGACTTTTGAACACATTTCATCAACATGACTACCTATCTACAATGAAAGAGGCTATGAGAGAGAGGGACAGGAATATTTCCTGATTAAAAATGTAGGGGTGTGGTTAAAAGCCAATGAACTAAAACACACTTTTTTCGGTAGTGACATGAAAATGCGGGACACATTTTTTTTTTACATAAAGTTTCATGATTTAAAAATAAATGTTTTTTTTAACCTCACTTTTTATAAGAAATCAAAAAGATATTTTTAAAAACAACAATGGAAAAAATAAGTTCAAACCAGTTGAAATTTAGGGGTTCGGGACAGCCCCCTCCCAATTGAAAGTACCCAATAAATGATGAATTTATATATATTAAGCTTACTGATATTTTAAATATTATTGTGGGATTCAATAGATAATAGAGGGATCTTTGTAAACATCTAAAGTTTGAATACTTAAATTATTTTTAAATGTGTTTTTTGTTTATGGGACAGCAGTTTATTTGCTCCAATTCTGTAGCATGGCCCATATAACAGCATATTGGTTTGAAATGACATGAGGGTGAATAAATAATGATATTTTTGGTGAGCTATTCCTTTAACCAATGTTAGATTTATTTGTATCACTTTTGTCTTGTTTATAGATTTTGTTGTTGGGTCATCCCAAGAAAATGATCAGAGACACACAGAAATACAAACCATTTAGGCAGAAAGTAAAGGTATGAATCTTAAACTATTATTCATATACTATGTTAAGTGCAATTACTGACTTCAAGTTATGTTGATTTTTAATGTCTCCCCTCTTGTCCTCTTCCTCAGTCCGGATGTCCTGCATTGCGGGTTTTATGCAAAGAGATTCTCAATGTTCAAGTCCAGCAGGGCGAACACTCATCCGTAAGTCTCCAAAGAAAATACTCTTCTCCATTATTTCAAATTACTTGACCTTTTCACATATAATGTAAGTTTAGGAGTTAAAGTCAGTTTAGGCCGTCACAAGCACTAACGTTCACAAGTTTTGGGGTCGATAAGATTTTTAAATGTTTCTGAAAGAAGTCTCTTCTGCTCATCAAGCCTGCTGTGTTTATTTGATAAAAAAATACAGTAAAACAGTAATCTCAAATAACTGAATATATTTTATAATGTAATTTATTACTGTGATCAAAGCTGAATTTTCAGCATCATTACTCCAGTGTTCAGTGTCACATGATCCTTCAGGAATCATTCTAATATGATGATTTCCTGCTCAAGAAACATTGATTATTATCAGTGTTGAAAATAGTTGTGCTGCCTAATATTTTTGTGGAAACAGTGATACAATTTTTTGAAATAGAAATCTTTTGTAACATTATAAATGCCTTTACTGTCACTTTTGATCAATTTAATGCATTCTTGCTGAATAAACGTATTCACAAAAATCTTACTGACCTCAACTTTTCATCAGTTACTGTCAGCCAAAATCGCTTAAGATTATTTGTAGTTGGTTGTTTTATCTAATCTTAAGGTACAGCTGGTGGTTTGATTGTGTTTTTGAACCCTGCTGTGTGTGTCCTGTTGGCTGAACTCACAGGTTCAGGACGCTCAGGCCACCATGAGGTTGTACACTATGGTGAAGAAGGAGTGGGAGGCGGAGCTTAAAGCCAAGCGGGCGGGAAAATATAAGAAGAGTCCACGAAAACCCAAAGCTCCTAAAGACCACTGCAAATGAACTCAGATCCGTCAATAAAAACTTCACTGTTGTTGCAAATCTCAACAGACTGAAACGGTACATCGATCAGTGACATGGATTGTTCTGGAGTAACACAATCTCGTTGGTTATGTAATGATGAACTATTTCATTAGCTGTCTCTCTACTGTTTAACTGTTTCTTCATTTCAAGTCTGATCTTATTTGAGGAATCAGACAGTCAAACTGTTCAGATTTTCAGGTTATAAGTGTGACTGACTGTACTATCAAGCACTTTTTATACCAATTAATGTAGTTTTTCATCCTGTATAAAATTTCAGTTTTCAGTTTGAACTCCTATTAAAGTCCTGCAACTGGATGTGTTGTGCTGATGTATTCTGTGAAATCACATGCTGGGGTGTGCAAAGAGTCAGTTTTACTTTGAAAACTTTATTGAATATATCTATAATAATGACATTAAACTTGATTAGTAGTCTTACAAGTAATAATTACACTGGTGGTCAAAAGTTTGTAGTGAGTCTTTTTATGTTTTGAAAGAAGTGAAAAATACAGGACAAACAGTAACATTGTGTAATATTATTACAATTTAAAAGATCTGTTTTCTATTTGAAAATTCCTGTAATCAAAGCTGAATTTTCATCACCATTACTCCAGTCTTCAATATGATAATTGATGCTCAGTTATTATTGGGGCTGTTACTAATTCTTATTGTTACCAATTTTGTTGCTTAATTTTTATGTTAGTGTATCATGAATTCCACAAAAATGTTACCATTGTTTGGGAAGGTTACTTTTAAAAGTAATGCATTACAATATTGGGTTACTCCCTAGAAAAGTAACTAATTCTGTTACTTAGTTACTTTTTTGGGGGGAAAGTAATGCTTTCCTTTTTTTGACCTGGGCTGGGCTTTAATAACAAAGTTAACAAGCTGGAAAACCCCCGCAAAATCCCACTTGTACAGTAGAGGGCACATCTCCAACAAACCTTTCAGCTGTACTGCTATTCTGGATTGCAGAAGAAAGTTAAACTTTCATACTTCAACAATAAAAAACAGATCAATTTAACAAATGTGAAGTTTATCTAAAGTATTTTTTTTTCTTATTGGTGTGGTTGAATTGGAACATCAAGGGTCATTGGTTAATAAAGTGAGATTAAATACATAAAAGTATATATGTGCTAACATTTAATTGCAGGTTTGCATAATATTCTGTTTTCATTTCAGAGTTGTAGTGAGTACAAACACGTTCATATTTAGTCTAGAACTACGAATACCCATTGTGTTCACACACAACGTCTCTGCACTTTCGATTTCTGTCTACATTACGACAGGAGAGCTGTCAGTCAATACAGTCAGTAACTTGTGATACTTATTTGAAATGGTGATGCAGATATTTTGTTGTAAATTTAAAAGTAATGCGTTACTTGGAAAAAAGTAATCGATTACGTAACTCACATTACTTGTAATTCGTTAGCCCCAACGCTGGATATTAAGTAGCACAGCTGTTTTTAACATTGATAATAAGATGAGCAATAAATCAGCAAATCATTTTTCATCAAATAAATGCAGCCTTGTTGACCACAAGATACCTCTTAATTTTTTTTAAAAAAAATCACCTGCCATTCACCCCCCCCCCCCCATTTTTTCATAATTATACTTTAGATTTTGGAAGTTAGAAACCCTTACATAAAAACAACAAGCAAACGAGGTCAAAGACAGATGCCTTTATTTAGATCGTGAGGAAAACAGAAAAAAGTCAATCTCAGACCTTTTTGTACACATCATTGCAAAATCAATTAGTTACATATCACTGATCCAAAACTAATACACATAGGGACAAGATCACTGCTAAACAGCTAATAACAAATATTCAAGTTTAGGTTGTGCGGAACAAAGTTTGGTGTTTCAAAAAATCTTCCCTTTTTTAAATCAGTAGCTACTGTTGTGTTTGTCAGGCCATACAGAAGTGTTTTGTTATGGATATTGTGATTATTGAGATCACAAGACTAGACTTCCATCTTTAAAAAAATTATACTTTCAATATCATAGTGACTTGTTATAAACTCCTCTACAGATGGACTAAGGCTATTGGAGGGATTGTACACCCAAGTTAGTGATAAATAATGATGTGTTTCAAGTCCTCCCGGGAAGTTCGTATGTACGAGTTGGGAAGTCATATTTACGACATCAGGTGCGTTCAATTCACTTTCGTCGGAGTAAGATGGCGGTGTACCTTCTCTTAATTAACAACACAACAATACAGCAAGGTTTTTAACGCTATTTCTAGAAAATCAGGTGTGTTTTGCTTTTTTAATGTTTTTATCAAGTTACTGTAAAGTTATCGTTACATATGAATGTCATATTATAGTACTATCATTTTGTGCAGGCAATTACAATCTTGCTGCTAAAAACCTTTGAGTATTGAGATATTCCGCTGGTATTTACAACTTTGTGATGGCGATCATGTGCAATCAACTCAATAAATACGATCTTTCCGACATAACTTGAATTTCGAAAGTTCATTCTTTCAATTTATCTAGGTAGACAAGACTCAAGCTGGTTTGTGTGCTGGTGGAGATTTAACTATATAACAAGTCTCAGTAGTGTTAATGGAAATCATTTTACTTGCTAAACATACAGTACATGCAAAGTTTTGCCTTTTAAAAATTGTGAAAAGTTTACTGAAAGCATTTCAAGGAAGCATAAGACCAATTATAAGGGTGGATCTCAAACACACTCAGGTCACAATTTACCCCAAAATCAAAAGGGAATTTTTTTTTATTTTGCATTAATGAAGTTGATTTTTTTCTGTAGTTGAGACCACAATTTAACAAATTCTCATTACATATGCCTAATTATTCCTGTTGTTCTTAATGCAATTCAAAATTGTATAAATGTATTTTAAATAAACAAATGTGCTTAAAATGTACACTAAGTAACTTTTTTGTTCAAAATTAACAATTTAAATGAAGTCAATCCATCTTCCAAAAAAAAAAAAAAAAGATTTGTGGGTGACATTTGAGGCATGTGATATTGACAGGTTTCTGAGGAAATTGTGAGATATAAACTCGCAATTGAGAGAAAAAGTCAGAATTGTCGCAATACCCTTTTTTTATTCCATGGTGGAAACAAGCCTCCTTAAGTAACAGCGTGAACACTAAGGTCAGAACAGGACAGAATGACCTCTGACCTCCACATTATAGTTCTGTTGTAACTTTGGCTTTCATACCAGTGGTCAGTGTTGAAACTGGCTCAGATAGATGCAGAAATAAGCAAACAACACGTCATCACAGCATTAACAAACTGAATCGTTTCTTATTCCAGAAAAGAAGCCCTTCTTCAGTGCAGCAACAGACAGATGGCTTTAGAAGAAAGTTAAGACTGAAGACAGACCGTAAACCACTAGAAACGCGCCTCATCATTCAGAGTTACACTCACACAAGCTTTTAAAGGAAACAACCAGAAAGCGCAGATCAGACACGGTACACCAAATATGAAATAAAGAAAGTGACGGCGTGATTTTAGAGCAGCGCGTGTAGAAAAATTACATTCCACCATTTCTTACAAACAGGAACATGCTGCAGCAAAGGATTCTGGGTAAAGGCCTGTTAGCAGAGGCACACAAAATGCACAAACACGCTGGTTTGTATCCCTGCAGTGGCCTTAAACACACCTGCAATCGCTGAAACACATTTTAACCATGCTTACACATTAAAATACAAGTTTGTTTGCTCTTTTAAAGGATTAGGGGCCATTCACACAGAACGCGTTTTTGCGGTTAAAAACTGTTAAAAAAAGTGAAGTGGGAAAAAAACCGCAAGTACTGCGTTTGAAGGCAGCTGACTTGTTGCCTCACTGCCTTACAGGTATTGACTTTGCAGGTAGTGTTTGCGCTCAAAGATACCTCACGGACAGACTTCTGAGGCAGTGTTACGGTTTAATGATCTACAGCAAAATACTGAGTGTTTCAAAGATAGATAAACAAATATTTAATGTCTACAATAGTAATTTCTCACGAGAAATTACATCAAAAGTGATAAACTTTGGTCAAAGACATACATTTACACACTAACTGACCACCAACCGCAACTTTTAGACACCATCTTTATTTTTTAGCTCAACTGTCACAGAATGGATTGTGGGATATCAAAGGGAGCGAAGGATACATCTATGCTGCCTTAAAAAATCCATCAGATGAAGGTCTCTCAGGAGACAGGAAGTGCAGCTAACATTGGATTCAGACATGCCTTGCTTCACTGCCTTAGAATTCCTCCTCCGAAGGCAGCATTTTTAAGTTTTCAGACGCAGCCAATGTCTAGAGATGCATTTTTTAAAAAGTTAAAACTAATGCTGCATTCACGTGCTATCGGAATTATCGTAAATACGAGTTTCCTAGTCGTATTTACCACTGGGGAGTTCTGTGATCATTTAGAGTTTCTTGGTTAGGCAGGTAACAAACTTTAAAAATGCCAGAGGGAAGAACGATTGCTAACAAGACAATTCTTTATCAATGTTTTCCCACAACACCTACATCTTGTCTTGTCGTTAAAGTAGTGCACATTTACATATTATATTTTCATATTATAAATAATCATTTGAAATGTATTATACACGGCAAAAATAGCCTGTATTTGACCGAAAATCCCGAATCGCCAGCAAGCCAACTATAGATAGTGCGGTGAATGTTTATGTTTGTCAAGGATGCTAATTATCATTTTGGCTTTAATAAGATTTTCCCCAATCTATAGGCAAGAATAAATCTGGTGTCATCCATGGCTCCTGTTCTTTCCGACATCAAAGCACTTAAATGCGATGATCTCGTAATCACGACTTCAGAAGTGAGATATAGGAAATTTCCGATAGAACGTGAAGTGAGACGGTCAAGCACGTCCGTCTAGCATGCGTTTACGTAGAAAAACAACGGAAAAGTGGCACAGTGGAATGTAAAAACGCATTCTGTGAGAACTGGCCCTTATCTGTCCTTTTTTCTCATCTACAGAACAAAGAATTCGGGGGTGGAAAAAAATCCCAATGGCCAAAGTTCCAGTTCCCTGCGCTTGAGTTGAGGTGGTTTGATATGAGAGCTGAAGTCAATGCATTCATTTACACACCAGCTCTGGGTTTGGTAAAGTGAAATATAAATTAAAATATGTTGGTTTTTAGGACGTCAGATCAAAATAAATGAAATGCATTCATATAAACTGTGCACGAGAGCGCAAATGAAAATATTAACTTAAAACACATTTTATTAATTAAATCCTACACAAACAAACCAGAAATGTGATGAGTCACGCTGAGTCACGCTGTCAGTCGTCAAAGGTTACCTTACATACATCCCAACAAACCGGGAAGCACCTCAGGTAATGCATTTTGTCATGTTAAGGGAAAACGAGAGTGAAAGGATGCAATGAGGTGGTGAAGGAGGTGAAGAGGAGAGATTCACGGCACAGAACCACCTGTCGTTTCTGCAACTTTCTCTTCGTCGCCTTGTTTTTGGTGCTGCAATCGAGCGTAGCTCACCGCGTCGCCTCTGAAAAAGAGAAAGCGCACAATTTTCAATCATTTCTTCAATAAAGGTCATAAAAGCAAAATGTATTTAAAAGTGACTCAGGCCCTGTTCACAACTGGTATTAAGATGCGTTTTGGTCGATCGGATCACAAGTGGACGACGCTAAATACAGGTACCTCAGGGGGTCAAAAACATTTTGAGCTTGTCCACTTTCAACCACTTCTAGAGCTAGTCGAAAACTCATTTGACGGGATTGCTTTAGTAGTGTAAACACTCATGTGGTCGAATGGCCATTAAAGTCCGTCTGCTCTCCACCTACTGACCTAACGCGTAAACATTTCGGGAAGCGCTCTAGTCAGACGGGATTTAAAATGTCGGCTGAAGAACCAAGTTTGGTTTGAGGAGGATGTTCTCTCACCATTTCTCGTTTTTAACACACACTCAGTGTTCAGCTGGTCTTGTGTCTGTCAGACCAGAAACAAAAGCTGATGCTCTCCGTATGTTTTTCTATCATCTCCGGGCACGTTTATGTAAATAAGTTAATTTCGTCCATTTAATCGAAAGATCTAAAAAAGCCCATACATTTACTGTCCCATAGACCCTCCCCTCGAAGAAATCAGGACAGAAGTGGTTGAAAGTGGACAAAAGAGACGGATTAAAACACCAGGTGTGTCTCCCTCTGCCCGTGATCTGCTTAACCAAAATGCATCTTAATACCAGTTGTAAACAGGGCCTTAGTGAACTTTTTATTTTTTGCTCTATGTGCAAGCAAATGCAAAAATGCACCCACTTCTTTCCGAGGGATGCAAGTCCGTACAGCACTCCGGTGGCAAAAGCGATGGCATTACCGAACAGAGTTGTCAAGGAAAATTTCAGAAAGATGGGAAACAGAGCCATCCTGAGGGAGAAAGTGACATCAGCGTTAATTCTGATCATAAAACAACAAGAGAAACAGGTAACAATTTTAAAAACAATACTGTTTACTTTGGGGTAAGTACGATTTTTTCTTTTATTAAGCAAGGATGCATTAAATAGTTTAAAAGTGACAGTTAAGACATAATGATACAAAATATTGTATTTCAAATAAATGCTGCTCTTTTGAACTTTCTAGTCATCAAATAATCGTGAAAAAAAGCATCACGGCCTCCACGAAAAAATATGCAGCAGCACAACTGTTTTTAACATTGATAATAATAGAAATTCAGCAAATCAGAATGATTGCGACACCGAAGACTGGGAAATTGTATATTATGATTTTTACAGTATTTTTAGATCAAATAAATGCAGCATTGGTAAACAAAAGAAACATCTTTCAAAAACATTAAAAAGCATGGTAGTGTTCATGTTTGTTCATAATACATTAACTAATGTTAGTTTATGCAACTTCTAATGTAGCAGTAGGCTATGAGCAAAAATCAACCTCAACGCAGATTAAAAAACGCTGTAAAAGTATTGTTTATTTTAATCTTAAATATTTACTATTAATTACAGATTAATTTACTTCTTAATTTTGCACACACCATGAGGGTGCTTTGACATTTTCATACCAGAAACCAATCCTTTCACTTAATTGATTTAGACAGTTACATTAGTAGAGGATTAGAGGACAAAATCTCCTATTAGACACACACACACACACACACACACAACAGCTCAGTGGGACAAATGGCGTTCGGCGTTGTCACGTGTGACGCGCCCCACTTGTTTCATAGTAAATATCCACAGACAGTAACATTTACTAGTCAACGAAGTGATCAGCTGTAGAGTTGCACTCACTCACTCACCCGCAGTAAAACAGGGCTTTCTGCCAGGGCTTCAGGCGGTCGGCACGCGCCGCAATTACGTTTGCAAACTCAACGAACTGACAGCAGAACGGCACCTCACACAGGAACAACACACACGCCGTCAACCTGAAAGAAAAAAAAAGAGATATTTCATCTTCTGGTTCGCTTCTTTACATGGATTAATAAACAGCGGGAAATTAAACGCAAGTTCTTACACCATCCAAACTCCAGCCACGATATTTAACGGATTCACAGTCACACAATTCCAAACGCCCATTGTCGCACAAGCTAGAAAAAAAGAGAGAGAAATTACATTTTTGTACATTAGATGTAAACAATAAATCAATATAGTTATTTTTGTACATTACATGTAAACAATAAATCAATATAGTTATTTTTGTACATTACATGTAAACAATAAATCAATATAGTTATTTTTGGTAAATCAAAATGGGTTTTTCTGAAAACTGTTGAAGTCGCTACATGGTCAATTTGAGGTTTATAGCCCAGGGTTTCCTATGCTGATAATTAATTAAATGATAAAAATAAATCAAAACGTTTGGGGTCCTTCGGTCCAAATGGACCCGACGCATTTAAAAAAAATTTTTTTTTAAATCATAGCTTCATCGGAATGGTCTGAAATTTGGTGACCTTTTTGGTACTTGGTAAATGAACATCCAAAAAAATTGGGGACAGTATTTGAATAATCTAAGTGGTTGTAAAAAAAAATGTCACACTCAGGACCTTCGGGTCCAAATGGACCCGGATAGGAAATGAATGGCAAATTGGCAAAAATGTGAAAATACCGAGTTTTTTTGTGCGTACAATCTACAAATCAGCCACGATCCAGAAAAAAAGCACACAACAGTGAAGGGGTGAATCTATAAAAGAAAAAGAGTGCAAAATAGACACACACACACACACACACACACACACGCACACACACACACCTAACACAAACACACTTTTATACATAAACAAACCAATAAATTCAGATTACCTATGTAATCTGAAAATTACATAGGTAATTTTTCTTTTTAAAATGCTCAGTTTGTCCACCAGATGGCAGCCATCTCATTTCGAAAATTGCTTTCATGAGGTCTAGGCTTGACTCTAAAATGAAATACAGCTTTAAAAAAAAAAAATAATAATATTTTTTTTAAATAATTTTCTATTATATTCAATGGGGGGAAAACGGGTCATATTTATGGCATAAATATTAATTATAAATCATAAAATTCTCAAAACACCAAAAAAGAAAAGAAAAAAATATTATAAAAAACAAGTAAAAATTTTTTTTTATGATTTTCTTTTAATAAATATGAATCCCACCCTTCCGGCCCATTTGGACCCGAAGGTCCTGAGTGTGACTCTGAAATGAAGGACCCCAGAGGGTTAAAAAAAGATGAAATATTTTATTTGTTTACCTGATGTGACAATTAACTATTATCAGTTAACTATGAATATGCAAATGTGTTGTAAAATTAATTAAATATTAACTTAAAATACTTAACATAATAGATAATATCTAAATATTGTGTAAATATTTTCCTTAAAAGGGGTTGTTGCAAGTAAATTAATAAATGAACATGCACATTTGTTTAATGGCTGCTTCAGGAACCTGTTATACTTTGTTCAGTAACAGAACGTTCAAAAGCGCAGAGGAAGGACAGGCGTTTGGTGCGAGCAGCTGCTTTCCTGGATGAAACAAGCTTTTGTTGGCTTTGATGAACAGCTGTTTCTGTCATCTGTGTCTCAGCATATGTAGAGAAAAAAAGAGAGCTATTGATGCCGACTGATCACACACACACATGCTGGGTTTCCATGTTTTATGAGGAATATACATAATTTTTATACTGTACAAACTGTATATTTTATCTCCTAACCCCTAAACACAACACGTTCACACGAGTTCACATACGAGTTCACACACGCACACACACACTAACAATGTAAACAATATAGACGGCTGTTAAGTTTTAGGATGTGGGTCTCTTGCACAAGAATAATAATATTTGGGAGTCCATGGCCTCTACAAGACTGAAAACCCTGCACTACATAGAGAGAGAGATTGTTTTGTAACACATTATGATCACTAACAAAACCTGACCGAACAAAAGGATGAGAAAGAAAAGAGCAAGAGTAAAGAAAGTTGCAGTTGCTATGACACCTGTGTTACCATGACAGTGTCCACAGAACAGTCCTCATACAAATCACCACAGCTTATTTATCAAAATATGACAGATTAAAAGTGCTTAGATGTTTAAATCACTATATGATCTCATTTCCGGCACTTTTGATATTTTATAATAAAGGACTGCCATATTAATATACAAGCCAATTTGCATGATACTCAAACGTATCTCAAAGAATACTATGGTATTACCATGGCACAATAACTATGGTACTTATTGCTAGGTATTGATTCTCCATGACAGGATTTCTATGTGAGTCACTGTGTGAAGGTGTGATTGATTAGACATGCTGGAAGACTAATGATGTATTAGTTCAAAGCGATGATCCAATTTGCCTTCATCCCAAAATAATGATAATAATCCATATATCCATGTTGTACAGCAGGGGGTTTCAAACTGGGTTTTGTGTAAAAATAAATAAATAAAGCAGTAAAAATTTGATTACAGTACAGTACTATAGTGAGTAGGGGGGAAAATTATGTAATGCAATCTAAATATTTTAAAATAGCATTTTACACATATTAATAATATTAAATTGAGGATGGGGGTCCCTCATACATGGATTATCACATTTGGGGTTCAGTTGTGTCTAAAAGATTGAAAACCCCTGTTGTACAGCTTTTGCTTCTAAGGAAGTGATATCACAGTGAACATATTTTTTGTGTTGTCAAATCGATTAATCGCAACTCTATGTAAACGTTTATATGCGTTTATATGCAATTATGCATATATATATATATATATATATATATATATATATATATATATATATATATACACACACACACACACACACTTTTATGTTTAGATGCGATTAATCGATTTAACAGCACTATTTTTATTTAATTTTTTTATATGACATAATCAAGAATGGGAAACCACAATAAGTCCAGCACAGGACGTGATTGTGTGTGTTGAGTGTAAGAAAGTATCCTTGTTGAAAAAGGTTTCAAATACCATCACATCACTAGGATACACCTATGTGAATCCAGGAGCCAGTGCGTGCAGAAAGACTCAAGGGTGATATAGTGTTTCTGTATTAAACCGCCATATGTGCACAACACGTGTGATACTTACATATGCCACCTACAACACCAGCCATTTTGCAAATCCAGCGGTACCACCAGGACATGCCATCGTCCTCTGTGCCAGCTTTAGTTGGAGCTGCCGCCTCCTCTGAGCTCATTTTCCACAGTTAAATTATTCAGACTCCCAGTGTCTCACTTACAACTCACCGGCACCTGCAATACCACCGGCGGCCTGAGGGCGTCGCTTTTTCCCCGACGAGGAGAATGGCTGGAAAGTATAGCTGACTGTAATGTCAGCCAAATAAACAAATTGCGTAATAAAGTTATCAAACAACCGGCAGCCAAGAATGTCACACAGAAGTTCTGGTTTTAAAGTTGTCCTGGATAAAAAAATACTGCTGAAAGGACGCTGATGCGGCGTTGTTTATCAGACGCCGCTGGTCTTACTGGTGTTATAGAGGCTGAAAGCACCAACACATCAAGAGATAATCAAAACCTCTCAGAATCGCGGTCGGATTCCGTCTATTTGGAAATATGTCGAGTTAGAAAAAATGTTGCTGAATCGGTGTCCTCAGAATGAAATAACCATCGGTGTGATGTCAGTTTTGTATAGTAGACTAGAACGTTTGCTCCTCTTGTCTTGGAGGTTCCCTTGTCTGCGTTGCATTGAGGGTGGAGCCAATAATGCGTCACTGAACATGATATGGCTCTTCAAGAGCATCAACCGCAGCAACATTTGCGCAGTCTGTTGGTTTATGAACAACTAGTGTGAAGTAGTTGTGTTTAAAAAAAAATCCATGACGACTTTAATACAGTTTTTGTTAGGATTTTTTATTCTTAATCCTAACGCAAAGTGATGTAACCATATATTGTTATTGTAAGGATTGTTAGGGTTTCAAACCGAAATTGTTATTGTAAGGAATTGTATTATTAGTGGAAAGCCTTGCCCCAATCAGCCTCATGGTGGCGCTACAGTGATCGAAACATTTTTTTTTTAGACAAATGGCCATAACCTTTGAACGTTTGTCACAAGTGTGTTCTCTCATTGGGCATTCCATCAAGACGAACAAAACGTATCTCCGATCAGTGCTTGAAGTGGGGAAAAAAAGGTCCCATGACATTTGAGACTTCTACAATGAAAAACAAAACTTGGAGATACTGCTGGTACAACAACAATTTATTGTTATTTATTAACAACATAAATATATGTAAACACGTCGTGTGTATGTGTGTGTGTACAGGTGCGTCATGCAAGCCAAAATTATGGGCGGGGGCACAATCTGAGACGTTGCAATTGTTTTCTGACGGGTGATTTGTATCATGTTAGGAGGGGTCAGGGGGTTTCTCCCCCTGAATTTTTTTAAATTCTGGCTGTTAAACATACCATTTCAATGCAGTTTGGGAGGGACAGAAATACCTTAACGGAGCTAGCAGCAACCCTCCTCTATCTGAGGACTAAGTTAAAGTATCTATTTTGTAAGTTTATGTAAAAGACAGGTTGATGAAAGAACTGTAAGCTCAAATTCAAAAGCTTTTGAAGTCTACTTCATTAAAGCATGTTTACACACACACTTACTGTACACTTAGGCCTACTACACATGATTTTAAAAACAGTACCATTGCAGTTTTTATGTTATGATTTTAAATTGGTATGTGACCTAAGAACGATCCCACATTAAAGGTACATAAAGGTGCTGAGGTCTGACTTTGTGGTGCTCTGAAAATAAGTTATTTTAATATTAATATGTGATGAAGGACTTTGAAAGAAGTTTGACAGATTTCAGTGCTGAATAAGGTTAACACTACCTCGTTTATTTGAAAATGGGTAATCAACCGTGAATAATAGTCTATGGGAGAAACATCAAGTCGATGCCTTGATAACGTTAGGTTGGATTTTGCAGTTAGCCTACAACAAATTTAACACCCTCGTTTCTATGAAACTGAAAACAATTGAACCAGCTGGAGACTTTGACACAAGACAAAAGAGAACAGATGTTTCAAAACCGATCAGCTAACGTTACTATGGCTTATTGGCTTTGTATGGCGGGCAGTAACGTTAGCCAACTAGTTTACGGTTAGACTAGGCTAGCTATCGATAACGTTACACTGACACAACTTCAGTTAATGCTCTGAATTCGCAGCTAATATCAAATTCATAACTTTTTGATCAAGTTAAAATTAAATAATCCCACTACCTTTTAATATCATCCGATAACTAATTCAATGCTGATTTGTTGCTTTGCCCACTTACCACTTCAAGACCACCTGTAAAACATTGCCAGCTCAACGTGCGAGACGAGTGAGTTGCTTGAACATACACAGCAAAGATTCTAATACACAGACACCATATTAGGAAAAAGGGGTGGGCTGATGCTGACCGATTTATTACACATCCAGAAGAATACATTTGAGTCGTTATAGGCTCTGGTAATTATGGAGCATAATAGGAATAAAGTTGTGACAAAAAAATTATCAGGTAGGAAAAATCTGAGGGGGCACATGCCACTGTGTGTGTAAACTTGTTGATGTGTTCAGCCAACATTACAGGGTGGGGCCAATGTGGGCCCAATATGGGCTTTAAATATGGGCCCTAGATGGGTTTGTCCACGGGTTGCACAATGGCCCCACCTTAATTAGCCCACATGAATCTCATATAGAATCTGAATGGGGCTTATGTGGGGCCTTTATGAATTACAAATGTACAAATAACATTTCTGAGAATATAGTTCCCAGTATGTATACGGTTAGAAGATGGCTGTGTCTCATGTGACCTTGTTATTTCTACACGCTGTGACTATACACATCACAACATGTAAATAGGAAAATGCTGGCGTTATTTTGTCACTTATTGGGAGCAGTATGCTAGCTGGAGCCGTTTACCTCCAGTCTTTGTGCTAAGCTAGGCTAGCGGTGGGTGTGTCAGACAGAGTTACGGCACGCACGGAGATGAAAAGGGTATGTATGGACTTATCTAACTCTGGGGAATACGGTGAAGCTAAAGTCACAAAAAGTCAGCATGTTCCTTTAAAGGATTAGTTCACCATAAAATGAAAATGTCCTAATAATTTACTCACCCCAATGCCATCCAAGATATCCAAGCCTTTCTCAGTGGAAGAGAAAATAAGTTTTTTTGAGAAAAGCATTTCTGGATTTTTCTTCGAATAATGGACTTCAATGGCAACCAATGTTTTGAAGTCCAAATCAATGCAATTTTAAAGGTCTTTGAAGTGCTTCAACGGGCTGTGCACGATCGCAGCCGAGGAAGAGGGTCTTATCTAGCGAAACGATGGGTCAATCGCCAGGGAGGAATGCGCTCGTGCACCCTGCAGGGCTTGGCGAGGCACCAGCTCTTGTGGGCAGATTGGGTACTCCTTTCGATCTGGGCAGTACACGTACCGGGCAGTTTGAATTGCGGTGCGGACATGCTGTCCAGGAAGGGCATTGTAAACGCAGAGTGGAGATTGTACCCTCAGACAATAAAGATGATCTGGAATCTTTTTGGCAAAGTGGAGATCGACCTCTTTGCATCAGAAGAGAACGCCCACTGCCCGCAGTACTTCTCGCTGACAACGGTTCCTCTGAAAAGGGGAGGCTCTGTCGAGCCACTGGCCCAGAGGTCGGAAGTATGCATTTCCCCCAGTCAAAATAATGCCGCTAGTGCTGCAAAAGTTCAGGGAAGAGAGGAATGCTCTGCTTCTGGTAGCGCCGAAATGGCCCAACAAGCCATGCAATTGGTGAACCTGTCGTCTTAATCCTCCCCGCCTTCGTCAGATGCCAGAATGGGACCTATCATTAGTGCTCAGTGCGCTGTCCGACCCACCATTCGAACCAGCCAAATCTAGCGACTTAAAAGTGCTCTCATTTAAGATGGTGCTGCTGCTCGCGCTAGCAAGTGGAAAACGAGTCGGTGATTTGCATGCCCTATCAGTCAACAGTGCTTGTATGCAGTTCGGCCCAGACGATTGTATGGCCAGACTCACGCCCAGACACGGCTACACACCAAAAGTGCACTCAACCCCGTTCAGTGCCCAGGTGATCACAATACAAGCGGTTTGCTCCTCTGAGCTAACCACTGATTCAGTGTCACAGAAATGCGCTCTGTGCCCCGTGCGTGCGCTACGTGCTTATGTGAACAGAACTAGCCAGTTTCGGGCCTCAGAGCAGCTCTTTGTCTGCTTTGCGGGTGCTAAGAAGGGCGACTCGCTGTCGAAACAGAGGCTGTCACACTGGATTGTGGAGGCTGTATGACTGGCTTATGCTTCCCGAGGACTCGATTGCCCAATAGGAGTGCGTGCCCACTCTACTAGGTGTTTGGCATCGTCATGGGCTTGGGCTAAAGGTATGTCTATTCAGGACATTTACCTCACGGCAGGCTGGTCATCTCACAACACTATTGCAAGATTTTATAACTTGGACATTCCCTCGTTTGCACCCCCGATATCACACCAGTTCAGTGCTGCTTAACTGTGTACAGGGAGACGCTGACGGCACCGGCTCGGAGTTGGCTCTATGCCAAAATGCATCTAGGTGTTTCAACCAGGTCCGGTACCTGACCTAGAGGAGGAGCGCATGTGTCTTTGCTATGCCTTAGCGCCTAGTCCTCTGCATAGGCTCTGTGCAAGCTGGACAGGCCAATTTTCACAGGGCCAGTTTTATACGTTCCCCATACGTAATGTCGAGGAACCGACTCGGTAAGGAAATGTCTCTGGTTACTCAACGTAAACGTGGTTCCCTGAGAGGAGGGAACGAGAAATTACATAAATTGGCGTGTGAAAAGTCTCTTCATAGCCTCAATATCTCTCGTTCAGTCGATAGATTCAGAGGTATTTTGGCACCCGACGTCGCCTATATAGTGGCTGTCACAGCCAATCAGGCGAATACTCGGACGCCATTGGCTATTTGCAAGCAAAAGAGTTTTTCAATCAGGCTTCAGCATTTCGAGAAATAGGGTTTTCCCCATATGTAATGTCTCGTTCCCTCCTCTCAGGGAACTACGGTTACGTTGAGTAACCAGAGACGTTATCTTTCCCTGAGTTCTATATTTCCTCCTAATAAAACGTATTATAATTTCACAAACATTTTCACAACATCCATGTAAGGCTAATGCAAAACTGAAAATGAAACTGAAAATAATAATGAAAAATAATAATTACTCCTTGCAATAACACATTCTTTAAATCAGATTTTCCACAAAATGTTTACTTAAACAATGCACTTAAGATTGGGTTTGGAGATCCGGCCATGATATGATACCATGATACCATATGATATGGTAGCTTTTGAGCAGTTGCCTCAGCTGGAATGTTTTCTTGGGCATGTAGTGCATCTTTAGACACAATGTTTCATATCAGTTTGAGTTTGGTGTTGGAATGGTTCTTCTACAGGAAGTAGGTATCTGCGATTCCTCCAGTGTGCTTTACCCTTTGACTCCACTAAGATCTGGGCTTGGTGAGGGGGCCCTTTACAACTCCAATCTTATCTTGGCCTTTTACTCTTGGCTCTTCAGTTTGTTAATGACATTTTGAGATGACTAAGTCCTGAGTGGGTTTAAACCACCTGGAATAAGAATCTACCAGCACTAGGTACTGTTGGCTGTTCCAGCCAACTATGTCAGTAGTATGGTCTTTGAGCTATGAGTAATCAGTTGGACTGTCATCACCTCAAATTCATCCTCGTCACTGAGATGCAGCGTTATCACTTTCCTGGGAGCTTGTGACATGTGTCAGGTATTCACTTTCCTCTTTTGTAGGTGCAGAATCAGCTTGAACTTACCCTGCTGAAAAAAACAAACAGCAAAACCCACCCTAAGCTGGGTGGCTGATTTTAGCTGGTCCCTCAGGCTGAGTTTAGAAGGGGTTTGGCCACTTTTTGTTTGTTTGTTGGGAAACCAGCTAAAAGACCAGCTAAAATTCAGCTGAACACCAGCTTAGCTACTTTAACTAGTTAAGATCAGCCAGCCAGCCTAGGCTGGTTTTAGCTGTTTTTTCCCCCAGCAGAGTTGTGCAGCTTCAGTATCTCTTAACTTCTCTACACCCACCTGCCATAACAATGTCATAAATCATCAGTAATCTACAGAAAATATTTGATATCGATAACATTCAAACGATACCCAACCATAATCCTTATTTGTCTGAATGCCTGTGATCTATCAAGCTATACAGCTCAGATGAGTTAGGCTATATTACACAAACTATGCATTGTTTGAAAATCTGACCTGTTGCAGTTTATGCTTAACTTTGAAATTGTATTATTACCTTTTCGAAATAATCCATTAAACAAGTTGCGTTTTGAGGAGCATGCACTAATATTTTAGTTCCATAGACCTTACAGGGACAGACACTGGCTGCATCCGAAATCGAATACTTAGCCTACATAGTTGGTGAAAAACAATGTGATAAAAGAAGTAGTATCTATGTCCGAATTCACAGTAGGCCTACTCATAAAAATGTAGCCAATAGGCAAAAAGTACCTGGATAATCTACTTCCTCCGGCGAGATTCTGAAGTGTGCATATACGACGGATTTTCAATCCCATGAAGCCATGGGAGAGGATTTTTGAATGGAGGTAGGTCACGTGATAATGAGAGCATGGCGAATGTAATATACGTCCGGATTACATTCATATTACAACACACATAGAACATACTTTTTAGCGGTCGTGAAGTAATTACTTACTCAAAATATCTACCTACTCAAGATAGTATGCGATTTCGGACGCAGGTATAGGCTTCATCTCTTCAGTGGGTTGTAGAATATTATGTAATGTGTTTTTGGATTGTTCTGCAGACGAAACACTGCAAAAAAATATTTCCAAGAAGTTTCAGTAGACTAAAAACTCCTAGGATCTAGGATATTTATACAGCTTTTTACAGCGGATGCCAGTCTATCCCTCACAGCCTCGCTTTCATATCTGCCATGGCGCTGCTCTGAATAAGGTCTACTAGTTTGGACATACACGTAGGCTACAGCATGAGGAAATATCTACTCCACCCACTGAAACAGGTTTTATTTACAGTAACTGAACACCTGCCCTGACTACGAGAAGTGAAACTGGACTGCACTTATCTCAGTCCTCCCCTGACCGTCGCATAATTCTCGTCTACTTTGAAGGTGAGGCGTATGGCATCTCAAACGATATTGTGATACACCTGATGGCTTCTTTTAAAAAATCCTCCTCCACCTGTCCTGCTTGCCTGACTAATAAAGTGATATTCCATTAGTTCACACGTCAGAAGCGGATATTGACACCAGAAGTCACGATGTCTCTCACTGTGAAAAACATTTCTGTTATTTACACTCCTATCAATGAGACCAATACCTTCACCAGCGGGGATTTTATATCGGGAAAAGTTCTTCTGGATGTAGTAAAGGACACGCAAATGCAGTCGTTCAGTGTTAAAATGAAAGGTAAAGCACGGGTTTGTTGGAGCGAGCATTACGGTAAAACCACGGTTGTTTACTCTGATAAGGAGAAGTATTATTCCATGGAGAGGTTTTTCATTTTGGAGGACAAAACAAATGGTAGGCTACGAGAAACTTCAGCTGTCATTTTTGTGTTACCGTTTGTAGAACTCATATTTAACCAGCTTTATTTTGTGTTGTGACTTGATCTAGGTAATGGACATGAGATGCTAAAAGATCCATCAGGACAGCCATGTAAGTCTGTTTGCAATTTAGATGAATAATGCAAATTGAGCTTTAAGAACTGAAAAACGTGCTCATCTATGATTTTTGACTTGTTAGATTCTTCGGTTGTGGCACCGGGCCATCATGTTTACCCTTTCACCTTTCAGTTGCCTCTACAGTAAGTTTGTTTCATCTCGTAAAGTTGTGTTATATGTAGGACCAAACCTGCAGAAATTAAAAATGAATAAATAAACAAATAAATATGCGAATAAATGTACAAATAAATAAGTAAATGACTTTGTGTGGCATAAATGAATTTATACTTTTATTTCCTTATTTATGTGTAGTTATATTTTTTCCCACATTTATTTATATTTTCATTTATTTATTTATGCATTTATTTATTTTCAATTTTATTTATTTTCACATTTATTTATGTATTGGCTATATGTATTTATGTCTACATTTATTTATTTAAGCATTTATTTATTTATACATTTATTTATTTATACATTTGTTGCTCTGTATGCTAATGAGGGGGGCGTGTTTTACCTAAGACATAGCAATCGATCTCAGAGTGGCAGTGCTGAAGCATTGAGGAAACAGTGGCACCTTGTGGTGTAACCAAACAATACACAAGAGGTTTGTGGAGTGACTTTACAGGTCACGCAGGAAATAAATGACTTCGAGATGGGGAATATGGCCAAAATCTTATAAAACGGTCTATGTCCTTTAATATGCCTCCCTCTCTCTCTATGGGCTATATATATATATATATATATATATATATATATAACTACAATTACGTTTTGGAATTAGCAACGGGGGCATGGGATAAGATGCGTAAGAAATTAGTCCTACATACAAGAGCGTTTTAATGACAAAAACTTGATAAACGTCTTGAAATGCATAATCTGAACAATGTTTCTAGGTGTGGTAACTAAGGAATAATTGATGACCGGCCGTTGAATTATTAGAAAAATAATGCACGCCCGAGTTGGTAATGCGGTCACGACGCGAAGCAGATTATTTAAGTAAATTATTTAAATTCAGTAATTTCACTTAAATGACAATTAATAGGTAATTTTCATTGCCATTTAAGTGAAATTACTGAACTTATATGTTCTTATATACTAAAATATACGAGCTTGATAAAAAATTCTCATTCTAGAAAATTTCAGATGGCACTTAGAGGCTTTTCAATTTGAACTCTTCACATATTCAATATAGATATATTACTAAAGTATAAAAAAATCTTCTGAAAAAAAGAAGAAAAAAACTGAATAAAGCAGATTCTGCTTGCAAAATAGAATGCGACAGAGCTTGTAATAAAACTAGAATCAACATAGTTTGGCTTTTCGGAGATGGTAAGAACTGAGGGATATGAAATGTTGTAAAAGCGATGTGGAGATGGTGTTTTTATTCAGCAGGTCAGTCAGGTATTTTGTTGAACAAATAAATTGCAAAATGTAGCTCTCTAACAGAGTTCTTTGTAAAGCATTATCTATTGTGAAGGGACATTTCATTTTGGTTTTTGTTGCGCTGTGCTGAAATTTATTTTCAAGGAAGTAGGCTACATTGTCTATCAGTGGGTTTAGCACAACCAAAACAACGTTCTTTCGCAACATGCATGTGGTTTTGTTTTTTAACTGCTAGAGGGCCAAATGTTACAGTATATCTTTAATAAAATATAAAATTTAATTTTTGTAAACTATATTTTTTTATATTTCTTTTCTCAAGATTTTCAACCTTTTAATGAGATTTACAATTACTGTATATTACTGTATATAACACATGCTGTTCCGCTTGTGTAAAATAAAACAACAGACAAAGGCTGAATTCAGAGGGCGAATCACCCTTGAATTTCTGTATTTACACATGGCATGATTTTCTTATAGGCACTTCCCACCAACCTTCAAAAGTGTAATTGGAAAAATTGCCTACACTTTGGAGACAAAATTATCCCGATCAATGCGTGTTTCTAGCAAAGCCAAAGCAGAGTTTCACTATGTCTCGAGTCATGTTGTGTCCAGTCCTGAACTAATGGTGAGATTGTCTAAAGTCCCATGCACTGTCTTTCTAATCTATACTATATATTCCTCTACTATATTTTGGGTTTCAGTCACCTTTGTTTTACACGTTTTGTCTTGTTTAGGTGCCTCAGTATGGAAGTAAAGAGAAAAAAATAAAATTCTTCTCCTCTGGGAATGTCTCCATGGACATAAGCACTGAGAAAATGGGATACCACCTCGGTAAAATCATAGTTCTTATTATAACATCTCAGCAGTGTTCGTGTTATCTGTTTGTCAATAAACTCAAAGTTTGAGTATTGTAGACAAAACCTTTTCTTTATCCTTGTAATGAGATGAAATGTATATAAAATTGCAAATATCAAACAGCTCTGTTGAGTAGGCGAGTGGTGGATGGACAATTTCCATGATTTTCTTGTTTACTCTCTGTGTAATCATATGTAAGCAAGCAGATTAAGACAACAAATGTGGTCTTTTCAGATCAGCTATTGTAATAATTGAAAAGGAAGTTAAAACATCTCATATCACATTTCAACCATAAGTCTGAACCCAGACATCACTTGTAGAAATGGTTCTACTTGTTTTTTGTTGTTGTTTTCCCCTAGGCCTTCGTTGACTTGTTGTGAAAAATCATAATTTGGGCTTATACACAATGTATACATAGATTTAGGGCTGTTTAGTGGTTTTCCAAAGCTACTAGCCACTCAGCATTGCCACAAATTTGACATCGATACCAAAGGGAAAAACTGCCATATAGATATTTTTATGCTCATCTTTTAATTTGACAGCAGGTATATTAGGCTGCTGTAACCTTAAGACTGACGCAAGGATCCATTATACTGTTACACATGCGTGTTCTTTCTCAACTATTAAAACATACAAAAACGAAATGTTTATGTGACTATTTGACGTGTATTTGATTATTTTTACTGCAATAAGCGGCGAAAAATAACTCAATTCAATACTGAGAGGCGGCTTTATGTGCCGCATTTTGGGTGTGAGCACCAAATATGTGGGAATTAGTAAAATTATGCTCAATACGCACAATCCCACACTGAAATTGAAGCCTTGTAACACCAACAATATTCATCAGGAGCAAATGAAACCAATTAGTGAGTGAGGGGAGGAGGGTTTGTGTGTCAAATCGCTGTCAGGAGAGATGAGAGACAGAGAAAGTGCAGCTGGTATCGTGTATCTACTGCGGAAAATGAGCATTGGAAGCGTTTCAGATATTTCAGTATTGATATGTGCGTGTTAATGTCAAGCTCTGCACAAAATCATAATGTTATTCGTACAGTTTTCTTTATACATTTTTAATTGTGTATTTTTATATGTAACATGATTCTGAATAAAGAGGCATTAGGATTTAAAATAGACAGTTATAATTTCTTGTGATATTTAATCAAGTAATTTCAATTGACCTAATTGTCTTACTGTGTCTCACTACAGGAGAGGGCATGAAAGTTTTGACTGAAGTTCAGAACAATTCATCCCGTGCAATCAAGCCAAAATACCGTCTTTATGAAAAACACAGTTTTTTCGCCAAAGGAAGGAGAAAACTTCACAAACATGACCTTTTTAAAGAGGAAGGAGAAACCATTGAGCCGAACTCAAAGAACACGGTCACAAAAGTGCTGACCATTCCTCCCAGCCTTACCATCTCTATCCTAAACTGTAAGGTCATCAATGTTGAGTACAGACTCAGGGTGAGTTTCAGCATCTAAAGCAAAGACACAGAGTCAATCATTACAATAAAGTGAACAAATACATTAGATTGGCATCACTGTGTGTTCTACACAGATACGACTAACTTTCTTGTTTTAATATGTGTGCTTTGTGTCTAGGTCTACCTGGATGTGCCGTATGCCTCAGACCCGGAGATCAAATTCCCAATTGTGCTTCTTCCTCTTCAGTCTGTACCAGGTGCAAAAAGTGCTACTAACAGTGATTTTGGAATCTGGAGTCAACCACCAGGAGGCAATGTGAACCCCAGCCCACTTCATATGCCTCCATCTGCCCCACCTGGTCAGTTTGGTGCCTCTGGCTACTACGGACCTCCTCTGAGTCCGTTTCCTGCTCCTGGTTTCCCTGGACCACTGGAGCAGTTTGCTCCACCTCCTGGTCAGTTTGGACCAGTAAGTCCTCCTAGTTACGTTGGACCTCCTGGTCAATTTGGTCCTTCAGTTTCTCATCAGTGTGACTCATCAGATCCCCCTCCATATCAAGAATATCAATTATATCCACTGTTGCCAGACTACTGTAAAAAATCTTGACAAAATGATTTCAAAATCACCTTCTAGGTTTCTTTTATTATTATTGTTATACCTAGATTGCTAGAATGATTCATATTAATATGTAAGCCTTATTCATTTGAAGTTATCGATGTTGACTGTTAATAATAATCTTAAAAACATAGATCCTATTTTAAATTAAACTCTCAACAGTAGACAAACAAGTCTGCTAAACACAACCAAGGTTGTTTTTGTTTTGTTTTTTTAACACAGAGTGTCTCTGTACTGAAATTAAGACTGAATAATGAAGTATTTTATGTTTTTATTCATGAATGAAATATAAAACTGATTTTACTCGCATATTATAGGACCAATCTGGTAATTAACTGGAAAAACAGTAGTTGGAGTAGTTAACTATTAGTTAAAAATGATATATTGATGTTGTTTGCAGTAAAAGAGTAGCATTTTATATGCTGCTCTTTAAAGCTACACTATGTAACTTTAGGCCATCTAAATGAAACTGTATGCGTCTTGCGGAAGAACATTGTTTTGATTGTGCTTCTGCTGTGAATGTGGTTCACGGCACCAGTGTACACATGAAAATCTGAAAAAGATGTAATCTGAGCAGGTGCCATATTTTATGTTGTCGTTTTGACCTTATTGGAAACATTGATATTTTAAAATAAATGACTTATCAAAAGTTGTTTATTTTTAGAACTGTGATTCCCTAGTTGCATCTAGCAGTTAAAAAGGTGAAATTGACTATATTCGTGTGGTAAATTTCCCGGAAATGGCCATTATAACATTATAATTACACGGGAGGACCACTCATTGGCTCATTCAGCTCACTAATGTTTTGCTGTTGGATTCATATTTAGACATTATAAAATCATTATAATATCATTCCAAATTGCTTTTTGTCAAAGTTTACCTTGTCATTTATACTTCAGATTAGGTATCAGTTTTTGCAATTATATCACATAACAACCGTGAGACCTGAAAAAAAAATGGAAGGACTAAGTATTTTCTTACCTTTCATTTTTCAAAACATCTTTATCTACAACAATAAAGTGTTTGTGTGTGTGTGTATTTTTGTGTGTGAAAATTTTGAATTTGTTTAAGATTACCATTTCATACCGAGGTATCAGTTTTTGCAATTATGCCACCTTATGATTACAATGAAATCTGGAAATGTTGTTATATAGAGGAGACTTGCAGTAAACATTTTGTTACCTGTCATTTATTTATCTATCAATATAAATATCTATTTACAACAAAATGTGTGTGCAAACATGCTTAATTTGTATTAAGTGTTATAGTTTATCCCTTTAATTTCTGTGTATGTTTCTCCATTGTGGATGTGTTCGGGTCAGCCTAGACCCCAACATTATAGATGTCATAAGGGTCTTAAACCATTTGAACCCTGTTAATTGATGCTTGCAACTATACATTATTATCATTATTGTATATTATTATTAGACTAAAAGCTATATTAAAGTTGTGAATGTGACAGTACAAACATATTTAATGATAATAATAATAATAATACAGGCTACATGATTATGAGATCAAGCCACAACAAAAAGTGTTAAAGACTGGTCAAAAACACAATACAGAGATATATAGAGATACTGTATATAGATAAAACCAGAATATATATCTAATATACCCTTGAAATGTGTAAGGTATTGTATGTCTGGAATTATCTATCTATCTATCTATCTATCTGTATATCTATCTATCTATCTGTCTATCTATCTATCTGTCTATCTATCTGACGACTAGTCTACCAGTTTAAATATTCAATCTTTGAAGCAATAACACCATATAAACAATAAAATTAAATAAAAAATATATAAAGATATGTTTTTTTAATTTTTTTTATTAAATGCTCGTAAAAGAAAACAACAACAAAGAACAAACAAACACACATAAAAACATCAACAACAATTATTGTCATTGTCATAATATAATACAACAGAGTCCTACAATCCAGATTAAGTTCATTCAGTATTTTTAATCCAGATTAATTATGTTAAAATAAAAAATAAACTCCCAATTGGAAAGAAGGTTGACGTCAGCGATGCGAACCATCGCGATATGTTGTGGTCGGCGTAAACACGGATCTCCAAAACATATGTCGGCATCACTGTCTATGGTCGGCATCGGCATCCTATGGCATCCACCCTGTTTAAACTCAAATGTGACGTGACTTCCAGATCTACAAATCAGACGAGAGCATCTACAGCGGCTGTGGCAAGTTTGTTGCCAGGTGTCTCTCTCTGCACTACACGAACCAGAACCTCGAACCGGGACTAGCAGCAGAACTGTGAACCGGGCAGACAGGACAAGATGAGCTTCTTATTGTGAGTTTGACTCTATGATTGAGATGATTACTTATAGAATAATACCAATTTACTCCTTTAGCTTGTCTTGCTAAAGAGCTGTTTGAGTTTTATTGGACCGAATTGACTTCAGTTCTGCGCGTGTAGATCGTTGAATGTGTCAGCATTTCATCCTGACAGTTGTGCTAAAATGTGATATTTTTCACGCGAATGCCTCAGCATCGAGATTAACCCAATTCTGGTACATTGGCACCGGTTTATTGGCTCTGTAATGTGCTGGGCTGAAGGGGGGCAGATCTTATGTAATGCATGTTTGTTTCACACTGTGCTGTTCAAAAAGCACGTTGTGTGTCTTGTCACTTTGTTTCAGAGGTCAGAGAGTTTCATTGTGTCCAGAGCCTATGATGCATTCAAAGTTGGATAACTTCCTCTGAAAATATGTTGTATGCTGAGAAGCAGAGCTTTTGATGAAATAGCTTGAAATGAAATGCCGTTTTAATTGTTATCAGGCAGTGCATGATGTTGCAACTGTCACATGAATCTCCTTAAGAGAGTAAACAAGTTTTTCATGTTTTTTATCCACCAGAAATGCTGTTTAATTCAATTCAACATTCATTCTAATCATATCATTTTGGGAGGGAAGGTGGTGTTGCTTTATCTGAAAATGCTTTCAAAGAACATGTTTACATATTTAGTAAGAGAGGAAATCTCAAATGCAGTCTCAATCTGTTTCTAAGTCCTGGAAGGATCTTGTTTGTTATGATGCATCTGAAATTGAATTTACTGATAAGGTTGTCTGGAGCCATTAGATAAGTTCATCATAAGAAAACCAACTTCCTCAAAACCGCTGAGAATGATTTCATTTGGAAAATGTTCTGAAGCTCTTGTGATTTTTCACTTGGAAGCATGTGATTTAGGAGAAGTTACGAACAAACACAGACATGTGATGTCATTGCCATTGTGTTGTTTTGAGATTTGAATGATAAGAAATGCTGTTTGGCGTGTGTATTCCTTTGATTGGAACCAGACAAACTTCATGTCTGTCTTAACATGAGAAATATATGTTAAAAAACTGACATTATATATAACACACACACACATGCTTCTACAATCCTGATTATGTGGTATGTCGTATAGCCTATTTCGACATTCATTAATTGCCATTTTTTGTTCCATCTCCTCCAGCGGGAATCGCTCGTCTAAGACGTTTAAGCCGAAGAAGAATATTCCAGAAGGTTCTCATCAGTATGAGCTGCTCAAACACGCTGAAGCCACGCTGGGAAGTGGGAACCTGCGTATGGCCGTCATGCTTCCTGACGGAGAAGATCTGAATGAATGGGTGGCAGTCAACAGTAAGAGTCAAGAGTGATGTCATATTTATTAATTATGCCCTCGTACACATCCCTAAAATCGAATCGTTTCTTCTGTGCCTAGTGTGTTTTATTTCCAGATCACAGGTTTTGTTACTGCAGATGTTTCTCTCTCTGTTCATTTGCTTTTCTCATTTTCTTCTTAAAAGCTTTGACCCTTGACCTATTGATGACACCAAGCCTGACACATCCTGTCTTGACTGATCTCCTAGTCAGTCTCGAGAGACGCTGTGTACATTGCTGAGTTACTAACACACCTCCCCCAACATGTATTACACCCACACACATACATTACGAGCAGAGACTACTACTAAAATGCTGCTGTTTTGCATTCTTTTGCAATTTGTAACATTGGTATAGAAAAATTAGTATGTAAATTAGTATCAGTGTAACAATTAGAGTGAAAAGTTGATTCAAAATGTATATGACATAATGTATTTAGTTTGTGTCTGTACTGATACCAATTTATAATAAATATGAATGTTCAACCAAGTAAGATAATTTATAAGTCTGATTTTAAACGTAGCATTAATACACACTGCCTGAACAATACAGTCAGTGTTTGGATTTAAATAAGAAAATGCTTAAAAGTCTATGATTGGATCATTATTTCAGTGATTATTATGTTTCTAGCATGTTATATGTTTGGCAACAGTTTTTCTAACCCTAATTGATGGAGTGTGTAGCTTTTCATTTCTTAAACATCCATGTAGGAAGACACATCATGACTATATTCCAGGATGACAATGTCAAGATTCATCAGGCTCAAACTGTGAAAGAATGGTTGGGAGGAACATGAAGAATCATTTTCACACATGAATCGGCTCCTCAGATCTTAAATTCATTGAAAGTGTTTGGGATGTGCTGGAGGAGACTTTACAAAGTGCTGGACTCTTGCATTGACAATACAAGATCTTGACCAAAAATTGTTGCACCTCTTGATGGAAATAACATTACATTTATTTCCATAATTTATTCCAACCATTCTGATGATGCATTACGGATAAATTATGGAAAATAATTTATTATTTGGTTGTTTCCGCAGCGGTTGATTTCTTTAACCAGATTAACATGCTATACGGCACCATCACAGATTTCTGCTCGGAGGACAGATGCCCCGTCATGTCCGCAGGTCCAAAGTGAGTGTGTTTGGACTGTGAGGAATGACTGGGTCCTTCTCTGCTGCTTCACCAATCTCTTTTCCTTTAGATACGAGTATCATTGGGCTGATGGGACCAACATTAAGAAGCCTATTAAGTGCTCTGCTCCCAAGTACATTGACTATCTGATGACGTGGGTTCAAGACCAGCTGGATGACGAGACCCTGTTTCCTTCTAAAATAGGTACCCTGTAGACATTCACACTGCACGTTAGCAGTGCAGTGCTGCTCTTAGCCATAGAAATATGGTGGAATTATTTATTTACTTGTGTATTTAAACTTATGCATCAGTATTTATGTATTTCAACAAATTGTTTTGCACAAAGTTAATGTGAACTATATCCATTTCCAGGTGTTCCCTTCCCCAAGAACTTCATGTCTGTGGCCAAGACTATTCTGAAGCGTTTGTTCAGAGTTTATGCTCATATTTATCATCAGCACTTTGACGCGGTCATGCAGCTTCAGGAGGAAGCTCACCTCAACACGTCTTTCAAACACTTCATCTTCTTTGTACAGGTGCTGTCACTGTTTTATACTTATTATAAATATCCTAAAATTATGAAAGAGGCTCAGTCGAAAGGTTCAGTCAAAATCACGGCCTGAAGTGACTTGCAGCTTTTTGCAGTTTGATAAAATATATCAGTTAAAAATCCAAATTAACCCTTTCACCGCCATTCAAAATCTATGTTTCCGTCCAAAGTTGCGAGTTTAACTTATGCGGAAGATTGGAATATCGCATAAAACATTTGCAAATAAAGCACCGTTTCTGTCCAGGGAGTCAAAAAAGAGCAAAATCATCACTTCCTGATAAACTACTGTACATATCACTAAGAAAAGTGAGAGAAGCCACTGTATATAATAATATAATGTTTGGGAACACAGTCGTGTAAAAGTAACGTGGAAGGTAATTCTACCGAACCACTTTAATGACAGACTTTGCTCAGGCCTTTAAGAACAACCGAAACAGCATTTCAGATGCGGTGCAAAAAGATTGTTCTAGTTACGTCTGTTTTGATGCGCATCGAGGAATTTATTCGGTAAATGTGTTTTCATCATTGTTTATGCGCATGTTTTCTTATCGGATAAAAAATTATCTGACTCAAACGAGTGCAAATGTTTTTTTATGTGCAATTTTAAAATTAAGATAATAAAAATAGATGATTAAGCTTTTTACATTTTAAGCAACTTGCTGCATTTATATAGTTTTCAAATTATATGGAGTTACATCTGTGTATATGGTCTGTTTTACAACAGCTTTGAACACTAAGCACTTCTAAATACAGCTCATCTATTATTTTTTTTCTTTGGAATAGAACTATTTTATAAAAACAGTTTTATGATGGTCAGAAATTTGTATGTTTTAGCTGTTTAGCAGCACAGCTGTTCTCAACATTGATAATAATAAGAAATGTTTCTTGAGCGGCAAATCATCACATTAGAATGATTTCTGAAGGATCATGTGACACTGAAGACTGGCGTAATGATACTGAACATTCAGCTTTGATCACAGGAATAAATTACATTATAAAATATATTCACATAGAAAACAATTCTTTTAAATTAAAATTTCAAATGCAGTTTTTACTGTATTTTCGATCAAATAAATGCAACCTTGGTGAGCAGAAAATACTTTTTTCAAAAACATTACAACAATCTTACAGACTCCAAACTTCATTGTAGTTTTGATGTTCCTGAATTTAAAATAAATGGTGTTTATTTTGTCTTTTTTCAGGAGTTTAACTTGATCGACCGTAAGGAGCTGGCACCTCTTCAAGAGCTCATTGAGAAACTCACAACAAAAGACAGATAAACTGAGAAAAGAAGTTAAGAAGGAAGAAAAAATGATCCTGGTCTCTCTTTTGACCCTCCCGTCTATCTTTTGCTTTTTACAGATGATTTTAACCCCTCAGCACTGCTAGGCCAAGCGTAGTGAAAGATCAGCACGATACTAATATTTGTAAATGAATCAATCCTGTTCACCTGATGTGTGGCTATTGTTGACAACATAATGCCTGGGTGAAGTGGCTATGTATGATTTTTAGTTTCTCAAGTCCTACACGTTGTTTAGTTTGGTCACTGAACGGGAGGGATTTTAACCCATGATAATTGAACTTAGTATGTGTTAGCATGGTGCCTGTGCCATGTTAAAGCAGCGAATGGGTGATTCGCTCACTTCGGCTAGTGTGAATGGGTGTTTGAATCTTCAATGCTGTAATGCTGACAGCAGAAAGATAGTTAAATGGATATTTTACTATGCAATAAAGCTCTTGTTATTTGTCCTCATTCATAATATTGGACAAAATTGTTTATATCAGAGATTTATCGAGCTTGTTCGTTCATGATCTCTTTCTGATCTGTGGATTTAATATCTGTCAATATGAAGGTTTATTTTAGTTGTGTTTTGAATACCGAAATATGAATTGTGCATGCTGGAGTTGCTACTTTGTTGGATGGGATCTTATGCAGCGTGTCAGAGATATGTATGATAACGGCTCTTAATGTTTGTTAAGACATTTGTTTTGCACAAGCAACAACCATTGAAGTTTAAGACTTGCATTCGTACAACTTGGTTGCCAAACTTTGATGCGTTTTCTTTGCATGACACCCCTTTGAAATACACTTGTACATGCAGCCAGAACAGTTCTGAAATATTCAGTGTGTTGGGTGAATTTCGCTTAATGTTTTGGTCGTTTGAGTGGTTAGGGTTTGATATTGAGAAATTAAGTGTGTGAATTAATTTTCTCTACTTTCTTCTCTACTTCCATTTTAACCCTTTTTTCATCTCTGTTCTTCTACTACTACTTTTATAATTGTGTTTTCGAAATGCTTTTGTCAGTTTAAGATTTGTTCCTTTGGACATTTTGAAGTTGAAGAATTTATATTGTTTCAGGAATGTAATCATTTTAATTCTAACGGTTTGAACTATGCCGTAGTGTTAAAAGTGCCAGCTGCTGATTAATATTGGACATATTTGAAGTATTTATAGAGAGATTTTTGTCACTGAAATGAGAACATATTTTCCCTGAATTGTAAAATAGTTAGTGTAGATTAGATATGTAAATATGTGCAGCTGCCTCAGACATTAAAGGGATAGTTCACCCAAAAATGAAAATTGTCATAATTTACTCATTCGGGATAGAAACTCATTCAGGTTTGGAACAACATGAGAGTGAGTGAATGAAGATTTTTGGGTGAACTATCCCTTTAATACGATTTCCTGATATTGTTGTAGTTTACATTAATAAAACGATATCACTAACTGATGTTATGATATTTTTGCTGTACATACTAGAGCAAATAAAAATCTTCTCTTAACACGTTGTATTTATTTATTTTGTGGTTTTATATTTTTTAAATAATCATTTTTTACGTATATGTACAGGAATCAACAGTGTTGTTCAGGTAGTATTGGTTTTATAAATTACTATACTTTTTTGTTATTTACTTTTTTTAATACAGTCATTCGTTCTCAGGGGAAAATGTGTAGTTTTAATTTAATAATGAATGTCGTTTAAAAAAAACAACAACAAGAAGGTTTGTTATTTCAAGCACATGTGGTTTGAAAGCAGCTGTTTCCGGTAGGAGGCTACTGCCGTTTGAGCGCCAGAATTCAGTTTTTCCGGGTAACTGACTGACTGAAACTGTACCGAGTGTTAATGTACATTTCTGCATTGCTGGATAAAAAAATAAAATGTCTCTAACAGCCAAAAGAGTCTGCCCCAGTCCTCTGGATGACAGTCTGGAGAAAAGATTGAAACGCATCTCAATTGAAGGCAACATTGGTAACTTAAGTCATTCATCATTGTATTTGTACTGTAAACATATTTAATTGCTGGACTGGATATAACTATTGAATGCTAAAAATCCAGTTTTTATAACTTAAGCTTTCATAGATTGTGTCTTATAAAATTAGTGGTCTGACTTGTGAAATTTTTTTTTTATGTTTATAAATATTTATACACTTTCAAAACGACATTTACGTTGGCGAACACTTCCGGCTACGAATGACTGAGTTTTATACTAACATTATATTTGTTAGTGTGTATATTTCGACTTTGGCTCTCTTAAAAATTAAAACAAAACTTGCTGTTAAAATCTAAGAATCGTGTAACGTTAGCGAAAATTGGGTTGTGATTGTGAATATTCGTTAAACATCTAATTTCCGCATAAAGGCACAGGTTCTGAGTGGTTATTTGACTGTTGTATACGACGTTTCTGTCGTTTATTCCAGTTGTATTCTTTAAATATGATGTTTTTATCTGTTATTGTCCTGTTCTAGCGGCGGGTAAATCCACTTTTGTTCGCCTGCTGGAGGAGCATGATAGAGAATGGGAGGTCGTACCGGAACCCATCGCTAGGTGGTGCAATGTACAAACTCATCACAACGAACATGAGGTACAGTCAGAAATAACATAGAAAAAAATGTGTATACATTATTGTATAAGGTAATATAATTATAACTAACAAATATAGATTACCATTGATAATAAACTGCTATAGTAAGTAAATAACTTTTGACCATCAATTCACCCTAAAAATATGCACAAATGTCTTGGCATTCGATAACAAAATGTCAAAGCAAGTGGAATTTGTTTTAAAGAAAGAGAACAAACACATGTTTAAAATAAAACATTTAGCTAAAAGTAGTTTTCTGGGTCAGTTCTGAGTGAAGGTGGCACTTGGTTAAATGTTTTGTTGTCTAATGTTATGACATTCAGACATAAATTGTGCCAAATATTGTGTGTGATCACTGTCTGTTACATGTTTATGACATGTCTAAGTATCACAAATAGGCCTGTAATCCCGCACTGCGATGGAAACGGCTCTGGCAAACACTGGCAGATGGTTTAGTCCTCAACAGCTGAGCACTCAAGCAGAACAGCTGCCTTCTCACACACTTACTACTACTGATAAATATAGTGTTAAGTCAATTACATCTTAATTGAATTCATGTTTTCTGTAGGAGAGTTGGAGGAGGGTCCTCGTCTCTTTCAAAGGTGTCAAGAGGCCGGTCTTTATGTTAGTGGATATTTCTATGACTCACAGTGGACATTAATGGCATTTTACCCTATACTGAAGTGTCACTTAAACCTATTTTTGCTGGTTTTTCCGCAAATGCGACACTCGCCTACTTTCTGACATAGATTATTCACACTGTAAAATATAACTTTAAAAAAATCCATTAACCTTATAATATAATGTTACATCTCAGGACGTATTTTGGTTTGTGTACAGTAGTAATAGTAATAATAATAAAAAAGAGTGTTCTGATATTGGTTTTGTGCTGGGTTAAATATATTTCTATTATTTGAGAGTTTTTTGTATGTGTGTGTATCTTGAAATGATGAAGATTTTTTTAAAGAATTTTTATGTTGTGACAAAAAATTAGAAGGCATATGAGATATGACACTGAAGACTGGAGTAATGATGCTGAAAATTCAGCTTTGCATTAAAGTAATAAATAGCATTTTAAATATATTCAAACACAGTAAATGGTTATTTTAAATTGTATTGAGCAAGACTTCTTTCAAAAACATAAATAAAATTGAAATTATGTCAAATTTTGACCTGTGAGTGTAAATAATCATAATGAATCAGTTTGGTTATAATTACTGATCAATGTTATGGCTGATATACTGTATATATGTATATATCAGCCATAATTCTAGTAATTCTAACCGAACTGATTCATTATGATTATTTAATTATAATTTTATTTATCCCAGTTCAGAATTTGAAGCACAAATATTAGATAAATAACAAATATGCACCGATATAACGTGCATGTGTTTGTTTCAGGAACTGACCACCTCTCAGAAGAGTGGAGGAAACGTGCTGCAGATGATGTATGAGAAGCCCGAGCGCTGGGCGTACACCTTCCAGAGCTACGCCTGCATGAGCCGCATCCGCTCGCAGATCAAATCCACCAATGGGAAACTTCGAGAGGCGGAGAATCCTGTGCAGTTCTTCGAGAGATCGGTCTACAGCGACAGGTAAATGACAGAGTAAGGCCGTTCACTCCTGGTATTAACATCCGTGAGTCTGATTGTTATACGACCATTATTATGTCACAAAGTCAAATAAATACAAGTATCAAGTTCAACTAATCGGCTTTTTGTTTTAATCACTATGATTGGTGTGTTGCAGGTACATCTTTGCCTCTAACCTCTATGAGAGTGAGTGTGTGAATGAAACCGAGTGGGCGATCTATCAGGACTGGCACAGCTGGCTGCATAAGCAGTTTGGGAAACACATTGAGTTGGACGGCATCATTTACCTACGGGCAAAACCAGAGGTATGAACACTCACCCAGATGGGGTGATGAAAGTGTGTAATGTGAGTCTGCTTTACTGTGAAAAAGACAAAAACCATGTGATTTTTGTGTTTCAGAGGTGTTTGGAGCGATTACGTTTGAGAGGAAGAGATGAGGAACAGGGAATTCCACTGGAATATCTGGAGAAACTGCACTATAAACATGAGTGCTGGTTACAGCACAGGACTATGAGGTATCAAACACGAGCCATTGGTGTCACACACACACACACACACGCACACACACACGCACACACTTACTACAGATCAAATATTTTTTTAATGTTATTGAAAAGTCTCTTCTGCTCACCACGGCTGTTTTTATTTGATCAAAAATACAGTAAAATGTTGAACTATTATTATTGTTTGAAATAACTGATTTCTATTTGAATACATTTTAACATGTAATCTTCCAAAACAAGCTAACTGGATATGCTACAGGGATAAAAATTAGAGATAAAAATCAGATGATGAAACAAAATATTCTCAAGTAGTTAAACTAAAACACCTGGGCTAATTCATTAAAACATTAAAAAGGTTGATCAACACATTTTACCTACAAAGCCCTCTTCAGGCACCTTACATTTTACCATGTAATTTATTCATGTGGTCAAAGCATTACTGATCATTACTCCAGTTTTCAGTGTCACATGGTCCTTTAGAAATCATTCTAATATGCTTATTTTATTCTCAAGAAACATTTATTATTATTAATGTTGACAACAGTTGTGCTGAGCAATATATTTGTGGACACCACAATTCACTACCATTCAAAAGTTTGAGGTAAGATTGAAATATCTTGTCGAACTTTCTATGCATCAAAAATCCACAAAATATTAAGCTTCAAACGGTTTTTAACATTAATAATAAGAACCATTAATAATTGAGCACCAATAATAAAGCAACAAATCATCATATTAGAATGATTTCTGAAGGATCATGTGACACTGAAGACTGGAGGAATGATGCTGAAAATTCAGCTTTGATCACAGGAATAAATTACATTTTAACATATATTCAAATAGAAAACTTTCAAAAAAACTTTTTCATAAGTTTATTGTTTTTACTGTATTATTGATCAAATAAACTACTGTGTGTGACAGAATTGTATTTAATTTTATATTTATGTTTTATATATTCACTTTTTAAGGATGTAAATGTAGGAAGATTATACAAGATGCATATATATATATATATATATATACCCTCATTGTGTGTATGTGTGCAGTATGGACTTTGAGTATCTGAAGGAATTGCCGGTTCTTACCCTGGATGTTAATGACGATTTTAAAAACAATGTCAAGTGTGCGGATATGATTGAGAAGGTACAACACACACAGATACACACTTCAGTCTGTTATCATAGAGGAAACGTTGAGTTGTCACTATGAATATATTTTTGCATGTAAACATTTATTCAAAAGTGAATGTTGTCATCATTTACTCACCCTCATGATGACATTCTTATGATTTTAATCTAGCATATCACCCAGAGCATGCGTTGAGTGCAAGTCTGTGTGATGCAGAACTAAAGTTGCATCTTATGATGAGGGTGCTATACAGGGACCATTATGTACTGTTAAAAATGCATGTTATACATGATTAACACTCTAGTCTAGAGTCCCCCCCCACACACACACACACACTTTCTTTTCATGCATGCATCACATGTGAGTATATAAGGAATGTTTCGGTTTAAGTTTATTCATTTTTTTTTTTTTTTTCAGGTAAAAGAATTTCTGAGCTCCCTGTGATTATGATGAGAAATGGTACTTGATGGACAGAATAATTTAACCTTGTCTATTTTTTTGCATTTTGAAACTATGACACAGTAGTGTCCATTTAGCACTTATTAATGTATGTATGTAAATTTGTTTTTACTTTTATGCTTTATGAATTAAATAATAATATTAATGATCACTTTTATTTCTCACTTTTATTTCTATTACTTTTATTTATTTTTTCTAAAGCGCAAAGAATGATCTCTTGCTAATTAAGGGTCCATTTACTTGATCAAAAACACATTAAACGGTAATATTGTGAAATGTTTTAACAATTTCAAATAACTTTTTCCTATTTTAATATGTTTTAAAATGTAATTTATTCCTGTGATCAAAGCTGAATTTTCAGCTTAATTCCTCCAGTCTTCAGTGTCACATGATCCTTCAGAAATCATTCTAATATGGTGATTTGCTACTCAAGAAACATTTCTGATTATTATCAATGTTGAAAACAGTTGTGTTGTTTCATATTTTTGAGGAAACTGATAAAAAAAAATTCATGCTCCTTTAATTAATAGAAAGTTCAAAAGAACAGCATTTATTTGAAATATAATTTCTTTTTATTATCAATTTAATCCATCCTTGCTGAATAAAAGTATTATTATTTTAAACTTTTACTTACTGACCCCAAACTTTTGAATGGTAGTCAGTGTGTATATAATCAAATGTTCTGTCTTAATTAAAGGATTCTTTGTCTGGCTTTAAAGGAATCATTTACCCAAAATGAAATGAATCATAATTTACTCTCTTTCTCCTGTCATTTCAAGCCCATATGCTGGACAAGCATGATGGTGAGTGAGTAAATAATGAGGGTTACTGTGATTTGCACAGGTCTGTGGTTATACTCATGAACACCCAGTTGGTGGCGTAGTTCTACAGGCCTTGAGGAACAGTAAAAAAAAAAACACTATTCCTTGAATTCTTCTTGTCAAAATGATAAAGAACTGAGGCGTTGACAATCATTTCTTAGGATTTTTAAGTACAAAACAACTTTTTCTTACCAAAAACATAATCTTGATACTTGAACTGGGTGGCATTCCTGGATTTTTGTCTAAACGTTTTAGAAAATTCTGCTAAATGTTTAACAAGTCTACAATACTAAATACTTCATATTTCAGTATCAGGTGTTTAGGAATCACATTTACAAAACAATGATGTCCCTTAAAGGTTAATGTAATCGTTCAAGGAAAAGTAATGTATATAGTGTGTAACGTGTTTGTGTGTGTGTGTGTGTGTGTATATATATATATATATATATATATATATATACATACAGTGCTGGTCAGCATTATTTGCCCCCTTGGTAAATATGATAAAATAAAAAAATCTGCACTGTTAAACCGTTTGATATTTTAGTAATATATATATATATATATATATATATATATATATATATATATATAGTGTGTGTGTATATCAGTAATTACGCTTCACATGACTCCCCAAGCCATGGAGACAGTATATCTAAGGTATCATATATTATGTAATAATAATAATAATAATTAAATATTATAATATAATGTTGTTTTAGTTTGCATACTTAAGTACTAGTACTGAGTAATGATTGACAATATTTCCAACATTAAAGCTCTAGTAACTAGTATTGAATATTTTATTATAATTATATGTATTATGTTGATTAGTTGCTAAAGTCATGTTGCACAGCATATAAGATAAAAAAACTCTAAAACTCAGTGTTTTTCATTTGTGTTCTGTGTTTGTGTGAGGATGCAGGTATTCGCTGTTGCATCTCACACGCGTGACCTCTCGCGCCTCATCCTCCCACTTCTGCGTCACGCTGGAGGAGGGCGAGATCTTTAAATATGGAACAAGACTCAAGACGAGCGCTGAGAACCGTAACGCGACGTGGAGTGTTTTCCGACGGGACAGAGAGAGTTCGTGAGCCTGTTGCGTTATGACTTCATGGGTGGCTGAATGTATCGTAGTTAGTAGAAACAGCAGTGAAATATCTATGGCTCCAGATAAAACAGAAGCGAGTCTCTGAATGTGTTCCTGCTTTTACGCATCCAGACACGCTGAATTTGGAGCGAATCGCACTTGCGCGTATTTTGAAAGTGTTTCTGAAGCCCGGACGCACTTTAACTCAGCGTAAGGGGAAGAAACAGGGTCTCTGGCAAAAGAGAACCCGCACAATACAGGCAACATGAGCGACAAAAACAAGTGAGTACTTTTATTTGCGTGTAATCTTCCTCAGAGAGTTTCAGTCGAGATCAGTTCTGTTTCCATGGTTGGGTAGAGTGTAACAGCCCTCCCACACTGGGTCTGTCCTGTTTCTTCACCAAAAAGTAAAGGTGTAACATAACCCTCCAGGACAGGGCAACAGATCTGCTCTAAGTCTGTGCGGTTAAGGCTTCGAATTTCAGGGACAGAGGTTATTATCTATTAAAGACATTAAACTGGGCATTTGCATGTTTGACAGCTCATGAACATCCAATATGTTCAAACAGCATCAGTGTTAGTTTCTTGCACTTCTTTTGGTTCTAAGGTTCTTTTTTGCTGTTGTTAAATTGGCATCATTGGTTCTACGAAAAGATCATTTAACATCCATAGAACCCTTTCATCGCACAAAAGGTTCTTTACAGTGGAAAAAAGTTAATTCAATTTTTAGAATGTTCTTCACTCTAAGAAAAAAAAAAACATGTTCTTTTTGGAACTGTTCCCTGAAAAGTTCCTTTAATGCCTTGAAAGGTATCATTTATTTTTAAGAGTATGAGAATCATTTGAGGTTCTTCAGAGAACTTCTTATCCTTCAGTTCTTTAGAAACCATCTGTGAACTGGTGCTTCAAAAACTGTTCTTGATTATCATCAACTGAAGGTGCCTGTTTAATTTCATCAGAGAACCTTTTTAGGCTCCACAATCATTTTTATTCTCTACGTTTTTAGAAAAACAGCTACTTGTAAATTAGAGCCCTGAAATCAATCCTCTGATCTGAAGAACTAGAACCTAATGGAACATCAATAACCTTTTGTCCATCTGAAAAATCAACTTTTAAATATAAAGTTTTAAAAGGGGGGTTTCATAGCATGTAATGCCATAGAGGAAACATTTTGGGGTTCCCCAAACATGTTAGTGAATAGTTCTTAAAATAAAAATTCATGGTGTGAAGAACATTTTAATAAGTAAAAGAAACCGTTTGGGCAATTGAGAGATTCCATGGATGTTAAAGGTTGTTCATGGAACCTAGTGTTTACCCAAGAACCACTAAGAACCTTCATGTTTTATCTGAATGAAATATCTCATGGGGTTTCCAGAGGCCATTAACAGGGGGTTCCACCGGCAACACATGATGTATGATGTAGTTCATCCTGTTCATTCTAATGTTACTGCCAAGTTGCGCTGCTTTAAGTTGCCCTCTTTACAGGTTCCCTGAAGCCGCGGCTTGAACAGTCAGAGTAATCTTTTTCCAAGAAGCTCCTGTCAAAACCAATTAGGTCCTTAGCGTCCAGGAGCAATGCGTGCGTCGCTTAGCCTTCCTGAATCTGGTGGCTGGACATGATGCAAGCTGCAAACAGGCGATTTGATCTCTTTTTAGTTCTGTGCAACTTGTGCTGTCATGAAAAAAAGAGCCAGCTGCCTGCAGGGATCACATTTTTTGACCAATAGGGCTCTTCAGATGGAGTGAATAGATCATTTGGTGTCTGGTTTCTTATGCGGTGTTAAAGATATTTTGATTTTTACACTTAAATAAGCACCAACTTGCTGATTTCTGGTAAATGAACACTTACATGGAGTACTGTGATTGTTAGTATATTTCGTGGTACTGCATGAATACCATATCCATAAAGTGTGGTATTTAAACACAGTATAACCATGGTATCATGCTCACGTTATACCATGTTTGATGTATACCTTAACTTACAAACAAGTACTTAAAAATATGTTTTTGGATATTTAGTACCATTGCGACCAAAGTAGTACCAGGTTGTTTTTAAGTATCTTTGAGTACTATGGTGTATTATAAGTACAATAGTAATACCATTTGATGCATATATTATGGTACTGATGTGGTATTCAAACAAAATCATAGTATTATTATGGTGCATGTGAAAAAAAAAAAAACTCTGTTTGAATAATACCATGGTCTAACCATGTCTAAACAGCAGTATAAACATTTTCTTATTATTTATATACTCTTATAGTATTTATTAATGATTTAATTTAAAATTTAGAAATTTTATGCGTTTTTGTCATTTTTATTATTTTTATTTCAGCTTTAGTTTTAGTAATTTTAGTAATTCCGCTTTTATTTAAACTTTAGTTCCTAGTACGTAAACGCATTTATTTCAGTTAGTTGCCAAGGCAGTGGTTATATTTTGTTATACTACGGGTGGGGCTGTTAAATGCTTGATTCTGATTGGTTGAGGAACGTTCTAAGGTGTGCAGTTATTTTCTGGGAAACGCACGGCTTAAGTAGTTCGGGCATGATTTCAGTTATTTCAAAGGTCGTTACAGCCGACAACAGCAAAAGAACCAAAACCCACAACGACACTAATCAAGCAAATAGATCTAGTCAACAATAGGATGAAAAGTGACAAATTATTCCTGTTTTTGCCACAAAATTACATTTTATGTTATTCTCACATTCTGCCGCTCAAACGCACACACATAAAGTACGGGCACACACTCGCACAGGAACGTGTTGTTAGCGCTGCTTTGGTGATTTTATCAGTAAAATAGTTAGCAACTTAAAAGCTACATGACGTTTCTCACTAGCTAGGTAATAACAAAGCGGATAAACTTAGTTTCATTATTAGTAGAGACTCTGCTGCCGAGCACTGAGAGATGCACAGACTCAGGTAATTCATACACTTAATCTCTCTCTCTAAAAACTGCATTAATAACTGACGATGTTCATCCCATTCATTCTAATGTTACTGTCGCGCTTCTTGAAGACTCACTTTTTACAGATTTACAAAATCATTGATGACACCATGGTACTTGAATCTGTCTTTCAGAATCTAAAGCTGTCAAATAATCCCACCACACCTGAAAGAAGTAATATAGCAGGGATTTCATTGGGAAAGTGTGATTTTTCCTGATTCCTAACCTTAACTCACGCAGGCTTATCTGTCTGTGTGTACGACAGCATTGAATAAGTGCTAGAGTTGTTGTTCACCTGTTGAGCTGTACGTGACTGCTCTTTCCCTTCCTCTGACTGTCTGAAAGCACACACACATCACTCCGACCATCTTCCTGGTGCTTTGTCTCACCTGCACAGGTATTATGAAAGGAAGCTTTGCAAGTGGAAAATGCAGTCACGATGGAATGTCCTTTGTAGACTCTGCCCTCAGATATGCTCGCCTTGACTCTTCTATCTCTTTTTTTCTCCTTGAGAGTGAGGTCATCTCTCGCCTGTGAATGACCAGAAGTGGCCCTGAGCTGCTGGGTTTCTAATGCGATATGCAGTGTGTTCTGAAATAGAAGGATTTATGTATCAGGAGCACAGCACTGATTTCATATGTGAACTTGAGGTTCTGGAGTTTGACGCAGAGCTGCTGGATTTACAGGCATTTTGTGAAAAGTTTGTTGGTTCACCAATGTGAATTCTAAATTGACACTTTTTACTTTCTTAAAACGTTTTCTGAACTTATTTTGCCTGATTCATCAGAGCATGTTATTTAAAAGGAAAACATGTTTCATATTGTAACGCCTTGCTCGAAACGGATGATCATCTGATGTCACCTAGACCATGCAGGCAAGGGAAAATATGTTAACCAATAACCAAATAGCTATTTAATCATTGTTTTAGGTTACTTTTGTAGGTAATGACAGTTAATGCTGTAATTTTATGTTGGTTAACATCATTGTAATTTTAGTATTATTTCTATACTATTATAGCATGTCATTTTAATTTTAGTAATTTTGTGTGTGTGTGTGTGGTGTGTATAAATGCAAACACTATAATTTATTTTAATAGTTTTGGTAATACCAAAGTTTTAAAATACACTATATTATGTACACACACACACACACACACACACACACACACACACGCACATAACAAAATAAAAAATAAATAAATTGAGAACTATGATATATATATATACACACACACACCCAAAAACTTTTTATTCTTATTTTTATGACATATTACGTTAAATGACTATAATAACAAATAATGATAGATTTGTAACAGAAGCATTACCATTGGGATACGTGGAGATGCTCCTTACATTTTTTTTGACCAGTTCTGCGAATCTAGTCCTATTAAAATCAAGTCTCATTTTTTAAAATTTTATATCCTGTTTCACTTGTAAATAACAATAGGTTGCGATTGCTGTTTCATGTTGACTTTAAATCAATGACTTCATCTATGAATCATTCTGTTTAACTCCTCATTGTCTCAGCTTGATGTCTTGGATTAGTTCCTGTCCTAAAAATCAGCCCGGTGTTTCTCCTCTTAGCCAGTTAAAGATGTCATACGATTAGGGATATTGTTGGGATCCTGCTGTCTCTTCCAGACATGTGTTTTAGGCGTTTGTAAGTTCATATCAATGTTTGACTGCTGTGGTCACTGTGTGTTTAGGCTTGTCTCACAAATATTCTCTGACTGATGTCTAAGTGACAAGTGCTGAAGTGTGTGGAATTCCTTGGTTAATCCAGAGTTTCTGTGCAATGTATTGTAAAAGCATTTTATTGTTTCATTTATCTGTTAGATCAGGGTGTCACTCTTTTATGACCCCTTTAAAAATGCTTGAAATTCTCTGTAATTTGCTGTATAATCTTCAGTAGCACTGTATAATGATTCATAACATTAACATACATTATTTCATTATGCTAAACAAGTGTTGACCTAGTTTGTAAATTAACTTTGTCTCCATGCCACTGTGTGACAGAAAGAGATTTACGTCGGTTTATAGATGTTTTACACTTAGAATCAACCAAATTCGTCATCAGACGTCAGACGATATAAAAGATTGTTTCTTTCAGCCATACATTTTAATCACATTTAGAATTAAAATCTAGTTTTATTTTTTTAGCATTTTAAAGAAATTTCTGTTTTTATACGAATGTTAAAAAGATTTTGAAAATCAGATTTTTATTTGTAAATGTAATTTTAAAGAAATGCGAGTATGTTTTATATGTATATAAAACATATATAACTTTTGGTAACGCTTTACTTAAACACTTTACTTATACTTTATGTATAATGTATTGTAAAGGTATTCATAATGTATGTTATAATGCATTATATCTTTTCATAAATAAATTGTAACCAAAGTTAACAACCATTATAATATTCAGATTCCTTGTTACATCTGAAATGTGTTTTTCATTTGTTGTGTTTTAATGCAAACTTTTGGTAATGCGCCCAAACAAAATCTTACTGAAAGCTAAATCATATAAAAGATATATCAAGAGATATCTGTGAGAGATATCAACCTCAAATTTGGAGCACAGCTTGTTTAAAATTTTGGCTTTGATTTTTCATAGTTTTACAGTAAAACATGTTTTGGAAAATTGTGTTTTTGAGCATTTTTTTGTAATAATAAACTTAAACTTGTACAACGTTTTTTTACTTGTGCAATAATCTGCCAAGTGTCCTCCAAGTGTCCAAATTGAAGTGTGTTTATAGTTTACAAAATTACAATTTTTAAATGTAATTTTAAAGAAATTTCAATATGTTTTATATGTACCTAAAACAAATGACTTCTATAAAGAAATTTATTGTTTCTTGCTAAGAATACTGTTTATTAGTTTGATCCGGAAACTTTGTGATCATTTGTTTATGATTGGACTATACTACTGTTGTGTAAGTTGTTAAAGCAAGGGAAAAGCAAATTGTTAAAGCAAATTCCTAGATCCTTGCATCCTGAACCCGTCTGTCAGTGTGCAGGAGATGTAGACTAAAAAGTAGAACAGAAAGAGAGAAAATAAGATGGAGAGAACATAATATGAGGAAGAGACAGAAGACAGAAAAAGTTCTGTTGAAAACAAAGGAAGCCTTGTACAAAAAGGAAAGAATGGCTGTATAGGAGTGACAGGAAGAGAGATTATGCATTGAATGAGGAAAATAGGTATAGATGACAGAAGATGGAGAGGACAGACTCACAACACACACTGGTCTCTTGTATAGGTGTTCAATGTAGATGTATTTCATTCTTTTAGGGGACTGCAAACTACTTTTTTTAGGGAAGTGAATCTTAACAAAGTTTCTCCTTATTTCAGTTGCTGCCGTTATTTCAGGAACTCACAGACGTCCTGGGATGCCGGCTTAGACCAGCATGAATGTCTCTGTTAGTCCAGGCTTGTTTATGGTGGTTTGTGCTCGTCATCTATAGCCACATCAAGGCTTTGGTCAAAAACTGCCCATTTAGACAGGAAGTGGACATTTGATTGATAAAGTGTCCAACCACAGTGTTTTGTTCTTGTGACACTTTACGATATGTACATTAGTGCCCATCCACTTTTACAGCGCCGTTGGTTCTGGAACTATTTTTTCCGTTCATTTCTCCCATAGGGATTCTACAATCCCATGAAGCATTGCAAACAGCATAAAAACAAAGGAGAAATATAAAACTATATATATATAATGCATATATTTAATCCTTTGTGTAGATCGACTCGATTACATTCCCAGTGATTCATGGTAGTGGGCGGAGCTAAGAAGATATTTTTTTTAAATAGAGTTGAAATAATGTAGGCTGATGGCTTCAACAAAAGCAAATACCATCGATTAACAACCTCATAGCTCACAGTAGGGCTGTCTTTAAATCTTTATAAGTTACCATTAAAAATCAGTTTCCCTGTGGAGAAAATGAATAGAGTTTTTACTTCCGGATTCTGACTGTTGCACTCTATATGCTTTCATTTGTTAACTACATTAGTAAACATGAAGTATTAATTAAAAATACTTCTAAAATATTAGTCGATGTTAATTTTAACATTCAATTGATTGTTAAAATCAAAAATTGTACCTGTTAATATTATTTCATGGTCCTGAGCTAACAATAAACTAACAATGAACAGGTGTATTTTAGCATTAACAAAGATTAAGAAATAATGTAACAAATTAAATAAACTGTCCTAAGTAATAAATGCTAATTATTTCCCATATATTCACATATATATATATTTCTCAAATTATTGACAGAAAACAAAGTGGAATATACAGCTCAGTTTACTTGCTACTAAGCGTCTCAAACAAAACAAAGATTTGATGACATTAATCTGGTCATCTTTGGCAAATCCAGTCAGTAATTCTTCCTCAAAAGTGCTCATTTCATCAGTCAAGTGCTCTATCAACATGCTTTTGTTTCCAGCCAGACAGGTGTCTCGTGTATCAGAAAAAACAGTAATATTGTGAAATATTATTAGTATTTAAAATAACTGTTTTCTATTTGAATGCATTTTACAATGTTATTTACTCCAGTGGTCAAAGCTGAATTTTCAGCATCATTACTCCAGTCTTCAATGTCACATGATCTTTCAGAAATCATTATAATATGCTGATGTGCTGCATAAGAAACATCGGTCTGCACTTGTTTGATTAATTTAGGATGATATTATTGATGATGTAGATCAGGTCTGGCCACAAAGAGAGTCTCAGGTGCTGTTTTGGTCTTTCTCCTCTTCTGTCGTTTATGATCCTCTCTGCTGCTCCGCTGTTAGTCCTGTCAATTGGAATGATTAACTGGCTCTAGCTGCTCAGGATTTAAAGAAATCTACACCATTCAGCCTGACTGTCACACCATCTGTTACTCCAAATGCCTCAAACAGACGCTGCACTAAACTCTAGCTTAACACGCTGGCTAAGCTAAACTAACTGCTTAGAATTTATATGGCCAATCAATGGCTGCCGGGAATGACATAGGATTATTCCTCAACCGCATGAGTTCATGCTTAATTTGCAGCTTAAAGGGATCGTTCACCCAAAACAAAAATGTTGTCATTTAAATGCACTCAATTCAGACCTGTATGACTTTTTTCTTCTGTGGAACCAAGTTCAAAAGTTTAAGGTCGATAAGATTTTTTAATGTTTTTGAAAGAAGTCTCTTCTGCTCACCAAGGTTGCATTTATTTGATCAAAAAAACATAATATTGTGAAATGTTTTGTATTTGAACTTATTTTAAAATGTAATTTATTCTTGTGATCAAAGCTGAAGAGTTAAAAGTGCATTGAGCTGCAAAAGAGATGCTTTCCCCCAGGCGTCTTTCTGTGTACGTGCGCTTAAACACACAAATACACACAAAAATATGTCAAGATGCCCGCCTTGGCGAGTTTTCACTTAAACGCAATCGGTTACATAAACAGTTGGGAAAGTAATCGAATGCTTGTCAGAATATTAGATCTGTGCATTTGTTCTTAAAGTGACAGCAGCCTAATAAACCTGCTGCTGTCTGTGTCATTTAATGTTAAATGGTTAGTTCACCCAAAAATGAAAATTCTGTCAGTAATTACTGACCCTCATGTTGTTCCAACCCCATAAGACTTTCGTTCATCTTCGGAACACAAATTAAGATATTTTTGATGAAATCTGAGAGCTGGCTCACTCCTCCAGGCTTCTAGGTAATTTCATCTGCCAGCCCCAAAAAGTTAGTAAAGACATCGTTAAAATAGTCCAAGTGACTACAGTGGCTCAACCTTAAGTTTATCAAACAACGAGAATACTTTTTGTGCGCAAAAATAATGACTTTATTCAACTATTCATTTTCTTCTGTGTGGGCCTCTGAGTGAGATCACGTAGCGTAACAGCGAAGTACGTGAACTCTACGTACACTACGTGAACTCACTCAAAGGCCCACACAGAAGAAAATGAATAGTTGAATAAAGTCATTATTTTTGTTTGTTTTTGCGCACAAAAAATCTCTTTACTAACTTTTCTGGGCTGGCAGATGAAATTACCTAGAAGCCTATGAAGGAGTGAGCCAGCTCTCAGATTTCATCAAAAATATCTTAATTTGTGTTCCGAAGATGAACGAAAGATGGAACAACATGAGAGTAATTACTGACAGAATTTTCATTTTTGGGCGAACTATCCCTTTAATCAAACAACAACAAAAACGAGAGAATCATTCACTACTCTTCACTTAACAACTTTAGTAACTTTAATAAGAATGAATGTATATTTAATGTATACGGTGAAGACTATACAGAGTTTTATTACATTTGATTACTTAATTCAATTTCTGTATGCTATTATTATTAGTAGGCTAAACTGTTTATTTAATTTGTATCTTTTTTCTATTGTTTTTTAACCTATTGTTTGGTTCGGGGTAATTTTGGGGTTGTTATGAACGCATTGTCAGGAGCCCCCGGACAAAGTTTTGCTTGGGGCCCACAGAAGTCTAGGACCGGCGCTGTCATTACTCCAGTATTCAGTGTCATGTGATCCTTCAGAAATCATTCTATTATGCTGATTTGCTGCTCAAGAAACATTTCTGATTATCAATGTTGTAAAGACACATTTTTCCTAAGAATTCTTTGATAAATAGAAAGCTCAAAAGAACAGCATTTATTTGGAATAGAAGCCTTTTGTAACATTATAAATGTATTTAGTGTCACTTTTGATCAATTTAATATGTGAACCTCTTCAACTGATTCAGTTAAATGATTCATTTGAATTTACCTGAGCGGCTCTGTGATTTCTCAAGATGTTTATATTTTTCTCTGCGGGCCGTGATCTGGTCTCATGTTAAATGCTAAATATAAATGCTGGACTAATGCGTAGTTGCATATCTGGCAAACAATCCTGTAATTTTTGAAATGACTTGTTTGCTGGGATCATAAAGTTAATTGTAAACAACAAAAACCAAATTGGGAAGTAGTTTAAACCGGATTAAATCGAAACAAAGTGCCGTTCCCACAGAAGCCATTACATTTGAGGAATTAGAGCATATGAGAAGGATTTAAAGATCAGAAGGTCTTATTAAAAGCTCTGTTGAAATCCCACTTACACAATGATGTTAATATTCTTTAGTTTTTTCACTCTTTCTTTGCTTACATGGCTATGAGAGTTTGCTACGAGAGCCAAACTGTGCTTTGTTGTTGTGTGTTTAGTATCTAAATTTAAAACTTAATAGACATGTCACAACTCAAGTTTAACTCAAGGACTATATTCAATGACTGTCTCAAGCACCTAATAAACCACTTCCCCACTCTCAGGTGTCAGATTCAACATTACCTTTGACCCCAGGAAACGTCTTTATCTAATAGACAACACCTTGTTGGCTGTTTGATTGATCAGTTCTGTAAACCACGACAGGTTCTGAGATCACGTGTGTAATTGGCAGGAGATAATGTTCCTCGTCGCTATCAGTGTGGTTTATGATTGTGTCATTTGTCCCACCTCTGAAGAGGTAAACATGGTGCAAGGGCTGCTGGGAGCTTGTGCGTCAGTCACACAACTTTATTGCTTGTATTTACTTTAGCTTTATGACATTCTTCTGCCCGAGGTTTCATGATTTTCCATGTCATAAACCATAATAAACAAATCCAATTGGTGTGTTTGATCAGTCTCTCCATAGCTAACAGATTTTGTGGTTGTAGTTTGTAGTTCTACTGTCATATTTCTCCCCCAAACACCCAAGCATTTTCATACAGAGCATAAGACCTATTTTAACTTTTTTTTCATTGTGACAATTAAGCACATTTATATATTTTACATTATCAAAATGCATTGAGATGTTTTAGATTGTCATTAGTCGTAGTTGTCATTTTCCATTATTCTGAATGTGATTCTCAAATCACAAATTTTAAGATTTTTATCAGCATGAAACGATACTATAAATATTTATTGTATTGTATTATAAAAATAACCATACAATTAATATTATATCAAGGTTCAACTGAGTATCAAATCAGCATATTAGAATGATTTCTGAAGGATCATGTGACACTGAAGACTGGAGTAATGATGCTGAAAATCCAGCTTTGCATCACAGAAATAAATTAAATTTGAAAGCATATTAAAATAGAAAACCATAATTTTTTAATTGTAATACTATTTTGCAATATTACTGTTTTTTTCTGTATTTTTGATCAAATAACTGCAAATAACTGTATATATACATATATCCATGAATCATTTTATTATTATATATAATACATTAACATTCTATTACTATATATACATGTGTGTGTGTGTATATATATATATACCATTTAATTGTCTAATTTGTTAATTATATTTAAATCAAACATTTCTTATTTTTTCATCACAGTTATAAGGAAAAAATTATTATTAATTATTATATCACAATGCAAAAATATGGTAAAAATATTAAGCTCTATACAGTATGTGTAGGCTATATATGCATAATATCTTAATTGTTTTTTTAGGGGTGAAATATGACCAGGAACGTTTTGAGAGATTCACACCACTTATATTGTACCACTTGATGAACATCTGTTAAATACATCTCACATTCTGTTTCCCACTTGTGTTCCACTAGGGATGAATAAACTTTATTTAGTTTGAAATGCAGAGAGTTGATGCGCTGCCAGAAATCCAATTGTCAAATGCTGATCCAAGAGTTTATGTCCATGTGGCAGTCTGGCTTCCTCAGGGTGTGTGAGGGGTTATTATAAACACAGAGATTACAGTACATTCGGCTCATGTTTAACGTATATTAATCACAAGATAACATAGCTCATCTAACCAGGTTACATGACCACCTGGGCTTGCTCGTCAGTCTAAAGAACACAGGAAATGAACTAAAGAGTGACAGGAGGGATAAATGAGATCTATACTGTGAAATCTTCACTTCTCCGTAAGCGAGGATGGATAATACATGCTTCAATGAAATGACTGTTTAACAGAGTGTAAGAAATGAAGAGATATACATGCATAAAGAAGACAGAGACCGGCTGTGAATCTAAACATCAATGACCTCATAGATTAAAGTGTCAGAGAGAAACTAAAATAACGGAATAGGAAGTGAGAATATGTATTAAAGTAAACAGTTGTTCTTCTCGCTAGTTGTTTTTGAAGTAAAAATCTTGTCCAGATATCCTATATGATATACACTACTGTTCAAATGTTTGGAGTTAGTAATTTTTTTTAAGTGCCCCATTATGCTATTTTAAACGTTCATAATTTTGTTTTGGCGGTCTCCAACAATAGGTTTACCTGCATTCAAGGTAAATAAAAAACACTTTAATTTTCTCACAATATGCATTGTAGCATCAGCTCTTTTTTTCACAGTGTCTAAAACGCCTCGATAAAGGATTCTGTCTCTCTCAACCCCTTCTTTCGGAGAGCACTCTGCTCTGATTGGTCAGATGGTACAGTCTGTTGTGATTGGTCTACTCTGCTCTGATTGGTCAGATGGTCCAGTCTTTTGTGATTGGTCTACTCTTCTCTGATTGGTCAGATGGCCCAGTCTGTTGTGATTGGTCTACTCTGCTCTGATTGGTCAGATGGCCCAGTCTGTTGTGATTGGTCTACTCTGCTCTGATTGGTCAGATGGCCCAGTCTGTTGTGATTGGTCTACTCTGCTCTGATTGGTCAGATGGTCCAGTCTGTTGTGATTGGTCCACACTTCTCTGATTGGTCAGATGGCCCAGTCTGTTGTGATTGGTCTACTCTGCTCTGATTGGTCAGATGGTCCAGTCTGTTGTGATTGGTCTACTCTGCTCTGATTGGTCAGAAGGCCCAGTCTGTTGTGATTGGTCTACCTCTTACAGAGCGTGTCGGAAACTAAACGGCCATAACCATTTCTTAATTTCAGCTCCAAAGGCTTCCTCATCACCTGATACACAGTTATACGAACAGTAATGTCGGCGTTGAAAAGCACCTGTTTTCATACATGCATGCAAAAATTTCCACCTCCACACAAGGATATTGTGGGTGGTTGCCAGGGCATTGCTATATTGTTGCTAAATTATTTTGAGTTCTATGTGGTTTCCTATTGTTTCAAGTCTTAAGAGTTCACCCTCAAGTCATCCAATCCTCAGTGAAAGACATGTGATGACTTGAATCACAACCAGACTGGTTGGTTTACACGCCGGATAAACAAGTAAAGGTAAAAGGGAAAGGTTAAAGCACGAGCGAGTGAACTACTTCAGAAGAAACAATGTTCTGAGAAATGTGCGCGTGCAGCGCGAGATTAAATATGTTTACTCTTTCTTGACATAGTCTGGGTTATAGTTTCTTTGTATTTGACTTTCCCTCTCTATGGTTTTTCTTTTACAGAATGGAGGATGAAGCCATAGTGGACAGGGGAGCGTCTTACATCAAAAACGTGTGTGAAGAGGAGGTTGAGGGTACGAAACATGCACACACACACACACACACACACACACACACACACACACACACACACACACACACACACACACACACACACTTAAATATATTGTGGGATATACGATCTCAGTGTCTCAGTGACGACTGCAGATCCCTTAGACTCTTAGGTACTGTGGATTGAGTTTCACGCTCACTTTCACTCACTCCAGTCTCTCTCTGTCGAGGGCCAGCTGTTTTTTTATTCTTTTTTTTATTCTTGCATTGGTAGTAATTTGTGTTTAAGGGCAGGAGAGGATTATGAGTGAATCAGATGTAACAAACCAAAGCTCTACATGTGAAGATGTTTACTATCTTAATCCACACACACACACACACACACACACACACACACACACACACACACACACACACACACACACACACACACGCGCACACACGCACACACACACACACACACACACACACACACACACACACACACACACACACACACACACACACACACACACACACACACACACACACACACACACACACACACACACACACACATATACGTTTTACTATATTATAGTATTAGTTATTATATATTTCATTGATAAAATATTTAAAAATTACATCCATTTTTTTTATTCTGGGATTAAAATAAATTGTTGTCATGTCTTTTTCCATGCAAATGTAGCTCATCATAGAATAATTTTAATGTGTTTAATGAGTAGAATACTGACACTGTGGGCCATATTCAAATTTGCAGCCCCAGTTTTGTCCATGTTTGCAGCTTACAAGTGAATTCCCCTCTCAGTTGTGGAATGTATAAAGCATTGCAGGTTTAGACATCTAAAAATATCTTCACATCAAAAGCAGATCAAACACATTCGCAAACATGAGCATTTCACATACTCGTGCTCTTTCTATATTTGTTTTTCTCTCTCTCTCTCTGTCTCTCGTCATCCCTGAACTTTGGACTTTCACATGATGGACACAAACACACACTAGTGCTCTAGTGGACATCTAGTGTAGTAGTGACGTCTAGTGACGTATTTGTTTAAAGTCAAACCTGAAATGAACGAAGGATGACTGAAGCATGATTGATGGATGACTGAATGGATGAGCAATTAGTCCTTATATTGTTCTGTGAGTGTGTGTTCATCTAAGCGTGTGTGCTTTCTGTTTTTACATCCACCATTTCCTGCCTGATCAGCTGTACAGGAAGTTGTTGCCATTTATCTATAATCTAACAAGTGTGAGATACGAGTCAGTTTTTCCCTCAGAAAAAAACACAATTGCATGCCAACACCGAAAAACAGTGAGATTGATTTACCTTCTTACACATGTTCCTGGTCTCATTGTGAATGATTGATCAGTACATGTTGCAAAGAAAAGAAATGTTGTAAAAATTTAACTCAGAAAAACAGAAACAAAAAAATAATAATTTCAGTTTCAATCGTGCAAACACTTTAGGAAGTGAATTACAATGTGATACTATAGGTCGTCATTACATCAGTGTTGTTTTACTATTATTTATATACTTTTACATTATTTATTCATATTTTGAATTGGCTTTTATTTTTTATATTAATTTCATACATTTCTTTGTAATTGTATGTGCTTTTGTCATTTTTAATAGTTTTAGTTTATTCGTTTTTAATATTAACTATTAAGAATTATATTAATATTATTAGTAATATGAATATATTAATAATATTTCTATTTAGATTTAGGTTATTTTTATTTCATTTTCATTTCAATAATTTTAGGACTTCAACTTATTTATTTCAGTTACTTTCCAAGGCAATCTTTTTAAGAGTTTAAAATCTTTTATTTTGAAATAATTTTTAATTTAATATATTATTCCATTTAATATTTTATTTCAGCTTTATTTCATTTAATGAAAGCAATTTGTACTATCAGTTTTAGTTAATGATAACAATGATAACATCACATTGTGTCAGTTATTGTTTGCATAAAGTTGAACTTGAGCATTGGAAATGACCAACTCTCATTGAAAATAAATGTCTTATTCGGTTGCTTTTTTGCTTTAATACTGTAAAAAGTCTCAACTCTGATTAACACAATCTTCCATGTTGAAATCCATATTACAAAATTCCGCAGATTTTCTCCCAAAGTTTTTGGCTTCCATCAAATCTGTTATGCATTGACTGTAAAATCATTGACGGCAGCAGGCATACATATTAAACAGAAAAAACGCTGTATTTACTAAAGCAATGATGTCATTATTCTTTATCTCGTTATCTGTGCATCTATTTTAGGCTTTAATTTATAACCTGTTACTCTGATATTAATGTATCTGTCTTTATAAGTGTGTATGTGTGTGTTTGTTTGTAATCCTGTAATCTTACCATGCCTTGTGCTTGTGTGTAGGTCATCACACAGTCTACATTGGCGTTCACGTGCCTAAGAGTTACCGTCGCCGCCGACGACACAGACGACGATCCAATCACAAAGAGAGGAGGGAACGTGTGACGGAAAACGTGAGCGACAAATCGGACACAGATTATGCAGATGATCCCTCCTCCAGCATCCTCAAACCACTCAGTAAGTGACACGGCCTTAGACTTTAGATATACAAAGACGCTGCACTGATATTACTACGAATGGGAGAAAGTGCAACGCACAATATGGCGGAATAAGTCCCGCCTTTTAAATAAAAGAGCCAATTGGCAATTGTTCAAGTCAAGTCGCCTTCATTTATATAGCGCTTTTAACAATATAGATTGTTTCAAAGCAGCCTTACAGTGACAATAGGAAATTAAAGTAACCAGAGATTTTTTAGCTTTACAGCAGTTCTAGAATAAAGTTATTGTCCAGCTAAATTTAGTTTTGATTGATTTCACTGCATCACTGCATTCTGTTGTCATTGCATCACTGCAACTGTTAGAAGCTCTCTTTGCTTTAGAAACTGCGGCTGCATCCGAAATCGCATACTTCGTATGTGACAAAAGAAGTATGTCTGAATTCACAGTACTCATAAAAGAGTATGCAAAAAGTACCCGGATGACCTACTATCGGCGATATTCTGAAGTGTGTGTACGATAAACACTTTAATATCCCATGAGGCCACGGGAGAGGATTTATGAATGGAGGTGAAGCGAAGCAACTGGTAGGTCACATGACAATGACAACTTGGCGAGAGTAGTACGTCCAGATTACATTAATTCTTACAACACACATTCATACTATATAGAACATACTATTTAGTAATTACGTATTCAAAATAAGTAACTACTCAAGAGAGTATGCGATTTCAGACGCAGCCAGTCAGTGTCCTGAGATGCACACTTATGACTTAAACAGAATATTTGAGACAGTTGTTGTCAGATTTCATTGGTGGCTTCAAATTCATTCATAAGCTTGGTGAACAGCTTTGGAGAATTTGATATTTCCTCATTCTAAGAGATAGCAGCTGTACTTGAATGACTGAAATAGCTGCCCGAGGGGTGTTCAAAGACAGGCGCCGTGTGAAATGACTCGCCCTAAAGGGACTTTGTTGCTGGTAGGAAGTTTGTAGGATGTTTTTTTCTTATTAAGTGTGGATTTCATTTGTTTCACCACTGAAAGTTAGGCAGAAATGTCACATGCGCATGTCACATGACTAGTATACAATGACTTAAATTTGGAACTCTTCCTGACACAGTGCTATGTTACTTCGGAAGTCATATTGACTACTTTTAATATATTTTTATAATACTTTTTTGGGATTTTGGCAGTATAGTCACCATTTTTCTTGCAAGGAAGAGAGCAGCTCAGACATCTCCTTTTGTGTTTCACTAAACCAATACAAATTTCTACAAGTCATTCTTGTAGAAGAAAAACTATTTTACAGATTATCCCAGAGCAATTCTTGATGTTCTGGAGAATCAGAGAGCTATGGAGAGAGAGAACGAGATAAAGCAGTCCTTACAGCCTCCGTTAAAGGTCTTTGTGTGTGCTAATCTCTCCTAATCAGTGGCATGGGTGAAAAGGCAAAGCATCAAGCTAAACAAGTGCATAGTCACCTTTATCTGCGCTTATCCTCTGTGAACCCGCTCTACCTCTCCATCGCTCCTTCGACTGTAGATCGTGTGAGAGTGCAGAAATCACACGTTTCACACAGTCATTACTTACAGTAAGTCACTGGGTTAAACTAACAAACACATTTCTCGCACAAATAGTTTGCACGGCTTCTCATAGCCTGGATTTGTGGTTGGCTTTAGTGGTCAGCTAATTGCAACAATACCGCTAGTTTCAGTGCTGAGTATATGCTAGTGTATAATGGGTAATTCTAGCCACTTGTGGTAAGAGGTGTTAACTTTTAGCTCAGGTTAGGAGGCATGGAGCCAGGCATGGCCGAAGGGATGTTCTTCCCTTCTCTCTGTTATGTACACCATGGCCCTATTTACTCCGGAGGGACTGTTTCAGGCCACTGAGGGAGGAAAACAATCCTCCAGCTTTGACTAGTTTAGCTTAGATTAGCTTAGCATGCTCCAAATGTGCTAAACTGTACAGAGAAAGAAAGGCAGTGCTAAAAAGCCTTTGATATGTTTAAGGGATAGTTCACTCAAAAATGAGTTCACCCTCAAACCATCCTAGGTGTAGATGACTGAAAAGAAGCCTGCACATCTGTGCACATGCATGATATGCGTTGATACACATGTAAATACTCTTGGTATGTCCCATAGCAGACTTTGAATCAAAATATCCAGTCCTGTTGCAATGCAAACGAGAGATTTCCCCATGTGCTGACTTCCCTAACTAGTAGGGAAGGCCAGATCTCATCAGTGTCCCAAAAGTCTCATCTTAAACTGTTTGTTTGTTTGTTTTGTCTAGTTTTACCTTTAAAAAAGGCCTTGCCTGTGCAGAGAATTGAGTTTTTGTAATGTAAATGTATACACGTTTAGAAAAGGTGTGGTGCAACTTTCACATTACAACATATACAACAGTGTGGTTATGAGAAATGCTGACATAGGCATCCTCAATGCATTTTCCTCATGTATTTATTTTGTGCTTTGCATCTCAAGGCAACTTCCCTGTGAAATTCAGATTGAAATCTCAAAGAGGGGTCAGTTCTGGCTCAGTCTGCTTTCGCAACAATATCTGTTTCTGTTTCTCCAGGAAATAAAGTCTCACATACTGACTGCTTTTTGGGTGTAACAAACTTACAAGAAAGCTCATTCATCTTGATTTTACACAACACCTATGAAGGAAACAACCAGTGATTTCAATCACGGTCCCACCTTAACCAGACAGAGTGCCATTGTCCTGTTGTGTAATTGTTTGTTTCTAATATTGGATCTGTATTTTGATTGCATTGACTTGCATTGACTGACACCTCGTTTGTTGTTTCCTTATCAGTTTCTCCGGCAGCAGAGCGGATCCGCTTTATTTTGGGGGAAGATGACAGCGGCCCACCTCCACCGCAGCTCTTCACTGAACTCGACGAGCTTCTTTCCGTTGACGGTCAAGAGATGGAGTGGAAGGAAACAGCCAGGTAAAGTGTACAAACACTCAAGAAATGTTTTAAACAGAAAGTTAGACAAAAAAAGTTCTGAACAAAACTGCATCTTGATTTCACAAGACATCACAACCCATGTTACATTATATTCTCAGTATGGCCACAAGGGGCGCTATAGTTGTTAATGTAAACGGTCTTCTTCTTCTGTTATGAAAAAGGATTTTTTTTTTCTAGCCTATTATCCCAGCATCCCAATTTGCACACTACACACCCAAGTCAAGAATACTATATCGAACTATATTGATATGGTTTAACTATAACTATATCGAACAGAATTTCAGCCGAAAACTATGCGAATTTGGGATGCAAGGCTTTCAGAATAGCATGCTATTATAATACTGTTTCTGCCATATCTTTATATTGCAGAAATAGTATGGTTTGTCTGCTAATATTTGAAGTTTATAATATTTTATAGCCTATTATCCCTGAACCCCAATTAGCACACTATCCACCCTAACTAACTAGTATTTAAGAATACTAATATCGAACAGTATTTCGGACAAATTGGTACGCAAGGCTTGTCTTAATTCAAAATAGCGTATTATCATACTACTCTTTCTGTTTCTGCTTAACCTTATATTGCAGAAATGGTAAGAATAGCATTCTAGTATACTCTTCCGAATTCATTTTATGTTCCTTAGGTGTCATCGGCTCATCTGCATGGAACAAATCACATTATTCTGGCATTTGATTGGCTCATTTGCACATTTTTACATTTACATTGATGCATTTGGCAGACACTTTTTCACTGTTTGAGCCACATGAATCCCATCATTGTGTTTATTAACCATTTTGCATAATTTTCTACTTTCGTTAACTTCCAACAGATTTTTTTTCCAGCTATTTTGTCATCAGATGGATATGTTGGTCAGAAACACACCCTTGAAAGGGTTTGTCTCCGCTAAAACAACAGAAGTATCCAACACTCACGTCATTTACCAAATGCTTACGATTTTAGTGCCACTTGACTGATCTTAGGATTTTACACATTCATGCCTGTGTTCGCCGCTCACATATGCAATTGAATAAGCGTTCTGATTCCAGAATAAGGGTTAAGCAGAAAACAGTAACAAATTACTATTAACAAAATGTATCTGAGAAACAGAACTGCACTTATGGAGAGGTACATTCTTTCTTTCTTTTTTTTTGCCCTCATTTACTCGCCATGATTCCAGACTGTTTTGCTTTTCACATAAACCGTGTGAGAGGGAGTAAATAATGACAACATTTTTACTATTTTGGCTCAGTTATACTAATGATCTTGATCAAACAGCAAGAGACAAAGAAACCGAGGAAAGACACGTCAGCAAAAAGACAAAGCAGCTTTCATCTGGTCCAAGTAGTTTTGATTTCCAGTGTGTATTGAGTGACGGATGATCTCCTGGTCTTTTCCTGCCATGACCTTATCAACTGACACACACTCACAATCGCACTCACACTCTCACTCTCATACACTCCAAAATATGCAAATACAACAAATTAAAATGCAAATACAAAATGAAATAATATTTGAATAGAATATGTTAATAATTAATTTTGAATTGCTATATTTAATCTCACATAGCAGTCAATAGCAGGTTTTTGTGTTTAGTTCACGCCATTCAAATGTTACGGACACAAATTGTACTCCTTTCATGGAACGGTTTCTTTCTTTAAATTTGCATGGTCCAGATTTACATGTTAAGATATACATGGCTCATTTTGAAATGAAACCATTTGCTAACAAAGAGCCCAGTGTTTTTGTGTGTGTGTGTGTGTGTGTGTGTGTGTGGGGGGGGGTTTGGATGGATGGACGGACGGATGGATGGATGGATGCACAAACCCAGGACAGAGTTCACAGAGTTCTCATGGGTTTCTGGGTTTACCTGTGTCTCAGGTAACATATCAAAACAGCACGCCGCAGTGTGTGTGTGTGTGTGTGTGTGTGTGTGTATCACTTTTGTCTCGGATATCATACCCACGCTTGGCTAAACTCATCTCGCAAGCCTCTCTGCACAAGATTACAGGGCTCTAAAGGATATCTGGGTATCGTTTCTCTAAGACAGATATTCGCTCAAGCAGACATGGGTAAGCTGATAACAGGGCCAGAAGAGCTTTAAGAAGCTTCAAATCATTTTGATTCTTATTTTACATCAAAAACCTTTCAGTTAGTCAGCAGAAAGCTAAAGTTACACAGCTATCTATCTCTGTCTCTCTGTCTCCATTGCCAAATGGTATAAGCTTAAACCAACAAAAATATAAATTATGTGTTCCTACAGTAAGTATAAACAATAATAATAATATGTCCTTGCAAACAGTGATGGTAAAAGCATAATATTGAATGATTACCATATTAATATACCGGTCTTAAAGAGCTAAGTCTCTTCTGCTCACCAAAGCTGCAAAGTTTAAAAGAACAGCATTTATTTGAAATAGAAATCTTTTGTAACATTATGTATGTCTTTACTGTCACATTTGATCAGTTTAATACATCCTTGACAAATAAAAGTTTTAATTTAAAAAACAAAGAAATCTAACTTAAAATACCTTTGAATCAGAAGTCATCATTGGGATAGAAATACACACACACACTCACAGAGATTTATATTTACATGTACCATGGTAAAACGTGTATGATCAATGTGCATGACAAAAAATAAATGGTATTATGATAGTAAATGTCATTCTGAAAAAACATGGTATTGTGATAAATGTCCCAAAAAATTTTATTATCGTGGTATTCCAATAAGTACCTGGGATATGTCACTGTTCAGGGTCAAAGTGCTCTAAATTTCTTAAGATTAAGTGCTTAAGATTCAGCTGTTATCTAAACATTTAAGTGTGTTTTCTGTTTTTCTCAGATGGATAAAATTTGAGGAGAAGGTGGAGAAGGGTGGAGAACGGTGGAGTAAACCCCATGTGGCCACTCTGTCTCTTCACTCCCTCTTCCAGCTGAAAAACTGCATCGAGAAAGGAACCATCATGCTGGACATGGAGGCAAACTCACTTCAGCAGATCGTTGGTAAAACTGAACTTCAATTTTCTTGAATTGTTATAAGGTTCTTAAGAGGTTACAAAAGTCCTTCAGATTAGTGTTTTGGTTTCTGTTCTTTAAAGCACCAGTACATGCTTGATGAAAATCTGTCTCTTTCAGAAATGATCACTGACAGTCAGATCGAGAACGGCCAGCTGAAGGCCGACCTGAAGGAGATGGTCATGTACACTTTGCTACGGAAACATCGCCACCAGACCAAGAAGTCCAACCTGCGTTCGCTGGCAGACATTGGAAAAAGCGTGTCGAGCGCGAGTCGTCTGTTCACCAACCAGGAGAACGGTAACACAGCTGCCACATTAAACCTCTCGCTTACACTCTATCGGTTTCCACATCTCTCCTCTCACTTTCACCTGATCAATCCATCCGCACGTCTCTCATACATTCTACAAATATGTTGTATTCATAGCTGTACAGATGTTTTCTAACAGCCTAGTGGATGAAATAAAAATCACATTCGCACAGTGCAAAACTGAAAATCCTTTGATGTTTCAAAATCGCAAGTAATCAAATGTGCTGATTAGATGCAGTTGTTTTTTTGATTTTCACAGCAATTAAACCTCAAACCCTCTCAGGAAGAACTAGAAACCACTAGAGACGTATAAGAACAAGTTTTGGTTTCTGAAAGTTGCTGCTGAAACACTTTTTGGGGAGTAACTGGCTTAACTAACTTAACTTAAAGGTACACTATGAACCCTTTTTTGTTCAAAATGAACAAGTCAATAATTGTATCCCTTAAAACGCACTTTTGATCAACAAAATTTCACATTTAAACGTTTTATTCCTGTGATTTTTCCCCCCCTTTACATTAGCTTCAATGTAACTCCCTTGCCTCATTAAGTATACGTGGAACTATGATTATGTAAATGAGCCCCGCCTCCACTCACTCACACCAGCTCAGAATTCCTGATTCACTCACTCAACTTTACTGCAGTAAATGCTGCACAATGGCAAGAGGAAATACTGGTTTAATTCAGCCATATATGTTTGAACCAGAAACTTTTAGAAGAAGAGGAAAAGTGAATTATACAGTGTATAATTAGTGTATTTTATTTATTGCTCTTACAACGTCAGACACATAACGGCAATTAATACGATTAATGTGTTAGTAATGTTACACAAACCATGTTCCCGCTCGCCGTCTCAGAGTCAGACAGCTGCCTACTAACAAACAGTATCCTTAGAAACACTTTGGACAAATATTGAACAATAGAACGCCAGTGGAGAAAGATCGACAGAGAAAAGTTGCTTCGGCGTGTTACTTTGACGTGTGTCTGGTGTGGGAGTGGGAGAGGTTAGTTTCAAAACGAGTGAGAAAGGTTGACATGGAGCAGCTGAATCTCCAACCTCAGGAGAATTACCTGTTTAAAAAAAACACTGAACAGAGGAAAGTCTGCTGGAAAAAAGAGAACAAGAATCAGAATTATATAGTGTACCTCATAGAGGCACTTTTCACCATCCGATTAAAACGCATTTTCTCAGTATGAAAGTAAAAGGTTTTATGTTGACTTTAATGTTTAAAGAACTAGAAGTGCTGTCTAAATGTCAAGAAATTTTAACTACATTCTTCGGTAGCGTGACAATAGAACAGATGTTTTCATAATATTGTAACTTTTCCAGAGACAAGGTGTTTGTTCCAAGTAGTGGTGCAATGCTACATGATTGGTTTTAATGTACCGCACATGTTGTACTGCACATGTTGTACTTCACAAGCTTACAGTTGGGTGAGCTGAAACAATTACCAAACACTTTCTCGCGCACACACCTTTTTATTTTAGGGAATCATTTGTTACGGATTGTTCATATAAATTAACCACTCTCAAAAAAAAAAAAGATTAATTGGCATTCATTCATTTTGTTTATTTATTACTTTATATATATGTATTATTTATAAATATGTATAGCTTAGATTCCAAAGCATCAGCAGTTTCACAGTTTCTCTAACTCTGTTCTCAGAAAGTTTTATGTCTTCCTTTCAAACTGTGCTCATTTCTCTTCAGTTCAATGAAAAGGTACTGATTTGGTTGTGGTGATCGTTGTCTACTTTAATTTTAATTTGAAGCTCAAATCAGCGCTTTGAAGCATATTTTAATTGATTTCTCTGCTCTAATGCTTTGTTTTCTCTGTTCCCTGTCTCCTGTCCCTCCCACTTGTCTTGATTGACATGCATGCACCCTATCTTTTCTCTTTCTCTCTCTGTGTGTGTGAAGCGCGTCCTCTTGATCACCCTGTGCCTTGCTTTACCAACTTTGAACCTGACGAGCAAATTCAGATGCAGAGAAGCAACAGCATGGGACTTCTCTGTAAGTCTAGCTGAAGATTCAGACTGATTCATACTAGATTTGGTGTTGGTCTGGTTCACTGTAAGATTGCTGCTGAAGATCAGGTCTCAGGTCACTAGAGTGAATCCTTTAAGAACATTTTAGGAACGCTTTGGAAAAGTAAAAGATGCCTTAAAGTCAATCATGTATACATTTAAAAAACAGTATGATGACTGTTATTTATTATTATCATCATCACAAGTTCAGCCTAAACTCTTAATAAATATAAAGTATATATAATATTAAATAATATTAATAAATACTCTTAATAAATAAAAAATTTAAAGATAACTGAGGTGTTTTAGTTTTCTGTAACCTGTCAAACAAGTTAGTTAAGGACTCTATTGAGATAACTTTTTTTTTTAGAAATTCTTGGGCCTCTTTCTTTGGCCTCTTTGTTTTGCGTTTTAGCAGCTGACAGGTGTTTGACCTCTGACCTTGTACAACTTCTGCAGGTAGTCCAACCACGGCTCACCGTAACCTGACCTCCAACAGCCTCAACGATCTCTCAGACAAGCCCGAGAAAGACCAGGTACTGTGAAGATTGTTTTTCTGTGTATGTTCCTGTGTTTGTGTGTGTGTGTGTGTGTGTGTGTGTTAATAGTTTCTTCACATGTAGAAGTAGAGATTAATTGTGTAAGAAAATATTGTTGGGTCTTATCACAGACATGATGGTAAGGTACCAGCGTGAATCTCATGAAAATGTCCAGGTCATATTTTACCCCCAAAATCTTTTTTTATTATTATTTTTTCTTTTATTTAAATCATCAAATACTTCGATGATATTTGAATGCTGGAAAATTTAATAATATAATAATGTAAATATAAATGATTTAAAATATTAAAATGTAATATTTAAAATGACAACAGTACATATAATCATACTTAAATTGAGATGTAAAATGATAAATTATATATATATATATATATATATATATATATATATATATATATATATATATATAGTTATAATTAGTATAATTTAAATGTAAAAATTGATTATATAATAGTATGAAATTGATAAGTAAAAAAAGAAATTATATATATATATATACACAGTATATAATAATATTAAATAATGATAACAATTATTATTAATATTATTTAAATATAATATCATATAATACTATTTAAATGATACTTTTATTATTATTATTTTTTTACACTAATGAGAGTTATGGCGAAATGCTCTTCATCACCAAGAAAATATTGTCTTTATGGTTTGAAAACAGGCTTCATTTTCTTTAAACATTTTGTGGTATTTTATATTGAATTCTGACCCAGGTGTGTTCTTAACAGGATTTGTGAGATTCTCCCACCAAGAGTTCATTACAGAGAGGATAAATGACTGTTTCTCCTGTGGGAAGTTTGGTTAGGAAGGCTACAGCCCTGGGCGTGACATCGGTAGGACAGGAATGAGTGCAACATGACAAAAGAAACTCTTTCTTCAAACACAGTAGCGCACAATGAAACTCAGTGGCTGTCTTTCACACAAGGACAAAACATAGCTTCTATCGTCAGTTGCGTCAATATTTGTGGATTAGCGTGAGTGCCTTGTCAAATGCACAGAACTCCTGTTGTGTGTTATTCACGTTACTGCAGTAATTATACTGATAACCTCAGATTAAAATCACTCAGACCGCAAACATTGCACAAGGCCTCTTTTGTGTTATAGTGTCTGTGTGTGTGTTCCAGGCTGTCTGTCATCTCAGTGTTCATCGCTAATGAAGTGTTTTTTGACCTAGATGCTTTTGTTTATGTAGTTGTGAGCTTGTTTCTTTCCACTCGGCTTAAATCTTATCAGACTTTTATATTCCACTGAAATATGATCTCATAAAGAGGCTTATCGCTTCTTTTGTCAAATGCGTGAAATAAATAATGTAATCTGAAGATGGTTCTAAGGATATAAGGTATATAGAGATATATTTAATAGTTCTTTACTACATTTTTTCAATGATGCAAACAGAGTTCACTTTGCAGCTATAAAAAGAAAATAGTGTCATTGTTCAGTTCAGCTGAAGTCAGTTCAGTGTTGATTCAGTTCCGTGGTAAAGATCATCAATTATTAAATTGGTTCAAATTCAATATAAAGCAGTTCTGCAGAAAACAGTGGTGTCATCATCCAGCTCAGTTCAGTTCTCATACAACAGTGTCAGAGCAGGCAGATCAGTGATATTTTTGAATATTAAGTGTCCCCAACCGAGCAAGCAAGAGGACCCAAACTCCATCAGGAGACAGAATGGAGAAAAAACACCTCGGGAGAAACCAGGCTCAGTCGAGGGCCAGTTCTCTGATTGTGGATTGCTATCATTTAAATTATTTCATCCAGCTGCATCTGCTTGAAGATCGGATTCATCACAGTACGGAGAGAAAGCTGGCCATCAGGAAGCAGGATAACCCAGGTTTCCATTATCCCAGGGTTTAGAATGGCCCAGCTCAAGTGTGAAAAGCCTAAAAACCAGCGAATAAAACAGTGCACACACTGAATGTAATGAAAAATATGTTTTTCTTGTTGGTTCTCGCTAGTTGAATAATAAGTTCATGAAGAAAATTCCTCGGGATGCGGAGGCGTCAAACGTGCTGGTCGGGGAGGTGGATTTTCTGGAGTCTCCCTTCGTGGCGTTTGTGCGTCTTCAGCAGTCCGTCATGTTAGGAGGTCTGACCGAGGTTCCTGTGCCCACACGGTAACCAAGCTATGTAATTCATAAATCTGTTGCTATAGTTACAACCAGGGCTCGATATTAACTTTTTTGCTCACCAGCCACTGTTGTTAGTGGTTTTCCAAAGTTACTAGCCACTCAGCATTTTTACTGCATGGCCACAATTTTGACCGATATCTTGTGGAAAACTACCATATAGATATTTTTAATATTATCTCATAATTCTGCAGCAGGTATATTATGCTGCTGTCACTTTAAGACCTGACGCACAGATCCGCTATACTGTTACACATGCGTTTTCTTTCTCAACTGTTTATGCTCACTTAAAACATAACCGACTGAGTTTACGTGAATACTCGCCAAGACATTTTACATTATTTTGTGTTTTTGACTGTTTAAGTGCAATAAGCAGCAAAAAATAATTAATTTAATACTGAGATGCGGATTTATGTGGCGCACTTTGGGAGTGAGCACAAAATCTACAGTAATGAGTAAACTGATGCACAATATGCACAATCCCACGCCAAAATGAAAGCCCTGTAACAGCAACAATATTCATCCGGAGCAAATGAAACGAGTGAGTGAGGGGAGGAGGGTTTGTGTGTCAGCTCGCTGTCGGAGAGATGAGAGAGAGAGAAAGCGCAGCTGATTACAACAGTGTCTTTTTGTATTTGTAGGTTCCTTTTTATTCTGCTGGGGCCCAAAGGAAAGGCCAATTCATACCGGGAGATCGGGCGTGCCATCGCCACGCTCATGTCTGATGAGGTGTGTGTGTGAGAAAGTCTTCTTATTCATGTGTTTATATGCATGCTTACAGCATTTTCATAGCTCAGTATTTTTATTTCGGACCCTGCAGGTGTTTCATGACATAGCATATAAAGCGAAAGATCGTGGTGACCTGCTGGCAGGGATTGACGAGTTCCTAGATGAAGTCATTGTTCTTCCTCCAGGAGAGTGGGATCCTAATATCAGGATTGAACCTCCTAAATCCATCCCGTCTGCTGATAAACGGTACCAGCAATCATTGATCTTACAGTATAATTCATCAGTTGATTGTTAATTTAATGAACTACACGACAGCCGATAACCGATGAAACAACCTGAGTTTGTGTGTGTGTGTTTTTAGTAAAAACATTATTGCTGGAGGGGAAGGTTTTCAGATGAATGGCGGTACGCCTCATGATGGGAGTCCAGGTGGCGGCGGTGGCCATGCGGTCGGTGATGAACTCAAAATGACCGGCAAGTGAGTGTATAAACGGGCACAAATACACAGTTTATATACATGCAGTTTATATAGGCCTTTGTTATGTATAGATTGTGAAAAGGGCAGTAAAAATGAACAATTATTATATTTACACTGCCGTTTACAAGTTTTTTTTTATGTTTCTGAAAGAAATCTCCTATGCTCACCAAGGCTGCATCTATTTACAACAGTATTCATTTTCTCCATAGAGAAATTGATTTTTTAACTATAACTTGCAAACTTGTGAACTACGAGGTCGTTAATCGATAGTACATAATCGGATCACATTTATTTCAGCTTAACTTTAAAATAATAACGTTTAACAATGGACTTCGTGGTTAAAAACTACATTACCCATGATGCTGTACAGAAAATTCCACCAATCAAAGAGTTGAAACGAGCAAAACATTACAAAAGAGCTCGTTAGCTCCGCCCACTCCCATGAAGCACTACGAATGACGCAATTGCGTCTCCTCCTACTCTCAAAATACTTAAATATTTGTATATATATGCATATTTTACAATAAATGTAATTTTTTTTACTTTCATATATAAAATAAACATTATTAAATTAGTACTTTTATATTTCTCCATCATTTTTAATTTGATTACGCTGTTTACAATGCTTCATGGGATTGTAGTTCTTTCCCTTACTAGAGCCGTTAAGTACACAGTCTTTGTATTTGTATTTTTGCCTCGAAATATGGGCAGCAGCCATATCACCCTGTAGTCCAAGCCTGGTCAGTACCTGGATGGGAGACCTCCTGGGAAAACCAGGTTGCTGCTGGAAGAGGTGTTAGTGAGGCCAGTAGGGGGCGCTCACACTGTGGCCTGTGTGGGCCCTAACACCCCAGTGTAGTGATGGGGACACTATACTGTCAAAGATCACCGTCCTTCGGATGAGACGTTAAACCGAGATCCTGACTCTCTGTGGTCACAAAAAATCCCAGGATGTCTTTTGAAAGAGTAGGGGTGTAACCCCGGGCATCCTGGCCAAATTTGCCCAGTGGCCTCTGTGCATCATGGCCTCTTAATCATCCCCATATACTGATTGGCTTCATCACTCTGGCTCCTCTCCACCACGAAGCTGGTGTGTAGTGGGCGTTCTGGCGCACTATGGCTGCTGTCGCATCATCCAGGTGGATGCTGCACATTGGTGGTGGTTGAGGAGATTCCCCCTTCTATGTAAAGGGCTTTGAGTGCCGAGAGAAAAGCGCTAAATAAATGTAATGTATTATTATTATTATTTTTGTCCGACTTTGGCTTCAAATCAGAATTTGTAGTGATATGATTCACCTCATAGCTGGTTGGTTTGGTTCTTGGCTTATAACGCTTTAATGGGAAAAATGAATGGAAGAAATATTTCCAGAACCAACGCCGCTGAACACTTGATGGTGTATGCAATATTAAAACCATATAATATATATTTTTTTAAATTAATAAAATCTGTTCATTTTAATATCAGCATATTTTTAGGTTACCTGAGAAAGCATTTTTCAGTAAGAAAACACAATCTCTATCTCTCATAGGTTTTGCGGGGGTCTCATTCTGGACATCAAGAGGAAACTCCCATTTTTTGCAAGCGATTTTTACGACGCTTTCCACATTCAGTCTCTGTCTGCCATCTTGTTTATTTACCTGGGTACCGTAACTAACGCCATCACCTTCGGAGGGCTGCTGGGAGACGCCACGGAGAACATGCAGGTTAGACTGTTCAAGTCTTTTTCACTGTGAGTTTGTGTGTGTTGTACTTAACTAGTGTCCGGCGATTTGGCTCAGCTATTGTGGGTTTATTCAGGAGCTCCTGGAAATAAAATTTGGCGGACATTGTGTTCACAGCTCCAGGGATTTAAAGGCCACGGATAGCTGTTTGATTATTAAACATGTCACTTCAAATATATATCATGTGTTACCTAGATCGGGTGTTTGGAAACAGATGTACATGTTGCATGTTGGGATTTGATCCGTGCTATACTGAGAGAGAGAGAGGCAGGAAGAGCTCTTTTCTTCGAACAACTGTGTATATAAATAGTCAGGATTGTGCATGGTACTTTCGGACATGTGCAGTGACTGCAAAGTTTGCCCATATATTTAGCAGTGCATTTATATGGCACAGGCTAAGGAGGATCAGCTATAAATATCCTCAGATTACACACAACAGCACACACACATAAAATCACACAACTACACTTCTAAACACTCTCTTAGGGAATCCTTCGTGACCTCTGCCCTTACCTACAAAGCCTGCTTCAGATACGTCGAATAATAGCTTTAGGTTCAGATTGCAGGTTGCTGAATTGCACACAAGGACTTTTTTCTATCATGTGTTTTCATAAACTTTGAAGATGACTTGTGTTTGAAGGTAAATATGCTAAATGCTTGTTAGAAATGCACTCAAGACACAGTTCTATGGAAGCCCATTTCCGGCACATAAGGAAAACTAAATCATGCACTGGTAAATCATAATTATAACAAAAAAAGTTGGAATTATGAGATGAAAAGTCAAAGTTATGACAAACTAAACCGAAATGATTAAATTAAAAGTCAAAATTGAGAGATAAAAAATCTAATTTATGACACACTAAGTCACAATGAGACTAAAAAGGTCAAAATTATTACATCAAAAGTTTAAATTATGACATATCAAGTCATATTTATGAGATAAATTTAGAAATTATGACTTGGTAATAATTATGACACTCAAAACCATCTAAATTAAAATGTAAAAATTATGAGTTTTAAAAAGTCAAAATTATTATTTGTTCGGGATTAAATTTATTCCTAATTAAATCGAAATTGACATTCTAATCATATTTATGAGATAAATGTCAAAATGATTAGTTAAAAAGTCAAAATGATGACAAAAATAAATAAAAATGATGACATTAAATACAAATATAAAAATTATTTAAATTATATTATATAATTAAATATATAAATAAATAAATATATATATATATATATATATATATATATATATATATATTAAATATAAAAATTATGAGAAAAAGTCAAAATTATGACATACTAAGTCATTATGAGATTAAAAATTATTTATGATTATATGTCATAATCTGACTTTTTTTACTCCTCAAATTTTTGATTTATGTCATAATTCCAACTTTTTATGTCACACGTACAGTATGATTTACAAGATTTTACAGTGTAAGTCTATGGGATTTTGTTAGGTCAGTTTTATCGTCCAGCAGGATAAAAACATTAGTCTGATCATTTTAGAGTAACAGCACACCTCTCAAAACAATGCATTAAACTCTCAGAAAAATCTGTAAAAACAGGGCCCAAAATGTACTGTGTTAATATGAAGGAAATTTCTGTATTGATTTTTTTTACAGATGTTTTACCTTTTTTAAAAAAAAATATGCATTGCACTGTGTTGTTTTAGGGTTTAAGAAAATGTCCTGGCAGAAAAATGACCTTGTTTGTTTTCTTACTGTGTACTTAAGTTTAATATTTAGAGGCTTGTTCAAATAACCAACCCATTGTGTGAGCAAATGCAATAGTAATAGTAAATGCTTAGCTGAGAAAACTCCAGCCGTTTGTGTTGGAAACAGGTTTTTGTCTGATCAAGCGTTTTCAGAAACAGCTGACATTATGTACAGGCTCAAATCTGATAAGAGTTCCTGTTGTAGTGCTTTTAGTGTTTCTATTTTTCCGCTTGATCTCTGTGCAGGGCGTGTTGGAGAGTTTTTTGGGGACGGCGTTAGCTGGTGCCGTGTTTTGTCTGTTTGCGGGTCAACCTCTGACCATCCTGAGCAGCACCGGGCCCGTGCTCGTCTTCGAACGACTGCTCTTTAACTTCAGCAAGTGGGTGGCATACGCACACACCTACATACTGAAGCATGCATACACAAGTACATACTAAAACACAAGGTTGCTTTACGAGATTTGTTCGGCAAAATGTCGTGTGGTAAAATCCACTTATCAGTTAGCCTACTGCATTTATAAAACAGTGGGAACAGCAAAATAAGGGGAAAAAAGTGTTTAATAAATTATTGCTTCAATAATAAAATGAAAAATAATTATATAATAATTATATCATTAATATATCATTATTAATAATTATGTATTTACTTACATAAGTATATTATTACTATTGTTGGTATTATTTAAATATATTATTAGTAGTATTATTAAATTAATACTATAGATTGCATTAATCATAAAACAAAAAATAATTTTAGAATAATTATAACAACAGTAGTTTATTTATTTATTATTAACAATTATTTATTTACTTAAGTTTATTATTATTTACTATTTATAATATATTATTATTAAATTAAGATAATAAGATTGCATTAATAATAAAAAACAATAAATAGTTATAGAATAATTATAACAACAAAAACAACATTTATTACTAATAATTATTTATTTACATAAGTAAAATATTACTATTATTTAGTATTTCAATCTTTTATTATAATTTTAATAGGTTATTATTGCTGTTATTAAATTAATATAATAATCACATTACTAATCATCTCAATAAATAATTTTTCACCATGCAATGTAGATCCTCCATCATTTTAATAGTTTGTTGCTCATTCATTAATTCATTGATGTACAGTCAACAGTGTTTATATGAACTATTTCAATCAGATTTAATAGCCAGATTGGCTATTTCACATTTAGTTACAGTATCAATTGAGAACATCAGTATGAATTTTGGTCCAAATCTAGATGTTTTAAACTTCCTTTCTGTATTGATATGTTATATTTAGTTTGATCAAAAACAAGCAACATTCCCTGGAACTCTTTTAGTTTTGTGTCATCTGAGGCACAACACATTCTAGTTATCTGGAATCAAGATACTTCTTATTGTTATAAGATCTCTCCCTCTCTCTCTCTGTGTGTGTGTGTGTGTGTGCATGAAAACATTTCTCTCTCTCTGTCTCTGTCAGTCTCTCTCTCTGTCTCTGTCAGTCTCTCTCTCTGTCTCTGTCAGTCTCTCTCTCTCTCTCTGTCAGTCTCTCTCTGTCTCTGTCAGTCTCTCTCTCTGTCTCTGTCAGTCTCTCTCTCTCTCTCTCTCTCTCTCTCTCTCTCTCTCTCTCTCTCTCTCTCTCTCTCTCTCTCTCTCTCTCTCTCTCTCTCTCTCTCTCTCTCTCTCTCTCTCTCTCTCTCTCTCACTTTCTCACTCTGGATTCAGGTTTCTGTGTTTGTGTTCCATTATGAATAATTGAGTCAGATTTCATGTCTGCTTCTGCTAGCGTGTATCAGTTCACTTTGCTGTGGGTTTCCATCTAAACCGCTGAGTCTATAATTATGGAGTGTAACATATTTGATGAGTAAGATGTATCATACTAATATGATTAGTACATTTTAAATCAATAAAGATGTCTGGATTCAGTCCAGTCCGGAAGTATATTTATATGCATGTATGTGTGTATAAATATATATATATATATACGTTTATATTTATATAATATGTGTGTGTGTGTGTGTGTGTGTGTGTGTGTGTGTGTGTGTGTGTGTGTGTGTGTGTGTGTGTATTTATATATATACATACACATTTTTACATAACTCTGAAGGTTAAAAATCAAAGTTATTATTATTAGAGCATTATGGGATCAGTGGCACGTAATGTTTTTTGGTAAAATAGAAAGCTATCCAGGTTATCCATGTAAAAAGAAAGCATGCATACTGTGTGTAGTATGCCATTTGAAAAATACTCTTATTCATTTTATCCCTATTCTCTCATTGGTTGGCTATTTTCCTCCTGTGTTGTGATTGTTAGTGGGTAACGATGCAATGTGTTTCATTGATTGGTTCAGGGATAATGATTTCGACTACCTGGAGTTCCGGTTGTGGATCGGTCTGTGGTCTGGTTTTCTGTGTCTGATCCTGGTCGCCACAGACGCCAGTTTCCTGGTGCAGTATTTCACCCGCTTTACTGAGGAAGGCTTTTCTGCTCTCATCAGCTTCATCTTCATCTACGACGCCTTTAAGAAAATGATCAAACTGGCTCACCATCATCCAATCAACTCCGGCTATGACATAGACCTGGTCACGCAGTACGGCTGCCACTGCAGTCCTCCAGACGGTGAGACGATCAGTGAGAGAGAGAGGATAATAATCTGTATTTACGTCGTCCTTGAACGTTTTTGTATTAATACTTTATTTTTATGAATAAGAATATATTAATATAATAATAGTTGTATTTTAATATCAATACTTGTTTTGAGAGAAAATATCTAATTAGTTAAAAGTTATTTTTTATCCTATTGAAATTTTTTTACTTTGTTTCAATCAGTATAATCATTTTTTTGGTTTTTATTATGTTGAAACGATGCATCAGTGAAAAAGAAAATAAGATAGAACGTGTGAAATAAAGAGAGAAAACTACAAAAATAATCAGTGTTTATGTCGTCTTGTACATTTTTATAAATATCTTCTTTTTTTATTAATATTAACATATTACTAAAATAATAGTAACAGAATTATTTTAATACTTGTTTTCACCAAAAAAATATCTTAGTATTTAAAAGTTATTTTTTACCCTATTGAAACATTTTTATAATTTAATTTTTATGTTTTGTTTATGGTTCAATTATGCAAATGACTTCTTTTTGGAAAGCTGGACAAAATAACTATCAAAGAATGTTTTGTTTAGTTTTTTTGTCAGAGTAAGAAACTCAGGGATTTAATTTGACCGCTAACATTCAATATAAGATTTAATATAAAGCTAAACTCATATTTTGTGTTTTCCTTTCAAAAGGCAACAGTTCAGTTCTGTACATGGATAAAATGGAAGCCCTGATGAACAGCACTGGACAGGTACATGCTCTCTGTGTTTGTGTGATTTATTATTACATTATTACTTTATTACTCACAATGCATCAGTACACCCAGATACGTTGAAAACGTCCATTATTAGCTAGTTGCACAAGTACAAAGTGTAAGCCCGGCTCGATCGGCCCAAAGAAGGTTTTCCGGTCAGCGGGTGAAGGTCTCTGCACGTTACTGTCTTTCCGCGTGGCAAAGTGATTTGATTCAATGAAATACATTTTCTCATATGTATTAACTCGTTATTACATCTGACTCCATAAATGAAAATGGTTTTAATGATATGATATCTGTGCATCATTAAGTGTGAGTGAATGTTCTTTTTAACTCTTTACTGAAAATAATGTCAGAGTCGATTAGAATAAAATCAAATGTTTACAATTTATTATGTCAGGTAAATGTATCACGCCAATTGCATAGTCAGTTCAAAGATAATCGATACAAACATCAAATGCTCTGAAATAAAGAGAGAAGATGCAATACCTTGACATTATAAAATACATGATGTGTTTTGCTTACACTTCGCATCACAGGCTAGTCTGGGTTACAGAATCGCCCAGCCTCTCGTTGCATTTCATTATATAGACAGACCAAGGGAGAAACTTCTTTTCAAATGTAATCATGAATTCACAGTGGGAATTCACATTAATCACCATCCCAGACTTACTGGGGGCAGAAGTTGATTTACATGGAACGATTTGCTAATGATGGGAATTTGAACTGAGTTTACACCTTCTGAGAGCAGGAGACCATTTGCCCTGGAAGACACACCCTCCTATGTGTGCGAATTATCTCAAAACTCTTAAATACCTTATTACCTTTTGGTTTACTTCTTTGAGAATGAAACCTTTGTACCAGTCGCACTGAGACATTTCAAATGATATCAAACGTGTAATTCTGTATGATAATTATTCACATTAACCCATATCGATTTTTGGGTGAATTTCAGGTGATCTCAGCATGATAGCACAAGAGAGAGAATCAAATGTTGATTTCCTTTGTTCTCTCAGAGAGTTGCGCTATCTTTCAGTTGCTCCAGTCTTACAAAAGCATATATTTAAACAGATTGAACGTTGTTGTGTTTTTTAATTGATAAGAAAGAATATAATTGTTTGTGCTTGTGCCTGGGCAGCATCACTTGAACGCGACCTGGATGTCGCTGAGCCGTTCAGAGTGTTTGGAGTGGGGCGGTCAGCTGCTCGGACCAGCATGTGAATACGTCCCTGATATCACGCTGATGTCCTTCATTCTGTTCTTCGGCACATACACCTGCTCCATTGGCCTGAAGAAGTTCAAAACCAGCAGATTTTTCCCAACTACGGTACACTAACACACACACATCATCATCACACATTAATGAGGATCTAAATGGGGTTATACTGTACTCATCATGAGGATGTAGGAAAACCTACAGAAATACATCACTGATCACTGAGAAATGTAGGAACACCTACATCCACAACCATGTGTACGCACGCACACACACTTTAAGCTTCACACTGAAAGTCATTGCTTTTGAATTAAACCGTTTTTTTGGTTTGGCAGCTGTAATGGAAAATAGCCCATCACTGATCCTTACAAAAATTCTGCAGCATATTACCAATCTGCACTCATTAAAACATTGTAAGTCTCCATTAATCTCCACTAATTAGAGATTACAGATTTAAAGATTATAGTTTTCACTTTTGATTCTGGTATTTATTGTGCATTTCTACTCAGTGATCAGTGATGTATTTCTGTTTGATTTCTGATTATGGAGTATGCAACATACATTTCTTTATTAGACATTTTTGATTGCAGATCATTATTATATTAGTTTATTATAGCTCTTTTGTTATAAATCAGATAAAATCAAGTGTTTAGGCATTCTATCTATCTATCTATCTATCTATCTATCTATCTATCTATCTGTCTATCTGTCTATCTGTCTATCTGTCTATCTGTCTGTCTGTCTGTCTGTCTGTCTGTCTGTCTGTCTGTCTGTCAGTCATTCATTTTATTAGTCCATCCGTCCTGATGTTGAAATGCCCTTGTTGTTTGTACATTATCTGTACTGTGTCATTTGAACTTCCCATGTGAATTCTTATGCTGAATGGTTGTTTACATTTTGCAGATCCGTAAACTGATCAGTGATTTTGCCATTATTCTCGCCATTTTTATCTTCTGTGGTGTGGACGCCCTGGTCGGCGTTGATACGCCCAAACTAATAGTGCCAAGTGAATTCAAGGTGTGTATTTGTGTGTCGAAAAGGTTTAATCTCTTTTGAGGACCCATCTACAGTAATCCTTTAATAGTGCCACATTATACATTCAAACTGCTCATTGATGTACGACACTTGAAACCTCTAATCTGTGGTCGTATTGTTGCAACAAAATCTTTATTGACACAAGCTGAATCAATATAGCGTCCACTTCATATTAGCTTTTATTAGTAATGTTAACAACCCATAATACATTTTATAATGCATAACAGATCAATAGAGAATTGAGTTTAAAATGTTGTTATGATTCTCATGTTTCTATTTAAATATACATAAACTATATAATGTGTGTATATATATATATATATATATATTGCTAATAATTTTATCTTGTCATGCTTAAAAAAGTATAATTAAATATAATATATTTCTTATATGTGTATATATAATATATGTATATACAAACAATATATATTCATTCATATATAAAATATATCTGACTTTAAAATATTGGCAGTGATAATTAATGCGATATGGCTCAGCTTATCAGCGATATTAATGCGATATGGCTCAGCTTGTTCCTTGATTACTACTAATCAAGAAATCGGCTTTACTGACGAGATGCGCATAACAATGTGATGCGATATATCGCCCAGCCCTAATATATATAATAAAAATATAATGTTATATAATGTAATATGTTTGGGATTTTGTTTAAACGTGTAATTAAAATATTTAATATACATATAAGAAATAGTTCATGTTTAATTGATATACCGTGTGTGTATGTATGTATGTATGTATATATATGTATATATACATATATATATATTATAACTAACATTATTTATATACATTTATATACAGTACACTATGTATATAATATTATATAATTGTTGTTATAATATATATTTATATATATATTACATTTATAAAGAAAATAAATGGATGTTTATATTATAGTATATTAAAGTATAGTATAGTGATGTGATTAACATCATATGATTATATCTTTAAATTTCTAATTATCCTGTTTTCTACCCTAAATAGCCGACGAGTCCCCATCGTGGCTGGTTTGTTCCACCATTTGGAGGGAACCCTTGGTGGGTTTGCCTGGTGTCGTTGTTACCTGCTCTCCTGGTCACAATCCTCGTCTTCATGGACCAGCAGATCACAGCAGTCATCGTCAACCGCAAGGAGCACAAGCTCAAGGTACTGTTGTGGAATAAACACAAGACGGTGTTTAATACGGAAAAGCACTTATTTGTTTTACATTATTTTTCCCATTTGAGTGCAGAAGGGAGCTGGGTATCACCTGGACCTGTTCTGGGTCTCGATTCTCATGATTTTGTGTTCGTTCATGGGGCTGCCTTGGTACGTAGCGGCAACCGTCATCTCCATCGCCCACATAGACTCGATCAAGATGGAAACTGAGACCTCAGCGCCTGGGGAACAGCCCAAATTCCTTGGAGTCAGGTGAAGGAAAAAGCCAAAATGCATTTTAGTCTTGCTCAAGACAGCTTAAAGAGGCTATATGTAGAATTCAGAAACCCTTGTTTTTAGCGACACCGGTGGCCATTAAGTGAACTGCAGCCAAAAAGTTATTGCTCGTGCTCACACTCGTGCAAACGTAACGCGCAAGAGACTGAACGTGATTCAATGCCCCGATATACACACGGCAAAGTTATTTTTCGTTCTTTGCTTCGAAGTAAAATGTTGGAGATAAATTGCAGCGATATGTTAATGAACATCCAGACGTCGTTCGCGCTGCTGTGAGTGATGTTTAGATGAATATGTAAATATGTGCTGCGTGTTTTTCTCTTAATAACAAAATAATCACAACAATAATGACAGTGGTGTGAAATCAGCAGTTAAGAAAGTATCTGAGCATAGAGATGTGGGTGTTTGCACTAGATCTGTGATTCACCGGCATCATGTCAGGAGAGGTAATTAAAATTACGCTGTTATGATAGTTTGACTAAAAAGTATATTTGAGACTATACAGACTACATCTGGCTATAGTTTGAATTAATCCCTTTCCGCTGCATGACACATTGACATTACAGTACAGAATAGTACAGTACAGAACATTGTATAAACATTTTGTGTCATTGAACGGAAGAGAGGCTCTCAGGAGCGCTGATAAATCTCGTATCCTTTAGAACGTCCTTCACATAAAAGTTAGTCTGCAGGCTTTCATAGACAACTTAGAAAGTCGGGGAAGATCTCGTTTTTTTGAGTTTCCTTGCATGCTGTTCACACATTGGCAATAAAAAACGAATAATAAATGAAAATTCTTACATATGACCCCTTTAATTCATTGTAAACTGTATTTAAACTATGCAAAACATGATTACAGCATCATCCTGTGTCTGTCCTTATATTCTGACCAATCACAACCAATTAAACAAGTTGTGTTTAATATACCACTATGTAGGACAGATGTTTTGACCAATGAGATTTAGCTGTGGGCGGGGCTATGTAGCACAGTTTCATAAAACAGTATCCAAACAACCTAGTATTTTAATAATTCCTAAATCAAGATACATTTACTTACATTTACTTTTCAGAATAAAGTTTCAAAATCAGTGTTGTTATAGTTTCTGAAACTATAACTATAAAATCATTTTTGGTTGCTTGCAATAAAATAAATGTTAACTGAAATAAAATAAAATATAAAAATACTTAAACGTATATTATTTCAGCTAATTGCAAGGCAACATTTCTCATTTTAATTTAGTTTAACTTGATATTGTAAAACTATTCAAACTAAAACTAAAATAAAAACTATATAGGGATTTTTAAAAATGTGTTATTATAAAAATGACAAAAACACAAGAAAATGACTAAAACTTTAACGAAAATTAAAATAAAAACAGAAAATATAAAAACTAATTCAAAATATGAATAAAAACTATAATAATATCTCAATAACACTGATCAAAGTTAAGTGAGTTTATGCTTAAAACAAGAAAAAATAAACTTAATTCAATGGTAAAATGTAAAATTGTTGGTTTTGTTTAAAGCATAACTTTCTGACTAAGTCAGAAAACAAGACTTAGTAATTTTGCTTCTCAAGTAAATGTATCTTGATTTAAGAATGTTTAGATATTTGTACTGGAAAATAAGACAAAAATACTGAAAAAAGAAATATGCATTTTTACATGGAGGATACTGTATCTACAGAAAAAAATATGGCTGATATAAGAGTGAAATATAAACAATACGATTTAATAACAGCAAATGAGATGTACACAAAATTGTGCAATATTTGAGTAGTCTCAAACAGAAGTAGTTTATTATCCATTAACATGTATTATCCATTGACTGACACAAGGAGGAAGTTACACTCCCGTTTTATCGGCCAAGCAGACATTATCAGCAGATGCTAATAATCTCAAAATGACTGAATATCTCAAATAAAATATCTGATAAATCATATATTGCTTTATTGTGTCACATAACATAATCTAGATTCAGCTAATGTTCACGTGACCGTGGCTCATGCTTGTTTTGTTGAATCTTTTTCCTGCAGAGAGCAGAGAGTCACGGGAATAATGGTGTTCATTTTGACGGGTCTGTCGGTTTTAATGGCCCCCGTTCTGAAGGTTTGAACTTCATAATCTATACTGTCTTTTCACATTCTGATACTTATCATTGGAAGAGATTAAGAGAGAATGTTACCCTGTGAAATGAAAATAGACGTTTCATGGTTTTGGAGTTCACGTGTACTGTTAAAAGTTGACAAAACACACTTTTTAGCACATAAACATATTTATCTTTTTTTTTTTATTCTCTTCTGGGAAAATGGACCAAAAATATGAATGACTCATGACTTTGACTCGCAATATCAGGAAGCAAATCATGATTCATAGCTGTGATGTAAACTAAAGAATAGTTGAGAAAATATTAATTGTGTCTACAAAATAGTTCTTAGGGTATTTTAAGCAATTCTAGTTATTTGAAAAGAATGAATTATAAGGCTTATGTAACTCATGCCCTTATCCAGATCTCCATGAAACTGACACTTTATTTCAAAATTCTATATTTGATATCAGAACTAATAAAAAGCACCATTGTACTTCCTTTTTTGCTATTTAATATCTTATTCATCATATATAAGGGTTTTTGCATGCACAAAATATATGTTTTTCTGGATATTATAGTAGAACTATTATATTCATGGAAGTACCATGTAAACACTGTAGTATGTGGTTTCCAGTACCAATGTACAGTATATATCAAAGGATTATGTTGATAATACCATCTGATACGTTTTAGGAAACCGTGGTATAATTGTGATACATATCCAAAAACCCATTATACCATGGTACTTTTTTAGAGGTTTGTTCAGTTACTGCCCCCTGCTGGACATTCACTTTGTAAACATCACAATTTGGTAAAGAGGATATTGACCTCTGAATGGGACAAAACTCCGGGATGTGAGATTTTCATTCCTGTGAGCTTTTTTTCAATAACACAAATTCTGTTTCATTATAAATTGTTTGCTTTGCACAAATCTCTTCTTTTGGAGCATATTATGTTGACAAGGTTGGGATTTGGGGTGTGTTCGGTGGACATAACTTTTTGTTTTCACGTAACCTTTGATTCTGTATTTGTGTATGATATTACTTTATGTGTTTGAAGACAAATGATAGCGGTATTATGTATATAATGCTCATATGTTTGATCTCTGCAGTTCATTCCAATGCCCGTCCTGTACGGCGTATTCCTCTACATGGGCGTTGCCTCTCTCAATGGCGTCCAGGTGAGTGTCATGTTACCGTTCGGCAGAAAAAGCCCCTAATCCCGCTGACTACCTGATCTCCACTGGAGCCTGGGAACCCGACCGATTCCAACACTTGATATGGGTTCAGGAAAGTCGGGATAAGTCAGATTAGTCAGGATTTTCAGGGTGTAATACGCCTGGCTATACCTAGAGGACAGAGTTGGGCATCAAAATGTTTGTTTTATTAATGGTGCTTGACATATTATGTATTTAAATAAAATTATTTGAAATATATTTTAATGTTTTGCTTTATTTTCAATCAATCGTTTCATTAAAACTCTTAAATTTATCTATTAAAGATATATTTTATCATTTACATATTACGTATTTAAATAAAAAATGATTTTAAATAATTATTAATATAATTATTAGTAATAATTATATATATCATTTTAATATGTATGTATTGTATATTCAAATATATATTTGTATTAATATAATATATATTTAAATAAAATTATATATTTATTTAAAATGCATGCATTCTATTTTTTTATGTTTATTTAATATAAATAAATATTACAATTACATAGTATACACACAAACATTATACATTGTATTATATTATAATTTCATTTAAATTATATAGTATGTAAATTAAAAAAGAATTTCTTTAAAAAGTCTAAAAACATAAATATGTATTTTTAAATAATAAATATATATATAGATATATTAATAGATATTTTTTAATACAATTAATTTATATATATACTATATATATTTAAATATATATATTTATGCTTTTTAGATTTTTGTGGGTTAAACTCTGAATAATCTAAACTATGAATAAACATTTCTGTGTGTGTGTGTGTGTAGTTTATGGATCGTCTGCAGCTCTTGCTGATGCCAGCGAAACACCAACCTGATCTGATCTACCTGAGACACGTACCGCTCAGACGGGTTCACTTGTTCACCTTCTTACAGGTGTGTGTGTGTGTGTGTGGTCACATGCTCATCCTCATACAAGGCTCAGCTCTATAGCATTAGTGCTGTATATGCATCATTAAAGTGTGTGTTCTGTGCACAGGTGCTCTGTTTGGCCCTCCTGTGGATCCTGAAGTCAACGGTAGCAGCCATCATCTTTCCCGTCATGGTGAGAATGTGATTTGCAAATGCAGAAATAATACTTCCATGAACTGCACCCAGTCAGTTTAATTACTATCTGATACAGAATTGCACACAAAACTGGAAAACTAAACAGGTCAACAAAGAACTTTTGTTCTCTAGCTCTTAAGACATTGCACACATCGTACTACATGTCTTCTGTCCTCTGATTGACAGTTTATACTTGTTTAGCAAGTAAAAGACCTTTAATATCATTAGAAAAAACGTCCTCTGTCTTAGTATCATCATACTAAGACAAATTATTGGGAGTTATAGATTGACAGCTGACATTTATATGTATTTATGTAAGTAGTCATATACCATTATTCAGTTATAAAGATCTCATTTATTTATGTTAGAACTGTCCATATTCTCACTATATCACACTATATGAGCCATAAAAGCCTGATGAATTAAATAAGACACTCAACAAAAAGGCATATGCAAACTTTTGTCTAAAGGCTAAATAAACCTTTTTTTGTTTTGTTTCTGGCTCTTATGTTATATGTCAGGCTTTACAGGGTTAATACAGCCAATAATAGTTATTTTGCATGCGTCTGAGATCTCTTTCTGTTGGTTTTCTAGATTCTTGCATTGGTCGCGGTGAGAAAGGCGATGGATTATGTGTTCTCGCAGCACGATCTCAGTTACCTGGATGACGTCATGCCCGAGAAAGACAAGAAGAAGAAAGAGGATGAGAAGAAGAAAAAGAAAAAGAAAGGAAGCATTGACAGCGACATGAACGACGTGAGTGGAATCTCTTTATTCGTGCGTTTAGAACTGGCGTTGCTGTAAAACTCCAGTGGTAAGAATATCCCAACCCTGCGTTCACAGTCGGATTTCCCTGCCACTGAGAATGTTCCCAGCATAAAGATCTCCATGGAGACCATGGAACTGGATCCAGTGCTGGGGGAGAAGCCCTCAGACAGTGAGTAAACACACAGGCGTTCCCTCGGCCATGCGCAGGGCTTCCAGGCGTTATTCTGTCCTGTTACTAACAACTCAAATAATGGCTCTTCCCTCCCCTCTTCTCGCTGTCGTCACACACTCCTTTGTGACTTCTCCAGAAAACATCTCTAAATCCCGTCTTTCTCTTTGTTTATGGTGTTGCTTGGTTTCCTGGTCTGTGTGGATCAATAATCCGCTCTTAACAGATAACAAATGCTTAATCACTTTAGTGTGTATGTATTAATAAAGTCAACATGCATTCAATATGGGCCTTATTTACTTTCCCATTGCATGTTCCTGGTCTTTTTGAGCATGATTCATTCCAATGAAAAAATGTTTTTTTCCATAATCTTTCATCAAACTAACTTTTTTTGTCTGATGTCATCAAGCCCTCTTTTTTCTCAGTCTCTCCAAGCACCTGGATTTATTCTGGTCTATAGGGACGGAAATTATGTGGAATTTAATGATTAGCAAGTTCAGGTCTGTAACGGTTGCATTGAAGATTATTTTTGTATTTTTTTGGAAGGAACAATGGACAGTGTTTGATAAAACAAGACGCCTGTTGTTACCTGTTGAACATACTGTTCAAAAGTTTAGGGTCAGCAAGAAATTAATACTTGTTGTCAATAAGGATGCATTAAAATGGTCGAAAGTGACAGTAAAGACACTTATAATGCTACAAAAGATTTCTATATCAAAATAAATGCTGTTCTTTTGAACTTTCTAGCCATCAAAGACTGCTGAAAACTATCCCAAAACACAAAAATATGAAGCAGCACAACTGTTTTCAACATTGATAATCAGAAATGTTTCTTGAGCAGCAAATCATCATATTAGAATGATTTGTGAAGGATCATGTGACACTGAAGATTGGAGTAATGATGATCAAAGGAATAAATTATATTTAAAAATATTCAAACAGAAAACAGTTATTTTAAATTGAATTAATATTTAACAATATTATTATTATTATTTTATCAAATAAATGCAGCCTATAAAAGCAGAAGAGACTTTTCAAAAAATCTTACTGACCCCAAAACCACAGAAAGATGTTTCCACATGTTTTTTGTTGATTCTCATGCATATCTGACATAAGCTGCAATAAAAGTTATGATTAATAATATTTAATATTATACAATATTCCCAATGGCTAAAATCAAGTCTTGACTTACTTTTTTTTTTAAATGTTCTGTTTTCACTCTCATTACGGAAGTAAATTGGGTTACAAACACAGTCTCATGTTGACTTTATCTGGATGGGTTGTGAGTCTGAATGTCCTGTTCTTTACTACCTCTTTTTATTCTAACTTCTAACCAATCAACTCCTTTTCAGCTGCATCGTAACCCCTTTATATGAACCCTCTAAGATTTGATCATCTGCCATGTGTGTATATATATATATTAACAGTACGTTTTTTTTGTTTCTTATAGGAAATAAGCCCATGTCCTTCCTCACTCCCTACTGATGAAAAGCACTTTTTCCCTTCCGTGACTATGTCAAGGTAAATGTGTGTAGTACACACTCACTATTAGTAAGGATACTATGATCTCTGTATAATATCAGTTTTTAAATGCAAGATATTTAAAGTGTACCTGAAGTATACTTGCAATAGTTCCATTTGAGCAGAATCAAAAAGACTTAAGTATATCTTTAGTTGGACCTCAGCACTATTTCCAGATAACTAAAGTGCATTAAGTACAAAATTAGTTGTTCCAATCCAGCAAACTTTAAATATATCAGTTTAGTGTACCAACAGTACAATTGCAGGGTATTTATAATAAGTATGTAACATATAAATGTATTTGTTGTGTACTTAGCATAAAATAAATGTATTTCAAATATATTTTAGTATATTTATTTTTTACTAGGTTAGGTTTACGGGTAGGCTTGGGTTAGGCCATAAAAAATATGGTGAATAAAAATAAAATCAATGGAAGTCTATGCAATGCCCACTAATGTAGTGAAACAAATGTGTGTGTGTACTTGTCTTTGTGAGGACCACTTTTAGACCATTAGAGTGAGTAGAGTGAGGATCTTTTGGCCTGAGACCCCTTTAAAGGCCTGTTTGAGGGTCAAGACTTGGCTTTAGGGACAATGTTATAGTTAGGTTCAGGGTTAGGGTTAGGCAATTATTTGTGGTAGATAATGCATTATGTCAATGAATGTCTTCACGAAGATAACTGTACGAACATGAGTCAGTAGGTCTGAGCTTGTGTGCACATGCATATCTATATTTACCCAGCTGAGTTCAGCATGAATATCATGTTGGCTCAAGCTGGTTTATGGTGGTTAATGCTGGTCTAATGCATGGTCTTAAAACAGTCAATTAAATCAATTAGCATCATAAATGATGCATGTCTATGAGTTCACATGTTTATATGTGTATGCAAGGCTGTATATTTTGAAATATCTAACAGCTTTCTTTCTTTGGCTTTCACCTAGTCAGGATTTAAACCCTTTTAAGAAGATGGTGCCTCAGATCAGAATCGATTTGGACTCAGACAACAACAAATTCTTCTGGAAAACTCCTTCCTCTGAAACGTCCCTTTAAACACTTGTGAAAACACGTTCATACACACACGTTTAGGTCCAGATGATGGTTTGAAAATGAAAAACTTTGCTGAAAGTCTAAACTAATGGATGGATGTCATTTCAACACTACAACCAATAGCTGCACAAACACAAACTAAAAAGTGTAAAACTTTATGTCCTCCTGACATTTTGGTAGCTTTAGCCTACTTTTTTGGCTGGGTGGGGGGATGTTCTGTAATGGTGCAGAACTTAAAACTTAGTTTTAAGTTCTGGGTCCAGACTGATTTTTGTTCCAATAAATTTAGAATACTTTTTATAACCATAATATTTTATTAAACAGAAAATATATAAGAATGATGACGTAATCAGTCTTAATAATGTAGAATCCAATTGTATAAAATAGATTTGCAGTTTGAGTTTTTCTTTTGGCCAAATAACTGCACTTCATTTAAATGAGCACATTAGATCAATGTTTTTTAAACAAATTGTCTCCGTTCTCTTTGATACTTTGCGTATTTAAGCGTATATTACTGAACCACAATTGTGGGCGCAACTATTTAACCCAATTAGTGAAACTTCGGTTTTAATGACACAATTAGCCTACTTAAATCTTTCCTGTACTTAAAAAGTGGGAAACACTCGATATGAATATAATTTTCTAGTTCTACCTCTTGTAATGGACTGTAGGTGCCAGGCACTTGTTTGAGTGAAGCATTTCTCTATGCAGTAGCTTACGTTACGGATGTCAGCGGCGATCTTAAAGTCACATGACCGGAAGAGTGGCCACCGCGCTGGATGCCTCTTCAACATTCTTCTGTCTACGAGATTCCCTCTGCCCTTTTGTGAACTCAAGATTTCTTCGGTCATAAATGACAATCTATAACAGGGCGGACACTTTCAATGTGATTGCATTCGTTGTATTTACTATGAAGCAGTTGATTTATGGTGATTTTATTGTCTGGATATTTTTATTGTACTTTTTTTTTTTTTTAAAGAAGTAATGCTGTTGATAGAGACATCTTTTATACTGAGTGAGATGAGAGGTGTAAGGACTTAATAATGAGATTTAATGTACCAAAGTGACAGCAATATGCAAATTTCCTTGTTTTTGTGTGTGTCAGAACTTATGCTGCCATTAAGAAAGATCATTTCTCTTACTTTCAGCACGAAGATATTTCAGTCAGCAAATGGGGTGTAGAATATTTTGTAACAATTATAACGTATAAATCCACAGTCATTAAAACTTGAATATAGACACACAAGTCAGTGTTTGTACATAGGTCTGTTTATCATCATCTCATCATTAATAATGTCTTCCATTTCTTTTGATTGAATCAAATTGCATTTTCAAGGACTAAACTGTCGTAGCGAGTCGCATATGCAAGATGACGTTTTCATGAATGATTTCTTTTAGATGCATTGCACACCTGTTTTTTGTTTTGTTTTTTAAAACTGTTGAAATGTATTTATTGTCCTTCTGTTCTCTTCTGGAAGCTGTCTTACTCTCTGATTATAACGATGACGCTACAGGCAATAATGAGATTAACAGTTGATCACTGTTCTGTAAAAGGGAATCACCATGTAGCACTGTGAGGCGATGGGCAAATTAAAGCAATTATTAAAACTCATTCTAATGGTGTGATGCATTTAAATGAGCTTTTATATGCCGAATCAATCATAGTAATATTGTTCACTACATAGAAATTACATAAGGACAATCTATGATTTAGAAATGTTGCACACATGCTTAATATATAGGCCTATTCATTGTAAAGATATGGATTTAGATTAAATTGATTTACACTTTTATGTGAATACATTTAAGTTTAAAAAATGACCAATAATTCTCTCAATTTAAAACGCACTCATCACCCTTCAGGAAAAAATGAACCTTTCAGAATCTCCCTCTGAGGTCAAAATGCTCCAGGCCAAAGTGGATATATGCAACAGAACCTGAAACAGGAATCTGGGTTTATTCTGGATAAAAGCCCAGGCCAGAGACATCGTATTCTAGTCCTTGTAATCTCTGACCTTCAGATAGAGAGAATTCTAAAGAAGATCAAGATATTCCGTAGAGCTGGAATGATCTCCCTCCTTACCTGTCCGAATCCAACATCCCAGCTAACTGAAATCTGTGTTCCAAATTATTATGCAAATTATCAGTAGGATTTCAGTATAAACATTCAGATTTTAGTTTTTCAAAAAAAGTGTTGTTTGTTTTATTTCTCATATCCTTTTAGATAACTGGTATCAATCTCAGACAGGTTTAAATAGTTTGCCAGGTCTTCTTAGCACTGTTAAAAGTGATCAGTTGACTTAACTTAAAAAGAATTGTGGAAACCCGCTGCATTAAAATTATTAAGTAAATAAACATCATGCTTAATCTAAAAAAATTAAGTAATGTGGAATTGTCAAATTCACATAACTTATTTTTTTCAATTAGGCATTAAGTTTATTTACTTAATATTTTTTAAGGCAACGGGTTTCCTAATTTTTTTTAAATAAGTGAACTGAACACTTTTTACAGGAAAACCTACTTAAAGAAGTTGTTAAAGAGTCACAGTTCTTATGCAATGTGGAGGAAGAAAGATCTTTCTGAAGATGAAAAGCAATGACTTGCAAAAGACATGAAAACAACTAACAATTTGTGAAAACTGCAGAGATTGTCGAGCTGTCATGCGAGTAATCTAGCACTGAAGAGCCTGGACAGATAAAGGCTTAAGATAAAGGGAAGTTTCTGTCAAACAAATGAATTCTATTAAAAGGGTAGCTGTTAAAAAAGCACCGTTGAGCAGCAAACAGTAATTTGAAGCTTCTGGAGTCTCAAGCACCTCTCCATGCAGTCTGGCTATGGTGTGTAAAGCTGCATTTCAGCCAACTCTAACCAAAGCTCACGAAGAGAAACTGATGAATGCTGTGCTGCAATGTATGGTCCAAATAGATGGATTTCTGAATGGCCACTCTGTTCCAACAAGACTCTGAAGTCAACTAGAAGCTGGCAGATGATGATTTGGGCTGGAATATCGGGAACTGAGATGGAAGGTCCCTAGGGTCTCAGAGTGTGTCAAAATGACCAATGTGAGATATGTGGAGTTCATAACTGACCATTTTCTGCTGTTTGATTGGTGCTTCTGATTTAAAACGATTTTCTTGCAGGACAACGCCATGCTACAAAAAAAAAAAAAAAAAAAGAAAGAAAGAAAGAAAAGGAAAAAAAGAAAAGAAAATATATTTCTGTAAATGTTTCTCTTTGTGAGCTTTGGTTAGAAGTGGCTAAAATGCAACTTTATGCACAACTGCCAGTCTGCATGGAGAGGTCTTATGAGATTCTAGAGACCGCGTCAAATACCTGTTTGCTGCTCAACAGTGCATGGCTTTATTATTTTTATTTTTATATACAGCTGCCCTTTTAACACAATTCATTTATTTGACAGAAACTTCCCTTATAATAAGCCTTTGTCTTACCGGGTTCTTCTGTGGTCTAAATCACTCAAAAATCTATTCAGTTTTCTCAAAATATTAGTTGTTTTCATGCCTTTTGCAAGTCAATGCACCATTTCATGCTTTCCATCTTCAGAAAGATCTTTCTTCCTCCATATATTGAGAAGAACTGTGATTTGCTTAATAGGAACAACCTAAGTTTTCCATGAGGAAAAGACCTGGCAAAATAACAAACATGTCTGAGATTGATGCCAGTTAACTAAAAAGAAAAGAGAAATAAAACAAAGAGCTTTTTTAAAAAAAAAAACTAAAATCTGAATGTGACTAAAATCCTACTGATACGTCACTTGCATGATAATTTGGAACACAGTGTAAAAACGTTTTGCTTATGTTGCAGAGTAGCCCAAGTTACATACTATTATATGTAAGATTTTTCTTTTTTAGTCGCTTTTTTATTGCCAATGTGTGAACAGCTTGTAAAGAAACTTAAAACGTTTCTAAGTTGTCTATTTGAAAGCTTTTTACTGATGATTTTTATGTGAAGGACTCGGGACATTTTTACCGGGAAAATCAAAAGAATGTGACGTTTACGTGCGCTCCCGAGAGCCTCTCTTCCCTTCGCGTGATTTTTTTCCCCAAACACTTCAGCGGAAATCCCGCCCTGCAGCCGATTTCATTGGTTTAGGTTACAGTGACGGGTAGGTTTAGGGATCAGTGTTTGGTGTAGGCAATCAGTACAGTGATTGACATGACCAATGAAAACTTTAGAATCGGCTGCAGGGCGGGATTTCCGCTGAAGTGGTTTGGGAAAAAAAATCACGCCTTCCCTTCAACGACACAAGAAACATTATTTTATACAATAACAATTCAGGATATGCCTTAATAAATCTTTCAGAAAAAGTTTCATGAATGATGTATAAATAACGTTTTGCGCTAAAGTTTTTAGCACACATAACTTCGAACGAACGTCTATCATAATAGCCTGGGGTGCGTTTCCCAAAAGCATCTTTGGCTATTGGCTTTGGGAAACGCACCCCTGTTTGTTCATGAGAAACCCTTGTCAGAACATTAGCCAAAGTTCTGAAAAACGTTCCCTGTTGCTGCATAACACAATATTCTCATTTCTTGCAATTATTTGACCTAATCCTTGACATCTTTTCTCGTCGTAGCCTAATTGCTTTCACTCACATGTTTCGCTGAGATAAACCGTGTTTGCACGAAGATGAACGGGAGAATGAAGGGTAATTATTTAAATTGCTCACTATCACGTCATAGGCCTCTTTCAAAAAGATAACCAGAGCTGAGATTCGCATATTTTCCATTTCAGTAGGCTAATCGACGGATCTCATCACGGGAATGGATTTAGCAAGTAATTTAGCAAAAAGACACCGGGCTAAATGTCATCACATGGTTGGACAACTTTAACACGGAGTTGTTAGTAGTTGCTTTGATCATCTCCTTATGTGTCTTTTCGCAGGAATTTCACCTTCACTGTCCTGCACTGATAATGGGATGTAGGCTACACGCACGTCCATGGCAAGCCGTTTATGGCAAGCCGTTTGAACATTTAATCATTTAAACCTACTAGTCTATTTTCATGCTACTAGTAGGCTACTTATTTTTTAGATTATCTATTCCAATAAGCAGGCACGAAATCAAATCACTGAGGGTGCTTCTGAAAATAGTGAGGGTGCTTACATAAACATAGGAAATGGCTCCCAAAGTTGTTATCAGTCTGAAAATAGTACCTCAAAATAGGGCTGAGCGACACCTATTGTCTATGACAATATTGTAATTGCTTTTATGTTAAACGATATACGATCTGGCATGATCGAGTAGCCTATGTCCCTCACTTTGCAGAAAACAAAAAAAAAACATGCCACACATAGCATACTGTGATGTTACCATATAGTTCAGACCATGGCACGTGCATTTAGTGATTTACTGCACGGTTTAAATGCAGCTAGAATGGCCAAAATTCAAAATATGGGGTGAAATGCCCTCTACGAGTTTTTGTCCTTTACATTTATATCTTGCTTGAGCCAATTTCGTATGTCCATGATTAACAATGGACTATTAATATTTTTAGGCTACCTAAAGCCCCGTCTCAGAAAGTCAGCTAACGAACACACGCAAGCAAAGTGGGCAATTAAAGAGACAGCTTCACCTATGCGAATCACGATCGCGAAAGGACACACAACCAATCAAATGCATTAAACATAATGCATAAAGCATTATGAAATAATTTCTGATTTGAAAAATCGTGTTAATGGATTTATTTTGTGTATATGTATGAGTGTGAAATCCGTCTGTGTTTCTATTGTCGGTAAAATCTCGTTTACATGTGGGCTATTAAAAATTTCATCTGAGGGTGCTTTCACTTTTGTTTGAGGGTGCTTAGCACCCTCAAGCACCCCCGTAGAACCGGGCCTGCCACTAAGTACTTGTGCTTATTCATTAGCTAGTGCTTATTCTTTATGTAGGCTACTAGTGCCTTTTCTTTAGATACTAGTGCTTATTCTTTAGGTAGTTCCTTTTTAAAGATACTACTTATTCATTATAGTACTTATTCATTAGATACTAGTAGGCTACCTATTAATTAGATACTAATACTTATTAATTAGATACTAGTACTTATGCTATATATACAACTAGTACCTATTTATTAGATACTAGTATTTATTCCAAATGTTACTAGTAAGATTTTTTATTTTACTATAGTACGATTTTTAATTCAACTATACAGTGGCCGTTCTGACTAGTCATAACATGGTCATGATGTAACAGTCATGGTCAGAATTAATGGCACCCCTGGTAAATATGATCAAAACTGGCTGTAAAAAATAAATCTGCATCGTTTATCCTTTTGATATTTCATTCAAAAAATTGCCAAAAATCTAACCTTTCATTGAAGTAAAATAATTGAAAGTGGAGGGGAAATCACGTTATGAAATAAATGTTTTTCTCCAAAAAACGTTGGCCACAATTATTGGAACCCTTTTATTAAATACTTTTTGCAATCTCCTTTTTTTAAGATAACAGCTCTGAGTTTTCTCCTATAATGCCTGATAGGTTTGGAGAACACCTGACAGGAGATCAGAGACCATTCCTCCATACAGAATCTCTCCAGATCCTGTAGATTCCCAGATCCATGTTTGTGCTTCTCCTCTTCAGTTCACTCCGCTCATCAGGTCAGGGAACTGGGACGGTCATGGCAGAAGCTTCATTTTGTGCTCTGTAACACATTTTTGTGTTGATTTTGATATTTGTTTTGGATCGTTGTCCAGATGGAAGATCCAACCACGGCCCATTATAAGATTTCTAGCAGAAGCCGTCAGGTTTTGATTTTTTATCTGTTGATATTTGATAGAATCCATGATGCCATGTATCTGAACAAGAAGTCCAGGACCTCCAGCAGAAAAATATGCCCACAACATTAAAGATCCAACGGTATATTAAATTGTACACATGGGGTACTTTTTATGCTTGTGTGCACCAAACCCATCTAGCGTGTTGCTGCCAAAAAGCTCTTTTTTTAGTTTCATCTGACCACAGAAGCCTGTGCCGTTTGAAGTTCCATTCATTCTGACAACTGAATTTGCTGGAGTTTGTTTTTGGACGAGCGAGGAGGATTTTTCTTGAAACCCTCCCAAACAACATGTGGTGATGTAGGGGTTGTTTGATTTTAAAAAAAATAGGCTTTCTGACCCCCAAGACTCAAGTAATCTCTGCAATTCTCCATCTGTGATCCTTGGAGATTCTCTGGCCACTCAAACTTTCCTCCTCACCGTGCATTAAGGCAGGCAGATTCATAACATCTTTAGTTGATTGTAACTTCTTAGTTATTGCCCTGATAATCAAAATGGGGATTTTCAATTCTTTAGCTATTTTCTTACACATCAGAACTATTCTTTGGTTTTTCTCATTGTGATGGATGAATAAGGGAATTTGGCCTTTGTGTTTCCTCATATTTAAACTCCTGTGAAACAAGAAGTCATAGCTAGACAGTTTCATGATCCTAGTCACCCTGGTGTGCTAAAAAAAGGTAAATATTAATGGGAATATACTTCAGAGATATTTTACTCGTAAAAAAATTCTAGGGGTACCAATAATTGTGGCCAACGTGTTTTGGAGAAAAACATTTATTTCATAATGTGATTTCCCCCTTTCTAATGAAAGGTTAGATTTTTGGCAATTTTTTGAATGAAAGATCAAAAGAATAAACGATGCAAATTTATTTTTTACAGCCAGCTTTGATCATATTTACCAGGGGTGCCATTAATTCTGACCATGACTGTAAGACTATACAAGCAGTTGTGACTAGTAAGGTAAGAATAGTTACTAGCAACAATTACAAAATATACTAGTGTCTAATTAATAGGTTCTAGTATCTGTTGAATAAGTACTATAGCTAATTAATAAGTACTAGTATTTAATTAATAGTACTAGTATCTAATTAATAAGTATTAGTATCTAATGAATAAGTACTATTATCTAATGAATAAGTACTAGTAAAAAAGTATTTATTGAATAAATAGTATCTAGTAATAGGTACTATCTAAAAAATAAGTATTAGTACCTAATGAATAACTACTAGTATCTAATATATATGTACTAGTCACAATTGAAATACATAGTCAGAACTGAATAGTTGATATCTGAATGACAAATCCCCATAGAAGTCAATAACAAAAAATTTAAATTATTACTAACAAAAGCATAGTAGTTACTAGTCACTATCGAAATAAGTACCAGTATGTAATGAATAAGTACTAGTAGCTAATGAAAAAGTAGTACTAGTATCTATTTAATAGGTATAGTATCTAATGAATAATTACTAGTAACTAATGAATAAGCACAACTAATGATTAAGTACTAGTAGCTAATGAATAAGTACTATTACCAATTTAATAGGCACTAGAATCTAATGAATAAGTAACTAATGAGTAAGTACTAGTATCTAATGAATAAGTACTAGTATCTATTTAATAGGTAGTATCTAATGAACAATTACTAGTTTCTAATAATAAGTACCAGTAACTAATGAATAAGTACTAGTATAAGTACTAGTACTTAATGGAATAGATATATATACAAAAACAATAGCATGAAAATGCAGACTAGTTGGTTTAATGATTAAATGTTAAAACGGCTTGCCATAGCCTTCAGCTGTGGACCACTATACCACACCACCTCTCAATACTAATAATTAACCCCACTAAGTTTTACCACGTATATTTTGATGTAGGGTGACATTTAGAGGTGTAGAGGCTAATTTAGATGTTATAAAATAAAATGTAAAATATAAAAAAAACGAGTAAACGAGTACGACTGGGGTAAGAAGCCCCCTGGATAAACTTTTACAGAATGTGTAAATTACTTTTGATATAATTCTTATTGATATATATATTTATTTTTTATTTTTTCATTAAAAAAATCATTAATGTAAAATACTAAATCAACTATACTGCTAAAAAAATTATATTCTGACAATTTAGATGAATAATTCAATAACTAATGACAGAAAAAGCAGAAAAGAGATTTATCTGAAAGGTAAAATTATTCTGTACAGGCATATGAATATTTACTTATTCAATTACCCATATTTTAAATGAAGAAATGTCATAATAGCAGCACTATGAATATGAAGGCAAATTGAATGATTTCAGTCAACTAACCTAAAGGTTTTAATTAAAGCAAAGATGTCTGAAATGTTCATTTAATTCATGGAAATACTGAATAATAAGCCCATTAATTACAATAATTATTAAATTGAAAAAGTAATAACACTAACAACATGCCAGTTGGCACCCTCTGTGCCAACTCTGGGTGGCTCATTTTACCCCAATGATCTAATTTTAACCTTTTACTTCAAAATAAAACTATACATTTTACTCCAGAAATTCCTCATTAACAAATAGATGCAAAAAACATGATATTCAACATGTCATAGATCACTATTTTCCAGAGACACAAGTTAGATAAATTAACCTCAAAACTGTTTCTTTTTCTGTTATAATAAAGTGAACCTATCTAATTATTTCTATTTTATTTTTTTATAATTTTTATTTGTAGAATTTGTACTACTATGTTTCTTGTTGTATCTGTATTTGTATATGTGCACTGGAAGCTTCAGTACCAAGGAAAATTCCTTGTGTGTGCAAGCACACTTGGCAATAAAGCTCTTTCTGATTCTGATTCTGATAATTATTGCAACTGAATCACGCTCATCGCTTATCAACCCACCTTATCAGAAACGTTTTCTTTAACAATTACACTTTTTTTTCATATTTGAATTTTTAGAAATAAATCATGTGTTTATGTGGTGAATACCACAGTCAATAATAATGTGGGTCTTATTCATATTCATCCACTGTCTCTTGTCGACATCTACTGGCCGTTTATCAAAATTGAGCGAGAGGTTCTCAAACCCAATCCTTTCAGAGTTCAAACCGGTACAAACCCATACGCTACTATAGAAAAATCTGTAAAAGTCCAGTGAAACTATAAAAAATGTAAAAATTTGATCCGAATACCGAATTAGACTTATATTGTGCAGGAAGACTAATATCCAGTCCAGAAGTAGAACTGAGAACCCTGGTTTTACACTTTGCTTCCTGATTGTGATTGTGAATATTTAATTAACATAAATTATAATGTAATTAACTTTCTATGTACCAAAAAAAAAAAAAAAAAGTAAAATATATTAATTAATTTTAATTCAATTTTAAAACATGTATTGAAACGCTATGGCCAGTAGGCGGCGGTGCAGCGTTATTGTCGATAATGCGCATGCGCAGTACGATGTGTGCGCTAGCTCTTCTGCTCTTGAAGACAGCTGACACGTGAGCAGCGTTTGCATCATGGTTTGCATAGCAAAGTAACGTTAGAGAAATACATTTTTTAAAAACATGCAGCTGTGCAGCGCGATATGTTTCTCTGAAATTATTAACACGCAACCTGGTTAAAACAGGATGTCTGCTGTAGTTTTAATCGCCAGTGAACTGGAAATGTTATGCTGATTCAACTGTCCGCTTTTGCAGCCTTTTGACTTTGTAAACCGCCTTCCTCGAATCACAATTCATCATTTAATTCTTCTCTATTTATCCGAATGCACCAGATTGTTGTCATTCGTACGGGCAATAACAATAAACAGTAGTGAAATCTGTATGGTGAGCAGAAAGGAGGCGTGATATGACGCGGAGGTCCATATTGACAGGAAAACTCCCCAAATTTGGTGCTGCTTCCTGCACTCTACGGGTCCCCACGATGCGCCTGTTCCGAGTGCTGGAGAGTTTACGCGCGTGGACCGAAGTGTCACTGAGATTCTCCAGCACAAAAGCTGCTCCGCGGTTCCGAAGAATGGACTATCAGGTAAAGCTTTTGAATTCCCCTGTTTAAATGTTATGCGTAATGCGTATTTATGGTGATTAATACAAATGATAAGTTTGTGCACTTTTGTTCGGACTTTGGGCTGGAAAGTGTTTGACTATAAAAAAATATTTAAATCCAGCGCACGCGGATGATGCACGCATCCGTGACAGTTGTTACATCAGCCGTTAAGTTTTTAAAATGAAAGAGCGGCAATTTTTGTGCTTGGTGAGAGTGAGTGACTCCTTTAGGTCTTACGGCAAGCCGTACAACATTTATCCATAATAAAGTACTATCTATTGTTATTATGTTGTTTGTATGTATGTATGTATGTATGTATGTATATTGCTATTAACACTTATTCATGAGATACTGCTTCCTGCTTCTAGTGACTTTACTAACGTTAGTAGTTACAATTATCGGTTACAATTAAGTTGTTAGTTACCAGTAACAAATAATAGAAACTTGTCACTATTTAGATGACAGAATGAGTTGGTATTAATATGAAATTAATAATTGCATTGGATTGGAGTAATTACTTGTAACTAAAAAGTACTAGTAACAATAATTGAAGAATACAAGTAGATACAAGTTAGGTTAAGGCTTAACGTTAAGCAATAACTGCCAAAACAGCTTGCCATAAATTCTGCATACTTTTATTCAGGCCATGTGCTCACTGTGCTGGCAGCCATACCTGAGGATTAAATGCATGTGTGTGAAGAAAAAAAGATCTTATTTCATTCATAATTGTGCTAGATGTGTTATTTAGCCTATATTTACTAAAGAATTAGATGGAAGTTAAACATATTATTAGTCAGTGTCAACAAAGCTTTATTGGCATAATTATTAACATTGTGAATATATACACAGTGCAGTAAAGTTACTTGCTAAATAAGGTGGACAAATGTTAGAAATAACGGAAATATAAAAAAAGGTAAACAAATATGTACATGTATGTGTACTGTGTGTGTGTGTATATATATATATATATATATATATATATATATATATATATTAGTATTCCATTAGAAAATTACAAATAAACTTTTTTTATTTCATTTTTGTCTGAAATTTCCCTTATATTTGTTATGGTGTCAAGACTAGATTCACCTCATCTGACATCATATAGGCTATTTGCCAGTTGCTTGTAAGATTCTTCTGATCAATTTCACCAACCAACCAAAACATTTAGCAGTTTTACTTATTTAGTTTTGATTTTTCAATTGTAATATGATTGTAGTACATGCCAGATCTGGCTAAACATTGACTAAAAACGTATTATGAAAGAGTTCAGAAGTTCAGTGTTTCTATCAAAGCAACAGTAAAGCCTCAGTTTGTAGTGGCTAGAGCTCCACATGGATACCTAGCTATTCTCTGAATTTTACTTCCAGCACATGTAATGCGAGTCATAAATCTACATTTGCATTTGATGTTAAACATGAAATGTTCTCAAGCTCCAGAGCTGGTGTTTTGCTCCATGGGTTGGTGTTTAAGGTTTTGAGATGGCATGAAGTCTTTGAGATCCAGCTGTAGCGTTATGAATGTTTTTCAGGATGCGGTGTGCACCCTCAACACACTCCAGACCAACGCCAGCGCTTTGGAGCAGGTGAAGAGAGAGAGAGGTCATCCTCAGCTCCAGCTGCAGGCCATGAGAGGCTTTCTCCAGCGGGCAGGACTCAAGGTATCACACACAGCTACACGACACGAGAATTACTCATGACCAAAATCCTTTTATCACAGTATGAATAGTTTTATATCATCATACTTTACTGTATTGATCACTATTTATGCAAGTAAATCATCTGTTATTTGGCTTTTTTGGTATCAGTCTTGGCAAATAACCATTCCTTCTTAGCCGATTAACATTTCTTTTTAAAATCTTGGTGAGTAGATGATATGCAAATTTGGTTTTCAAATATTTTTTAGTGAATTAAGTTAATATTGTATAAAAATATTTGTTACTTTTCAGTGTATATGCATACATTAAATTTCTATAATTAAATTATATTGGCTTTTGTATATTAAATAATGTGGTAAAGCCTATTTGTGGAAAATACGGTGCATTAAATGCTTTATAAATGAAAGGTGCTTAATTTTGTTTAATTATTGTATTTTTTTATTTGCAACTTAACGTAAACAAAACAAAAGTAACAATACTTAAATCATTGATAAGTCTGATATCACAATGCAAAAACAGCTTAATATTAAAATAAAAACAATGAAGCAATTATAAATAGTAAAGATATGCCTAACTGACAGCACATCGGGAACTAAAAACAATTCAACTGTGCTTTGGATTGTGAAACCAAGTTCGTCCTACTCTTGACTTGTTGAAACATGTTCAAATCTGCATTTTATTTTCAAGTTATTTTTGTAAATAACCATTTAACTGATGTGTTCTGTGTGTCCTCAGGTAGAAGAACTTGATCGTCTCAATATTATTCATGTAACTGGAACAAAAGGAAAGGTAAACAAGTTTACTGAGGAATTAATCACTGAATGAAGTTACAAAAGTTCAGTGAAATGCTGAATTTTTTCTTTTTTTTCAGGGTTCAACATGTGCCTTTACAGAACAGATTTTGAGAAACTATGGCTTCCGCACTGGATTCTACAGGTATTATAACCAGTCAAAATAATTCAGTGTTTGGAGATAAAGTGTGTGTGTAGTCATTCTGTAGTGATTGTGGGAGTGGTAGGGTTTTTTAATCTGAGTAGGTTTTGCGTAACTCTACTGTTCATTCATGCATGCACATACATCTAAGTGCATGCTGAACTTTGCTTGATCTTTCCACTTAAATAACCAGCTCTCAGAGTAAAAGGTAAAGCTATGCGTTACGTCAGTATTACCTTGTAAATGATGTAATCGATCTGTCCTAATTTTTGTTTAGTTGAACTTTATCTTAAGCTTAATGATTTACATAATCATTGACCATTGTTCACAGTAAGACTTCAGACGTTTTTATAGGGCTTAAACAAACACTGTAGTAAAGTCGTTACAAATACTGCATTATCTTATGTCGGTTGGTTGTTTTCTATGTCGTGTTGATTTTTAGTTCACCTCATTTGGTGCAAGTAAGAGAGCGAATCAGAATCAACGGGCAGCCAATAGCAAAAGAGCTTTTCACCAAATATTTCTGGCAGGTGTACGGGCGACTGGAAGAGACAAAGGTGAGCCTGATGTTATTTTTCTCCCTACCTTTTGAAATAAAAGTCAATATGCAATGTAGACTTTCACAACTCAAACTCCTTCCCAGTTAAACAGTTTATGTTTATACACCAGGGGCCTCATGTACAAAGACTTGCGTTGAATTCATACTAAAACATTGCGTACGGACAAAGCTGTAAATGTGCGTACGCACAAAAAAAAAACAGATGTATGAATCTCTGCATACGAAGGTTCCCACGCATATTCTCTTTGTACATCCCAATTAACGTAAAATTGAGCGCACATGCACGAGCACAACGCCCCACCCAGTCTCCTCCCTCAATTAAATCATTTAAATATGGTAATTAGTCCAATGTGGCGAAATAAACCTGCAAGAACATGGCTAAAGCAAGCAAGAAACGAAATTTCACTGAAAATGTCTTCTATGTGAATATATAGTAAAGTGTAATTTATTCCTGTGATCAAAGCTGAATTTTCAGCATCATTACTCCAGTCTTCAGTGTCACATGATCCTTCAGAAATCATTGTAATATAATGATTTGATGATCAAGAAACATTTATGATTATTATCAGTGTTGAAAACAGCTGTGCTTCTGCTTCATATTTTCGTGGAAACCATGATATAGGCTAGTATTTTCAGGATTCTTTAATTAATAGAAACTTAAATCAAACAGATGTCGAAATCTTATAATCTTTTGTAACATTATAAATGCATTTACTGTCACTTTTACTTGTCACTTCAATGTGTCCTTGCTGAATAAAAATATTACTTTCTTTTTTATCTTTACTGGCCGAATTAATGAAGTTTATTTTTTTTAGTTAAGCCAACGCTGCCATTGCTAGACGGGTTGTATCAATTTGGACATGCTTTATATAGCCTATGTTCTTACTTAATTGCATAATATAATATTTTAATAAAACTCGTGTGACAATAATATGTCAAATAATTTATCAATTACAAAAAGCAATATCTGACAGCTGGTGGTGCGATAGAACAATTCGTAGTGTAATGATTGCCACTTCACTTTATTGCCTCTATGAGTCGCCAACGGACAAAAATCACGACAAATATACGTACGCCAGACATGAAGTTTACTTGGAGGAACGCACATTCTTACGTTAATTTCACTGTTAGTACATCTGGCCGTGAACGTGAAAGCTGACGTACGCCGTGTTTTTGTGCGTACGCAGTGTTGATACATGAGGCCCCAGACCTTTTGTGAAAACTAATGGTAAAAAGTCATAAATCACCATGGTTATGACACAATCCTGAACACATTAACATATGATGACAGTGTGATATATGCTGATAGGTGAAGATGTATAAATATTTGCATAAATTAATATTAGAAGTACAGTCACGTAAAGAGCCTGTTTGGTTCTGTCTCAGAGAGAGGATAGGAAATGGCCATGCAAAATAGTGTAAAGAACACTTTTGGTGCAGGAATTTACACAAAAATAATAAAACATGAACCCTTTAAATTCCTTTGAGTGCAAATGTCTGAGCTTTTTCCCTTGGAAGAAGATTAACATGTGTTAATAGTACTTAGTAGTAGCTTTATACAATGATCTGGTTGCTTTCTCTACATTTTGAGTGCTAATGCTATAATTCCAATGAAAGGATTGCGTGTTTCCTGCTGACTGCTCCTCTGAGTTTGTGTCTGTACCATGTTAATTGTGTTAAGTGTAAATGTGAGGCGTCTGGTCACATAATTACATAATCATAACAGCATGTCAGTCATGTGAGGAAGGAAACAGTGCCGTTTGTTCAGATACTTGAACCTAAAATGCGTCTTTGAACATTCACATTCATGCATCCTACATAAATGGCAAAGCACAGCAATAATATGAGTGATATCTAAAAGTGCAAAAGACTTTGTGTCATATTAGAGTTTGGTTTGACCTTTCAGGATGCCAATGGAGGCAGCATGCCTGCTTATTTTCGCTTTCTCACCATTTTGGCCTTCCACGTCTTTCTTCAGGAGAAGGTGAGTAACATTACTGATCAGTATTACCTGATCTGTTTTATTATAACAATTGAGCATGTAATAATGGAACCCGCATTTATTCAGATCAAGCATTTGATAATGATCGTTATTAGCACTCTTTAATCATCAATGTCAAAGTTTAATAAGTTGTCTCAAAGATCATGACAGTTGTCCTTTTATTGTAGATGCTGGTTATTAATTGAGCTAAATTCTCGATTTCTCTGTCTCTTGCTCAGGTTGATTTGGCTGTCCTCGAGGTGGGGATCGGTGGAGCGTATGACTGCACCAATATTATTAGGTACCAGAGCTCTGTTTTTGAGTCTCCCTCCCATCTGCTTCAGTGTAGCGTGTCTAATTCTCTCTTTGTGCCACGTTAGCCTAGTTTCAACCATTTCATCTTCATTCGTCTGGCTTCATAGATTAAGTGTGACACATTCCTCTCAAATCAATCAATCATTGATCTGCATTCTTCATAAGTTTATCTTATCCTCATTAGCCAAATCAAACCAATCATCACTAATCAAGTGCACAACAAATAAAGTTATTGTCCCCTAAAAGAAAGAACCGATTCTAAACTGCCTGAAACGAGTCGTCAGTAATTCTAGTCTCACTTCCTGCACGAACCTATGAAGGTTTGTAACAAATTTTCATAATCCCAGCCTATGTTCTTCATTGGCTGCTTGCATACAACATCTACTTTGAATCGCCCTCAAACACTGTAGTTGTAGCTGATGAGGCCTGAAAGAGTTTGGTTCATGTTGTCAACATGGGAGAAGGTGCTGTTTTCTTGTGCCAAAGTAAATTCACTTTGCATACTCTTCCAAAAGATGAGGTCTCGGACTTGAATCAATACGGTGTTAGCCCGGCTCGATCGGCCCAAAGAAGGTTTTCCGATCAGCGGGTGAAGGTCTCTGCGCGTTACTGTCTTTCCGCGTGGCAAAGTGATTTGATTCAATGAAATGCATTTTCTCATATGTATTAACTCGTTATTTCATCCGACTCCATAAATGAAAAAAGGGTTTAATGATATGATATCTGTGTATCATTAAGTGTGAGCGAATGTTTGACTATTCTTTTTAACTCTTTACTGAAAATAATGTCAGAGTCGATTAGAATAAAATCAAATGTTTACAATTTATTATGTCAGGTAAATGTATCACGCCAATTGCATAGTCAGTTCAAAGATAATAGATACAAACATCAAATGCTCTGAAATAAAGAGAGAAGATGCAATACCTTGACATTATAAAAAACATGATGTGTTTTGCTCACACTTCGCATCACAGGCTAGTCTGGGTTACAGAATCGCCCAGCCTCTCGTTGCATTTCATTATATAGACAGACCAAGGCAGAAACCTCTTTTCAAATGTAATCATGAGTTCACAGTGGGAATTCACAATAATCTCCATTTGAGATAGACCGATTCATCGGTTTTGCCGATTAATCGGCACCGATAGTTGATTGGTGTAACTATCGTTATCGGTAAAAATCCACACCGATAGTTTTTCCGGGTTGCGTCTGTTGCTGGAGCGGCTGAGAAGTGTGCGGAGTCATTACACAGTACGCGAGTGCTGAGAAGAGACTGCTGGCATTATACAGAGCGAGAGCGGCCTCTAGAGGACAAAGTGAGTCTGCGCGCAGCAGGGGGAGAAACAGCACAGCGAGCACTGACACTTCAGACGCGCATTTAAAACACCGACAGCGAAACGGTTTGAATACATAACACTAAAGCATATTGCCATATCATTATAAAGAAAGAACAGAAGTATGTTTGCCGTCGAGGCTGAGAGGACTCTAATTAGTACCTCAGTCAAGTGGTTTAAACAATGTGACAAACACACACGCAGACCTGACCCAAATGTTTTATGTTGCAATTGTTACCATTTATTTGCATTATTTTATATCCAGCTGGTCACTTTTATGTATGAAGGTAAATTAGTAGCAAAACTCGAGAGCGCGTAGATGTGAATTTGAGAACTTGTACAATAAATATTCGTACTTGTACACGAACATTTACACTCACAGCTCCGATGTGAAAAGCTGTAAAATAAAAATGTGAACTTGAACGCTGAGATTTGCACTTGCAGACAATAGTCACAAACCTGTATTCTGAATTTGAAGCTGCAGACAAGCAGTCACAAATATGTAAAATGCCATTCACAAAGATACAACGACAGACACAAACTTGTAATACAAATTTTCACTTCTTCCAACATTCAAATTCGCAGTACAGCCTCAAATTGGCACTTGCAACTTCTAAAATCTGTCACTGCAAGTTCAAATTTCGCGCCTTGACTTTTGCGTACTCTTTTCGCGATATATTAGGTGCAAAACTTACTTGTGCACTTGCAACTCAGTGGCGGCGAGAGAGGAAGGGGGGCGGGAGTGGGGGTGATCAAAGGAGCCGTTTTATTGGTTGGCGCCTAGCCAATAAAATGGGACTTCTGTTATTTGTGAAGATGTCACTAAACCCGTTTGTGATGGACCGTTATTAAAAGTAATAAATCATATTATCAAACTCAGTTAACAACACCATACTAATTAAGCATAGCCTTGTAGGCTACAGAAAAGCCAATGATACCAGAATATGACGAAAGAAAGCAAATATGTGTTAAGTGCAAATAAACCTGCTGCCTGCAGTTTTATTAATAATAACAAATTGTGTGTGTGTTTTTTTTTTATAACTGTTGGTCCATTAAGCCTCATGAAGCGTTTTCTTGGTTTTCTATGGGAGGGAAATGCTTAATGTACAATTAAACGCGTGCAAATTACTTTTCTATGCTTTATTAGTAGGCCTGAGTTTGACCTTTTCAAACCACTGTCTTTAATGCATTGTGCTCATATTCTGTGTTGATCTGCTTTTCTGAACATAGCCTGCATTATTAGTATGGTGTTGTTTACTGAGTTTGATAATATCATTTATTTCTTTTAATATCAGTCTAATGTATTAAGCCATGTTAGCATTTCAGATCTTAATTTTTTTAATGCAACATTAAATATACAAAAGATTTGTACATGCATAGCCTATACACCTCACAACAACACCTTTAGCGTTTCAGATCATATTCAGATCGTCTCCGAGAAGCGGGTTTCGTGATATCATCACATATAACAGAAGTCCCATTTTATTGGCTAGGCGCCAACCAATAAAACGGCTCCTTTGAACAACCCCACTCCCGCCCCCCTTCCTCTCTCGCCGCCACTGAGTTGCAAGTGCACAAGTTAGTTTTGAATCTAAAAAATCGCGAAAAGAGTAGCAAAAGTCAAGGCGCGAAATTTGAAATTGCAGTGACAGATTTGAGAAGTTGCAAGTGCCTACTTGAGGTTGTAGGCCTACTGCGAGTGTGAATGTAAGAATACGTGCAAATATATGTTAGGCTACAAGTTAGTGTCTGTCATTGTATTTTTGTGAATGGCATTTTACAAATTTTTGACTGCTTGTCTGCAGCTTCAAATTCAGAATACAGGTTTGTGACTATTGTCTGCGAGTGTAAATCTTAGCATTCAAGTTCAGATTTTTATTTTACAAGTTTTCACATTGAAGCTGTGAGTGTACATTTTAGCGTACAAGTACGAAAATTTATTGTACAAGTTGTCAAATTCACATCTACGTGTTCTCGAGTTTTGCTACTAATTTACCTTCATACTTTTATGCATTCATTAGGCGACGAAGTTGCATATTTAAAACTAGTGACGTGATTGCTTTCTCAACATTGATATGTTCATGTAAGTTAGCCGACAGAAACATAAACAAATCAGAAACGTGTTCGATTTAAGTTCTTTTTTTTAATCACTAATCACTACAATACATCTTGTTATTTTGATTATATAATCATCAAGTGTTCTAAAATAGAAGCAAATAAAGTGAGAGACTATACATAGGCTATATTACGTATACGTAATATAGGTCTTTATTAAATTTTAATGGCCATCTTTAAGAATGACTCTTTGGAATTATATGAAATGGTAACACTTTACAATCAGATTCCATTTTTAGCATTAACTAAGGTTAATAAAAGTTTTTTTTCCGATTTCGCGTCCAGCCGTGCACGAGCGCAAAACCTCACAACACCCGCCCCTGTCAGTGATTGGTTGGAACACTTTATTTTGGTTTTGAGTGGTGGTTGTACCCATTTGTTTTTGTGTGCAGATCTCAGAGCCTAGGCTACCTACAGAGACGCGGTTTTTGGACGGCATGCTTATGGTGCGGGCAGCTAGCGGATCGTTAGGAAAGATTAGACATTTATTTTTGGGCCTGAAATCACTGATACAACCTTTAACCCACGTGATCTCAGCATGATAGCACAAGAGAGAAATTCAAATGTTGTACAATACAACTGTAAAAATTATGCCGTTGTTACTGTTCGTATCCCTGTGTATCAAGCTCTGAGGAAGCAGTAGTTGACCAATCACGACAGACTGGACCATCCGACCAATCAGAGCAGAGTAGACCAATCACAACAGACTGGACCATCTGACCAATCAGAGCAGAGTAGGCTCTCTGAAAGGAGGGGTTTGAAAAGGGAATGCATCCTTTATCATACCGTTTCAGACACTGAGAAAAGGGTTGATTCTGCAATGCATATTATGAGAAATGTAAAGGTTTTTTAAAAAAAATTTTTTACCTTGTATCCATGTAAACCTATTGTAGGAGCCTTCAAAACAAAATTAGGAACCTTTAAAATTGCATAATAAGGGGACTTTAAATATTTACAAGAAATGACTTGCTACACTTAAAGATTTAATTTGTTGAAATGTCTCTTGTGTTTCCTAGGCACCCCTGGGTGTGTGGGATCTCCTCTTTGGGCATAGATCACACCAGCTTACTGGGAGATAGCATTGAGAAAATTGCCTGGCAGAAAGGAGGGATTTTTAAGGTGAGTATTTGTGTGTTGTGACTGTAAAAACTGAGTGTGTTTTAAGGTATTTAGTGTATGTGTGTTTATTGCAGCCGGGAGTTCCTGCCTTCACAGTCAAACAGCCTGATGGGTCGATGAAGGTGCTTCAAGAGAGAGCAGAAGAAATTGGGGTAAGAAATACGAACATACTGCAGATACACAATTCAAAATGCAGTTCATTTGCTGACATTGTTCTCTGTTTTTCTTTCTCAGTGTTCGTTGTCTGTGTGTCCTGATCTGGATGAGTATGAGAGCGAGGGCTCGCTCAGGTTGGGTTTAGCTGGTCACCATCAGCGCAGTAACGCTTCTCTGGCTCTTCAGCTCTCGCACACCTGGCTGCAGAGACACTTCCTCACAGGTGTGTGTTTCTGTCTCTGTGGATTAGTTCACATCTCTTTTATAGTGTCTTTAATAGGGTTGGTTTATCTTTTTTTTTGTTTTTTTTGATACCGAATCGATACTTTTAAAACGGTACCGGTGCCTGAAACGATACTTTAAAAAAAAAAGAGAGAGCCTCAAAACGATGGTGAATGACATTAAATAACTTATGAAAAATTTAATATATTAAAATTGTAGAGTAAATTTATAAATTTAAGTAGTCTGAATACAAATTTACATAAATTCACAATAAAACCTAAACCACCAAACCCAAATACAATAATTTAACACTAAATAACAGTACTATTTAGTGCTAACAGTACTTCATTCAGTACTAATAACAGCAAAGTAGTCTGTATTCGGTATGCTACAAACCAGCTTTAAATTTCAGCAATTCTTTTCACATTTTTTGCCTTCTCTGGCCAAATACGACACCTCTCCAGACTTATTGCATGTCCTGCACAAGTAAGCGTTATTTTAGAATGCATCACCTTAAATGCCGTGACGCGAAACCCAACGTGGAAGAACGCCGTCATTTACAACTGTGACAATGAGCGCACATTAGGACCAACTGAAGGCTGGATTTTCACAAATACGTGAGGTTCGCGGCTCTATTCTTGCAGTAAACTTGCACAACGTTCTTGAATGAATAATTTATTAGATGTAAGCCGGTCTGTTATTATTTGGACATCGACTTTACATTTTCACACTAAACATGACGCGGAAAGAAGTAAACAGTGATTGGTTGCGTTACTTTGGCTGGTATTTTTATTCTTAAATACATGTAATTGAATGTGTTGTGTCATTTAAGAAACCTTTATAATGATCATAATTCATGTTAGTTGATCTATAACGCAAAATGTGCCATGTTAGTACGCACTGCAGTTCAGAGAATTGTGTTTGTCAGATTTAGGCCTACAACATGTCAATTCATCCACTTCTCCCAAAATACATTAAAGTAAGAGGCTGGTGAAGTCTGAGAAGAACAGAGGAAATTTTATAGTTACCTACACAATGTGTACCTAAACACGCCATTCATTTATAATTGAAAGGATTGTTATTGCCGCCTCTGCTGTGTATTACAAACTATACATGTTGTTTTGCTAGTACTTATGTGTATTTAAATGTCTGAAACCTAAAATGAACCTTATGTGGTTGAAAACACTGATAGTTGTGATATAATATGACAGCGCTGAGAGCGTCTGTCACTGGCCCAGCGCCAGCCAACGTGCAAATTTAGAAGTTGATGATCATGCGATCTGAACATTCTAATCACACCGGTGTAAACGATCGTACGCGTCAAAGGGTTATCTAGCGATCACATGCGGTGATGATGCTTCTTACGTCCGTTTCGTAGAACCAGAGGGCAAATATTTCAACAGACAGCTGAGGCATTTAAGTGGCACCGAAATCTGCGTTTTGATTCAGTCCGGTTACATACCAGTTACTTAGGTACCGGATCCATATCGGTGCCTGGCTTTGTTACCCAACACTAGTCTTTAATCAACTGTTTGTTCCTCAGATCCTGCGTCGTCATCTCTAGTGGAGTTCAGTGGTGTGAGTCCAGCTCCAGCGTTCCAGCCTAGTCCTGCAATGATCAAAGGTCTGTAAAAACATACTATACAGCCTTATTAAAAGCTTTGTTCTAAAACCTAGTGAGCAGCCTTGATGTCTTCTGCCTACATAGGCAGCTGCTTCTCAAGGCCCCAAAATACTCACTGTGTAGTTCTTTTTCATTCTCCACTTAGGGGTAAAAAAAAAAAACCTGAACGGCGATATACTATTAGCAAACATCCCAATGCCGTGCGCACTGCTGAGAGTGGCATTTAGATGAATATGTAAATATATGCTGCATGCTTTCCTTTTAATAACAAAATAAAGCAAAAATTTACAATGTTGAGAAAATAGCAGTAAAGAAAACATCTGATCATAGAAATGTGGATTTGTTTGCACCAGCTATGCGATTCGGCTCTCCAGTCAAGTCACCTTTATTAATACAGCATTGATGTACAATGGATTGTTTAAAAGCAAGCCATGTCTTTACAGAATTAAACATTAGAAAACTATCAGTATTGCTTTCAATTAGAATTACAACTTACAAATTACAACTAAAGCAGCTCTGCAGTGTATTTATGTTTTTGCTTGCATCTGACCTTAATTGACTGAACAGAAGAGATAAACCGGAGAATATTTCCTTGTAAAATAAGGCGGAGCCTTAGAGCCACACCTACCTGTTACATCATCACCATGGACCAATCGCAGTATAAAGGTGTTTACCAAGCTGGTTTGAACTCCCGAACCTCCAAACAAATTTTGTTTTTACCTGATTTTGTTAAAAATGTCACATCTGCTGCTTTTAGCCCAGATATTTAACCACTATGTTACAAAATGACTAAATGGTCTTAAAGTCAAATATGCATCCAAGTCAGTATACCATATATGATGTTTTGACAGGTCTTGCCGAGACTGAGTGGCCTGGGCGCAATCAGACGCTAAATCACGGCCCTGTGACGTATTTCGTGGACGGAGCTCATACCACACGCAGCATGCAGGCCTGTGTCCGCTGGTTTAATGAGATCGCAACACATCATGAGAGAAATGCTGGGTGAGAAGGTCTTGATCTTTATTTTTATTTCTGTTTTATAATATACCTTCTATGGCTTCAATACTGAAATCTTTGAAAACATACAGTACAAAAGAGAACCTACAGCAGTGGTGTTATTGTTAACTAAAACAAAAATATTTGTAAAATGATTAAGCGTAGCATCAGTTCTGGCAGGTCACGTTAGTCAAGCTCGCATCAGCTGATGCACGTCTACATATAGGAATACGAGGCCTATCACTGTATACATATATAAGCTCCTTCAGTATTATCAGCATCTATCGCGTTTCTCAGGACAGGAGCTCATTACCCTCCTCCATCCCCAGCTCCTCCTGGAGTATGTCAGGATTTGGCGTTTTGATTACTCCTGAATCAGACTAAAATTCTCTAATTATGTTGTACATTATAATTAATTAATGATATCTGCAGTACATTCATGTTGGTTCTGTTCTGTTTACTCTAAGGGGAGTTATTGCTGCTCTCCCTGCTCTTATCAATGCTAGGCTGCATTGATGCGCGGGGAGTTCTTGCCCAGAACAGAACCATTCCGCCAATCCTAACTGTGATAATTGTCAATCGTATTTGACGATAATGGTCCTTACAGAATTATAATTAAAAGGATATTAACGTTAACTGAAATAAAGTATCAAAAACTAATAAAAACTGAAATGTATTTAAAAAACCTAATAAAAGTGAGAAAAAATATATACATTGTAAATGCTATAATAGTATATTAATGAAATAACACTGACCTACGGTCAGCCTTGCAGAGGTTCTTAAACGTTTCATATCTGCAGATAGCTGGTAAATGTGCTGGTGTTTAGGGGTGGGAGATATTGACAAAAATGAATATCTCGATATTTTTTTTCAATATCTCGATATCGATATTCAGACGATATTCAGAAGCAATCCTTCAAAGAAATGTGTGCAAACTGGTAGGGGTGTCACGATTCTCCAAATCCTCGATTCGATTACATTTTCGATTCTAAGGTCACGCTTAGATTCGATTCTCGATTTTTTTTTTTTAAGCACAGGTTGCTGTTGCTCCTAAAAAGCTGACATCAGTTCATCGCAATCTCACACATCTCTGTTATTATCAATGAAGCTGACTGCACAATGAATCTTTCATAATATATAGCATACACTTTGTTTGTTATAATTAGAGGATTTGCAAGCTTACAGAATTCAGCACTGAACAAAAAGTCCGTTTTGAGCGGTGAGGAGAGTCTATCTTAAATGCATCTGATTGGTCATTGCGTTCAAGAAATCAACACATATGTCTGTGATTGGCTAAATCACTCAGTGCTGCAAACATGTTCAGGCCAGAGTTTCAAAATAGAAACTCTGGCCTGTAAATCGTTTCTATTTTGTTTTAGTTGTTCTTGTTGCTTTTCTGCAACAGATGAAAAAAATGTATTAGTTTTTATATGTTTTATTCATAGATATTTCTAGTTTGCGGGAGTCCCGTGAATCTTCTTATTCTCCCGCACACACAGAGTGAGTGCATTACCGCCCGCGCTCGCACTCGGCCATTAAATCTAGTCCCGCAACGCACTCTATTGCGTTGGGAGTGCACGTCTATAGATCAAGAGCCCGACCCGAGGATAGTGACGGGAAATATCGGACAAGTTCGGACTCGGGCATAGAATCCAAGTTAGAAGACTCAGTTTTAATGTTCCCTGTAAATTACTTTTGACTGCATTATAATGATTTCTTAATTCAGAATATGATCAAGATTGCGTTGGATGTGTTCGGGGAATTTGCCTGTTAAAAGTAGGCTATAACATTTAAAGCCCCTGAAATGACTAGAAAAAAGATTAGTTAATTTTGATGAACGAGATTGAACAATAGAGTCAGTAAAACGATCCGAACTTTCCATCACGGGCGCGACATGGGGGCGTGGCAGTATCGACGATTCCATTTTTTATTTCGATTTTTGAGTTTGTGAATTAATTTCGAAATCGAAATCGTGTCACCCTTACAAACTGGTAAAGAAGGTCCAGTTGGTCTTTTGACTTGCTGCATTTGACCTATTATTGTATAGAATTACTAGTACATAAAGATATGAGACATTATTGATTTAAAGACTCCCAAACTTTTTAAAATAATAAAATATTATTCAATAGTCATTTATTATTCAAAGTCTTTATTGTTCTTTATATTTTTAATAGGGGTGTAACGGTTCACAAAATTCATGGTTTGTTTTGATAAGATACAGTGGTGTCATGGTTCGGTACGTTTTCGATACAGCAAAAATAAAGAAATTCCATAGAAATTTCCTATTTATTAATAGAAAAATTATTTTTAAATAATTGTGAGTTTTCCTACATCTTGAAACTTTTAGTTTTATAAATGGGGGTAATCTTTGAAGGATGAACAAATAATGTTTTGGTCATCACATTAAAAATAAAATTTAAATAACATATAACATTTGAGTTTTGAAGTGCTGGAAAAAGATGTGTGACGTACTTGAAAGCATTTTAATATTTCTGCCAAACTTCCATGGTTACAAGTGTTACTACATTAAATCCATGGTGAATGATCTGTGGACTTAAAACCTATAACTAGTTCATTCATGGAATGATGTTTCTCCTGGTTTCCACATCAGCGCTGTTTGATCCGTTAATAACAGAGAAATTGTAACGCTTCTGACTAGATCTCGTAGCGATGTTATTACTTAAGTGGCGAATTCAAATGCTTTGTTTACTGGATCTCTTATGTAGTAACGGTGTTGCTTCAAGATCGGATCGCGCTGCACTGATATTTGTCCGAAATGATAAATGGTCCGTTAAGCACAAAATAATGAGTTTCGTTCCGCTTTCATTACATTTGCCAGTTGATGATGCGCAACATTGTGGTGTTCGCTCCAGCGCGGATTTTGGTCGGCAGGAAAAATGGTCCAACCACCGGAATGGTTCGGTTTGTAATGCGTACGGAACCGATCTCTTGGGAAAATGTATTCCATCTTTTGGACTCATACAACGCAATTTTCTAATGATGCAATCACGAAGCTCGCCACTCAAGGACGCCACAGACATTGAAGAAAAACTTTTTAACTTAAGATCATTTTTCCACAAACAACGCATATTTTGCCTTCTCTTTACGATTTTGGATTGTTGCTTCAACCTAAACGTCATAACACACAGGTAAGAACTTCGTAGTTGTACATTGCAAATTAGTAACTTTAGCAGCTTACTCTCGTGCAATTGAGGAACGATCGTGATTTTGTACAAAAAATAAAATACAGTCAAACAAACCCCTACAGTATTAAACTCGCTACATATAATTGTTTAGAAGGTTATAGTGTGCGTTATTTGTTTTCTCTTTAACTTCCTTCAGCTCTTTTCATGTTTGGGGGGTCGGATTGTACAAATTATGAAATATTCGATATCCCAATTTTGCATATCGTCCAGACAACAATTTGGATATTATCGTCTAAACGATATATCGCCCACCTCTACTGGTGTTTAATGTTGTGTGTTTGTAGGGGTTCGGTGGTGAGGGTTCTCTTATTCAACGCTTCAGGAGAGAGAGACTGTGCTGCCATGCTCAAACTGCTCACAGTGAGTTGTCAATTCATGCTTTTTAATCATGTTACTCTTCTAAAGTAACCCAGAGACTCATTTTTAAATGCTGTATGTTTTAGCACTGTCATTTCGACTTTGCCGTGTTCTGTCCGAACATCACAGAGGCCATAGCGACCTGTAATGCAGGTAAGAGATGCTTTCAGTCCTCTGTCAGAGATCTAGTCCTGGGGTGTCCAAACTTAGTCCTGGAGGGCCACTGTCCTGCAGTGTTTGGCTCCAACTTGCCTGGAAGTTTGTAGTATGCCTAGTAAGACCTTGATTAGCTTGTTCAGGTGTGTTTAATTGGGGTTGCAGCTAAACTTTGCTGGACAGTCATGGCCCTCCAGGAGCAGGATTGGACACCCTTGATCTAGTCAATCAGAAAGACGGGTGATAACTATAAATGTTATAGCTGGATCAGATGGACCTTTTAGGTACTTTAATCAGGACTGCTTAAAGAACCGTGTTTGTGTGTTTTTAACCACCACAGCTTAAGCGCTCTTTTAAATTCAAGTATGCTGTCTACCTAAGACACATGATTGTTTCATTCCTAATGCTAATTGTGAGTAACAAAATGATGCCTTTTAGGCCCAAAATTTGCAGCAATCCCATAATGGGATTATAATGGGAATTATCCCATATAGGCAATCCCATAATGCATTGAAATGATTTAGAAAATTTCCATTACTTTTATGATATATGATTTAATGTATAATAAATTCTAAAAACTAATAGTAAACTTTATATACATTTATTTTGTATTATTTTATATTAATTAGCGCCTTTTTAAGCACTGTAAGCCTGGAAGCTTGTTTCCACAACGGAATAAAAAAAAAGTAATTGCGACTTTTTGTTACAATTCAGAATTTTTCCCGCAATTGGGAATTTACATCTTGCAATTCTAAATTATCTTCTAAGAATTGGGAGATAGTCGCAGTTGTGAGATATAAAGTCTGAATTGGGAGATATAAACATGCATTTGCAAGAAGTCAGAACTGCAACTTTAGTTCTCAGAATTGTGAGTTTATATCTCACGATTTTGAGAAAGTCAGAATTGTGAGATAAAAAGTTGTAATTACCTTTTCATTAATTTTTTTATTCCATAGAGGAAACGAGCTTCCGTAGAAAACATGCATAGGAATATTTTACTACAATTGAAATCCCTCCCCCTCCCCCCCCAATATTAGCATTTTAGTTTTTTTGCTTTTTAGAGTATCAATTTATTTGTTTAGAAAAATGTGAATATCAGACTTGTGAGATTTAGTTGAGCCTCTCATCTGCTGTTTTTGTAAGTGGCTATTAATATTTAAATCAGTCTCTTATGAGGTTTTATGTCAGATAGCATGCTGCCTTACAAAGTCATTTTTGTGCTAGTGTGGAAAGTTCAGTGTATTTTACTAACATACTCTGTCCTTCAGATCAACAGAACTTCAACGTTTCCGTGGAGAACATGCTCACACGTTGCCTGGACAACCAGCAGAGCTGGCGCATTATGAATGGCCAGGAGAAGAAGCCAGAGGCGGAGCTTCTGATCGGGGCAGGTTTGCCTTTAGTGGCAGAAAGGCACAGCGACACACTGGTGTTTCCCTGCATCCTCAGCGCCCTGCAGTGGATCAGTCAGGGAAGAGACTCTGTTCTGTCAGACCCAAACAGATGCACCATACCCGTTAAACCGAGCATAAACTCGAAAGCCGCACCGTTACGAGAGGCCGTGAACATACACGTCCTCATCACAGGTAGCTTACACCTGGTGGGAGGGGCTTTAAAACACTTGGACCCTTCTTTAAACTCATAATGGACATATGAGCATCAGACATTCACACAAACACAGCAAGTGCGCCACCTAGTGCCTAAACCCTGTCACACTACAGTTCAGTCTGAGAAGATTTACTGCCGAATAAAATTGAGTTTTTTCTAGAATCCATGCATTCTATGTCGTGACTTGAGAAAATCATTGAACATTGAGCGTTCATCAGTTTATGTAAAGAGCTCATAAATTCAAAACTACTTGAGCTGTTCACGTTTACCTTGATTCGAAGTGCATTAAGTTTGTTTTCTGTGTAAAATCTTTGTTTTACTTTTCAATTTTGATGTTTTTAACCGGATCTTTCCGTTCATGAAATAGAAAGTCAGGTTACTTATCCATCAGTGTTTGTTATTTTTTTTATTGCAATGAAAGAGTCGTGCCACATATAAAACGCTGTTCTCTAATAATCTAATATTAATGTGTAATTTCTAACACATGTATGGGAAAGTTTGCATTTATACATTCAAGTGGATGCAAAATGATGTTCAAAGCATTTCAACACTGAGGTGCCCACCTCTGTTCATTGTAAATAAATAAGTTAAATGTTGTGTGTGTATATACATCAGAGGACTGGTGGTGTATAAATACCTTAGTTTTTTCCATCAAATCTCCATATTAGTTTAATTCATTTTTTGTAGCATTTTATGTACTGTAGTTAAGATAGGAGGGTGCGTACTAGTCTAAATAGAAACTGCTATCTTCAAATGGGAGTTTTTTTTTTTAGATGGTGGCTTGGTTTTGTTAACTGAAATATTTGACAATTATATCAAAAATGTGACTAACTATTTTGATCAATAAAGATGCCACTCTTGTCTTAAAGTGCCATAGGGTGCTGTTAAAAATCTTTAAGTACTGTACATACCACAGATGGAAATTGAATAAAAACAATGAAGATTTTTGGTCTGTATTGTTCAATCATATTTATATTGATGTACGTATAATACTGTATGTTAATGTATATTTTTAAGTGTACGTTGTTTAATTCCCAGTTGAGGTAATGAGATATAATACATGCACACATAGTGAAATAACGGTTTGTATATTGTACTGTAAAGTAGTTTTACGTAAGACTTCCGGACGGTAGGAGGCGGTAGAGTTTTTCTTGTCGCGGTTGAATCTGTCCTGGGAATCCGCAGAGGAACAGCAACGATGCAGCGCGACAAAACCGGAAGCTCCGCCGGCGCGGAAAAGTACGAATATTTTAATAAATTTCTATCTCTTATCAGTCATTTAAAGTATTAAAACATGACTTTTGTTTATATTGAACATGTCAAGCACCCAGTTGTACTGGTTAAAAAGATTTAGTCTTTTAAACGACGCTGTAAAACGGATATATCTGTGTGTGGGTCTGGTTTTGTGTCTATCAGGCCCGAATAAACAACATGAAATTACCCACAACCAAAACAGCCTCATAAAAGACTAAATAATGTTGTAATTAAAACAGAATTATGCCAAAATATGTCTGTAAGAGTATCGTTAAGTAGTTATCTCAATGTTAGAACGCCAGAAGGCAATGAGATCTACTCACCGTGTTTAATAACAATCTTGTGTGTGTTAGGCCGGACAGAGAGACGGCCATCATGTCTAAATACTATGATGGGGTCGAGTTTCCCTTCTGTGATGAATTCTCTAAATACGAGAAGCTGGCGAAGATCGGCCAGGGAACTTTTGGGTGAGTATTTAATGCTTGTGTAATGGTTGATGACTATGTGTGGGTCATTGTGATTAAACCTCTTGTTATATGTGATTGCTGTCTGGTTTATTAGTGAGGTTTAGTGGATCTCTGATGTGTTTTATCTGTGTAGGGAGGTGTTCAAGGCCAAACACAGACAGACGGGGAAGAAGGTGGCTTTGAAAAAAGTACTTATGGAGAATGAGAAAGAAGGGGTGAGAAGACGCAGCTCCATCCTACATGTATATATACACAGCCCTTTAATTAAAATATGTATCTTGATTAAAAAAGCTTTTCTCCTCAGTTTCCCATCACAGCTCTGAGGGAGATCAAGATTTTACAGCTGCTGAAACATGAGAATGTGGTGAATCTGATTGAGATCTGCAGAACAAAAGGTGAAGACCTACACAGTCCGTTTAATAGGTCTTTCCGTGGTGCTGTCACAAAAAAAGATGTGCAGCTGTTTTTACACGCAAATGCCACATCAATTTGCTAATATATAAAATCATAGTCAGAAAAATGTTAAGGACCTGGAAAAGTAATTGAAAGGAGTAAAATCTTTAAAGTCGCTGGCATTTTTTTTTGTGAAAAGAATGTTTTTTGTTTTGCTGAAATATTTCTTTGTCTAGACAAGTTGGTTTGATTAATATAAAAAAGACCCTCAATGGACAGACTGAAGACATTTGTACACTAACAAGTATTATTGTTTACATCTTTTTTATGAGGTTATGTACCTACAGTACCATACAAATTGATTTTTAAGACATCCTTCAGGCCCGTTCACACCAAGAATGATAACCCGAAAGATAACTATAACATTAACTATTAGCATCCACGTTAATGGATGAAAATGTTCTGGTTATTTAGGCGCTTGCTGCAGTTTAGTGGTCTGCTGCTTTAAATGCTCAAATTCTTTAAATTCAGGTGGATTCTGATTGGCTGTCAATTTTGTATTGTTCATCTGCTGGATAATCATTCTGAAAAGTGATTCCAATGATATTGTGTGGTTTTGTCATTATAGCTGTGATGTGAACGTCTCTATTCTCAAAGAATTATAACAATTTATACTTAATTGTTAAAGTTTTCACCATTTGTGTGAACAGCCCTATGCATTAATCATGGCAAACCAATGAGAATTAATGAATTAAGAAGTGTGTGAGTCTATGACTTGTGTTCATGTTACTGAACCTATATCAATAGACACTGTTAAATTACCATTATGTCTAGCTTTTGATTGAAGGATTATAAAACGGAGTTTATTCTGCTTGCCTCTTTCTCTCCAGCCACCCAGTTTAACCGCTATAAGGGCAGCATCTATCTGGTGTTTGATTTCTGTGAGCATGACCTCGCTGGACTGCTGAGCAACGCTAATGTTAAATTCACCCTGGCTGAGATTAAGAAAGTCATGCAGATGCTGCTGAACGGACTTTACTACATACACAGAAACAAGGTAAGACGTGGCAATTTACATGGCAGGTTTCTCAGATTATCTGAGGTAAATGTAACTTAATATTGTAGGAAGCAGGCACAGGGTTGTCCTCATGTTTATAGGCTCAGACTGAAGTTTTTTGTATATTTGTGCCAGATCCTCCACAGAGACATGAAGGCTGCCAATGTTCTGATCACCAGAGATGGCGTTCTGAAGCTGGCTGATTTTGGTTTGGCCAGAGCGTTTAGTTTGGCCAAGAACAGTCAGGGGAACCGCTACACAAACCGGGTTGTCACACTGTGGTACCGACCACCTGAACTACTGCTGGGTATGTGAAGTAAAACCCTGTTGAGATTCATTTTCATTCACTCAAAAATATGAGAAAAAGTTTTTGAGAATTAGTGAGAATTAAGATCACAAAGAATTGATTCATATATGCTTTGCACATATGCGTTGAAAAGTGCCGTTTTCTCAATATCACTTGGCTGAAGCACTTTCTCTCAGGCTGCATCTGAAATCGCATACTTCCCTACTATATATAGTAGTTGAAAAGAGTATGTAACAAAAGTATGTCTGAATTCACAGTACTCATAATTAGGGCTGCAACAACTAATTGATAAAATCGATTATAATCGATTATGAAAATCATTGTCAACGAATGTCATTATCGATTAGTTGGTCTGCTTACGTCACGGGGAGCGTTTACTGGTATGCACACACACGCAAGGTCTCTCTCCCTCAGGCGCTCTGCCGAGCGCGCGCGCTACACGGTTTGGAGCAGTCTCTTCTGTCTCGCATGCGCGCTCTTGCTTGCGCGCTCTAGATTTCGGGAGTTTGAACTAATTCGCGGGCATCAGGGAGCCGCAATCAATATGCGGGAGACTCCCGGGACTTCCGGGATCTTGGGATGTCTGTATTTTGTCTCGAGCATCAGGTTGCGCAATCAGTTCGCTCGCAACGTAAGTGATGGATTAAAATAGCGCTACCGCAGAAATAGGTTAAATTAAAACGGTCTTTACAAAGCGAAGCACTAAATATAAAGGCAGTTAATAACAGCAGCAGTAAAATATTGTTTTTTAGTCACTGTACTCAGTGGTTTTCAGCGAATGCTTGTGCACTAATGCATAATTTCTCCTGTCCTTTACTCAAGCCTGTTAGCTTGCTGGGTAACGTTACCTCCATTCCGTTCTCTTTTTATAGCATTTGTCTACTAAGTTTTAATTGTTTTTCAAACGCGATCTACTGCGGCTCTACATTCACACAATTGTTTTCAGTCTTTCTATATTTATTTAATCAATTTATCCTTATATTATTCTTTTATATATTATATATAATATATATTATATTCTTTATCCTTATATTCCTTATATATAATTAATTTTAAATAAAAATTAAATGAATTATATATTTTAGATGTTTTTAGTTTGTTTTTAGTTCAGATATTCACATCTGAACAACATGTCTGTGTAAATTTGTTTTAACAAAAATTGTGTTAAAACATAATATGTTGGATATCATTTTTTTAACAATAATCATGTTTGTCAACTTGCCATCAGCAATTATAATTAAAAACAATGCAAATATTGATATTAGTAAAACTCAATGTGTGGCTTTTGCACTTTTTAAAGTACACTTTTACACATAAATACCCTGATTTACGGTTTATTTAGTTATAATAAAAAAAAAATGTAATTTAATTTCTATCCGATTAATCGAAAAAATAATCGTCCGATTAATCGATTATCAAAATAATCGTTAGTTGCAGCCCTACTCATAATAGGTAGTAGGTAAAAAGTACCCTGATGACCTACTACTATCGCAGAGATTCTGAAGTGTGGATTTATGAATGGAGGTGAAGCGACTGACGCTGGTAGGTCACATGATAAAGACAACATGGCGAATGAGGTACGTCCAGATTACTTTCATACACGTATTCATACTATACAGAACGTACTTTTTAAGCGGTAGTGAAGTAATTATTTACTAAAAATAAGTACCTACTCAAGTGAGTATGCGATTTCGGACGCTGTCTATGTTTCTGTCACATACTCATGTGCATGTATGCAAAGAAGAGAGAGGCCAACGTAACAAATAAAGATAATTAAAAAGAGAGTCGACAGGTGAACTTTTCCACTGTTTATCAAACGTGACAGGAAATTATATAATTCTTTTAAAAGGTTACTGTACTGTTGATTGTTTCTCAGTTTGTGTATTAGTTTTTGTTTTGTTTTTCAGGGGAAAGAGACTACGGGCCTCCTATAGATCTGTGGGGTGGAGGGTGTATCATGGCGGAGATGTGGACCAGAAGCCCCATCATGCAGGGCAACACAGAACAACATCAGCTCACCCTGATAAGCCAGCTGTGTGGCTCTATTACTCCTGAGGTAACACACAAAACAGTTGAGATCCATTAACATCTGCTGTGGGTGATCAGATCACAAATAGTCAACAGAGAACGATTACTGTTTTGTCTGATATTAGCATGTTTCAAATGTGTTTGAAGTGTCCATTTGTGATCTACGGCCATATGTATAAAGCCACTTAAAATAAAATTTTACAATTATACAATTTTACCCTTAATCATAGATTTAGGAATAAGTTTGATTCGTAAAGCTCCATAAGCATTAAAAATGCTCTCAGCTCCTTGATTAAGAAAAGATGGCTGTATTGCGCGCTCATAAGACCAAAAAAGTTTTATACATATGACCCCTGATTTTGACAAGATGGCTTCACATTTCATTATGAGACACACAAATGCTAGTTTTATTTTCTCTTTCTCAAGTTCTAGTTTTATTTCTTAATAGTTTCCCTCCAAACCATGATTCACAGATTCAAAACTTATGATTAATTTTAAGTATATGTATTTAATTTATGTAAAATTAAATACATATACTTATAATTTATGTATTTATTTGCATATTTTTAACATGTATTCTGCGCTATCTCAGGGTTGGCCCGGTGTGGATAAGAAGTATGAACTCTATCAGAAGATGGAGCTTCCTAAAGGTCAGAAGCGGAAGGTGAAGGACAGACTCAAAGCTTATGTGAAAGACCCGTACGCTCTGGATCTCATCGACAAACTGCTGGTTCTGGATCCGGCTCAGAGAATTGACAGCGACGACGCTCTCAACCACGACTTCTTCTGGTCCGACCCCATGCCCTCTGATCTCAAAAACATGCTCTCCACGCACAACACCTCAATGTTTGAGTACCTGGCACCGCCACGCAGGAGAGGTCACATGCCCCAGCAGCCAGCCAATCAGAACAGAAACCCGGCCACCACCAGCCAATCAGAGTTTGACAGGGTCTTTTGATTGAATTAGTCACGCTCAGACAGTCTGTGATTGGTCAGGAAGGACTAAAACTTAAGTGGTCTCACTCAATTATGAAATATAATACTTTTCCACAGATATTGCTTCCTCATTGTGATGTGTTGGACATCTATGAAGTAGGCAGATACAACTCCTGTTGTTTAGTGTTTGCACTCACAGAAGCTTTATTAAGCTTACAAAAAACACTGACTGAGGATGAGATGAGCTTAATTGATATGACTTGATGCTTTACTACCAGAGCTGATCCAGGAACAGCTTCAGCACTGAGATATTAGTGTCTTGTGCTGCCAGTGCATTGTGGGAGAGAGAAAAAAGTGTTCTTAGTGTTTCCATGGTCAGGTTTCTGTTTTCATGCACAGATTCAGTCCTGTATTAGATGTACGTCTCCTGATATGATGATTTTGTATTGAAAAGCTATACTGCTTTTTGTGTAGAGACTTTGTATTTAAAACACTGGTAAACTTCTCTTCAGATTTTATTTTATTTTTAATTTACGTTCTTGTTATTTTTAAAGATGGTTTTATTTGTAAGATCATGTGTTTGGGTTCTTGGTGTTTAAGTTACTTGTAAGTATAATACACCAATAAAACTTAAATATTTCCCGCCATTCATTTTTCTACTTGGGTGTTGTTGATGCTATGGCTACAATAATGTTCACAGGAAAACCTGTGTCCCCAAAAATCTTCGAAAGACCGTCCACCATTGCCCACTCATTTCCCTGCCTTCAAAATGCACATCCACACAGCCGAGCCTACTACGGTAAACCGTTTTAACATGTAATCCTTAAAACCTACTAGTCTCTATTTTCATGCTACAAATACTTACTTTTTAGATAATAGTATCTATTCCATTAAGTACTTGTACTTATTCATTAGCTACTAGTACTTATTCATTAGATACTAATACTAGAGAGCTCTCTAATCGATTCTTACTATTAAGAATGTAATTGCAGAGCTCTTTAATTCAATTACAGAGCTCTCTAATTCAATTATTACTAGTAAGAATTACAATTGCAGAGCTCTCTAATTCAATTTTACTAGTCATATGTCTCCATTGACTTCCATTCATTTTTAATTACAGAGCTCTCTAATTGATCCAGATCCAACTCCTCCCACCTTACATACACCTAAACCAGGGGTAGGCAAGTTCGGTCCTAGAGAGCCGCTGTCCTGCAGAGTTTGGCTCCAACACTGAAATAAACCTCACCTGCCTATAGCCTTAGTAATCCTGAAGACATTGATTAGCTTGTTCAGGTGTGTTTGATTAGGGTTGGAACTAAATTCTGCAGGACACCGGCTCTCTAGGACCGAACTTGCCTACCCCTGACCTAAACCTAGCCAACTCCGCCCCCTGATCCCTAAACACACCCCTAAACCCAACCCTAATCCTACCCATCTCCACCCCTTGGATCTTGATCCGACTCCTCCCCGTGGATCTCATGTACTGTACTGAGGTGCTACTGCTCTCTGCCGTGCGCGCGCTACACGGTTTGGAGCTCGCGAGCTCTAGATTCCGGGAGATTTGAACTAATTTGCGGGCCAGGCATCAGGGAGCCGCTATCAATATGCGGGAGACTCACGGAACTTCCGGGAGATTGGGATGTCTGCAAAAGTTTAGTTCCTTTTCTGCGGTGAGCCGTGAACACTACTTGGCAACCCTGTGCTGCGAGTTTTCGTATACGAAAATACTGTAGGCTAGTCATAGACAGTAGGGTAGACCCTGTATTCAGTTAAGACATGAGTACAGTTGAGACACCTTAAATAACTTGCGTACGCAGGAAGCACAAGTTGTGATTTTTTCTGTGCACATGTGTTTAGTGTCCTCTTTGATCGTGGAAAATTTGAACAATGGACGCATCTCCGATCCGAAGATATCAGCAAAAGTTTTTTTTTTCTAAGATAAGACTTCCACTTCATGTACACTCCCAAATTAATAGCTTATTATCCTTATGTGTCTGTTAAACGTAACTGGTATAATCACAAACCTTACTCTGTACCCTAAAAACTGGCATATTTCAGAATCAGAATCAGAAAGCTTTATTGCCAAGTGTGCTTGCACATACAAGGAATTTGTTTTGGTACTGAGGCTTCTAGTGGACATATTCAAATACAAATACAACAAGAAACATAATACTACAAATTATAAGAATAAAAAATAGAAATTTAAATATATGAGAATAAAAGTATCACAGTTGGGTTTAGTCAGAATAGTCGACATTTTCAGGTTTACAGATTATGAACATTTACAGTGTTTTGAATATTATTAATAAATAAATCTACATATAAGTATCACCTGAGTTGTAGGATATTGCACTAAACAGTGGGAGTATTGCACTTAAAGGCATATGCCTTGGGAGGAGTGTTAACTGTTCAGGAGGGAAATGGCCAGTGGGAAGAAACTGTTCCTGTGCCGAGATGTTCTTGTGGCCAGTGATCTGAGTCGCCGTCTTGACGGTAACAGTTCAAACAGGAGGTGTCCAGGGTGAGTGGAGTCTGTGATGATTTTACCTGCTCTCTTCCTCACTCTGGAAGAGTACAGGTCCTGGAGGTTTGGCAGGGGGGCACCAATGATCCTCTCCGCAGTCCGGACTGTCCGTTGTAGTCTCCTGATGTCTGATTTGGTAGCTGAACCAAACCAGACAGTGATGGATGTGCATAAGACAGACTCAATAACGGCTGAGTAGAACTGAATCAGCAGATCCTGTGGCAGGTTGAACTTCCTCAGCTGGCGAAGGAAGTACAGTCTCTGCTGGGCTTTTTTCACAATGGAGTGAATGTGATTGTCCCACTTCAGGTCCTAAGAGATGATAGTGCCCAGGAACCTGAATGACTCCACTGCTTCCACAGTGCTGTTCATGATGGTGAGTGGGGGGAGTGCTGAGCTGTTCCTCCTGAAGTCCACGATCATCTCCACTGTTTTGAGCGTGTTCAGCTCAAGGTTGTTATAACTGCACCAGACAGCCAGCTGTTCAACCTCCAGTCTGTAAGCAGACTCGTCACCGTTTTGGATGAGACCGATGACAGTGGTGTCGTCTGCAAATTTCAGGAGCTTGACAGTGGGGTCTTTAGAAGTGCAGTCATTAGTGTACAGGGAGAAGAGCAGTGGGGAGAGTACGCACCCTTGGGGGGCGCCAGTGCTGGTGGTGAGAGTCTTGGATGTGTGTTTCCCCAGTCTCACTCGCTGCTGCCGGTCCGTCAGGAAGCTGGTGATCCACTGACAGATCGAGGATGGTATGGAGGATTTCATGGTATTGTGTCATGCAAGGTCATTGCAAAATCTAGAGAAATGTGTGAGGTGGCCAGCGGGGTAAGTTGAGACACACGTGTATCAACTGTACCCCCGGTAGAGTTCTATTAGGAAACACACTGTTTAGTTGTTCAGTGTTATGATAACAGGTTAAACGTCGTAGTTAGCCAGCATATGACGCAAATGAATTTTTTTTGATATTTGTGATATTTAAACTGTATTATTAATGAATATATGAAATATATTGTTCCTGTTATATATATATATATATATATATATTTTTTTTTAACCAGTGCTAATTTAAATAAAATTAATGAATTTAAATGGATGAATAAACATTTTGCCCAATTGTTATTTTCTTTATTTGTCTTTATTGATTATATTTGCAACGAACGTTAGTTACCTTTACATAATTAACAAATGGGTGTCTCAACTGTACCACATATGGGTACAGTTGAGATAAAAAGCACCTTATTTTTGGAGCTAATTGTGGAAAATATAAAATACGTATGGGTATTATTGATTGATAATATCTTAGTCTACAAGCTAATGAAATGTCATTTGAAAATTCACTTCTTTTCAGTATCTATTTTTGTGTGAAAAATCAAAACGCAAAAAGCGTCTCAACTGTACTCATGGACTGTAGTCAATGCAGGCAAGAACCCGGATGTGGCCTTGATATTGGGGATGTCCCCCCACAAATTTCAAAATCAAACCTAAGGTCTTGCTGCTTATTAGCGTGCATTGCATATTACTAAGATATTGGCTGTTTACAAAAGAACATATTAATGCCTTAATCTGCATGACCATACATCGCTTAATCATACCCAATTCCTAAACTTAACAACTACTTTACTAACTATACAAAATGTAAATTGTTTTTATAAATTGTATACAGTGAAATTGTCAAAGGAAAGAAGCCAATGTAAAATTGGAGAGGCGATGGAGAACAAACGGGAAGAACCACAAGCCAATGAACCAAGAGAGACAGTGAAACACCAGAGATGTAACAGCATGGAGCGTTTCAATCCAACCTGTAAGTATTTTATTACATTAGCTCTCACTGCTCTGATGAATTCATGATCTCTCTGTAAACATACAATGTGCATGTGTTAAAGGGGTTATTTCCTTTTTATCTTCAGTCTCTCATGATCCAGTTAAACTTGAGTGTGATGTACCAAAGACCGTTCAAGATGAGGTGAGTTTATGTCACTGACAGATACATGATTTAAACTGATCACCCCGTAGATATATATAACTTTGCACTGGCTAATATTTGTGTTTGAATATTATGAATAATTAAACTCTCTTTTAGAAAACTATGGACATTCAGTTCCAGCATTGATGTCTCAACCATTCCTGTTCCTCTGGCTTCCAAAACCTCTTGTCTTTATAGTTTGCAAAAACATTGTCAGAATGGTGATTTATGGCAGGCAATGTCAATGTCAATGTCATATAGCACTACCAAACACAACACCAGTTGACCAGTGTGCTTTACATCAGTACAAAAGACAAATATAAATACAATACAGTTCATCCTTAGCCATATGCTGAATCAAACAAATAGGTTTTTAGCCTAGACTTAAAAACAGACAAGGATGGAGCAAATCTAATACTAAAAGGTAACGCATTCCACAGTCTTGGAGCCGCAGCTGAAAACGCGCGATCACCCCTACTCTTCAACTTTGATTTCGGTATACTTAAAAATCTCTGATTTGACGACCGGAGAGACATAACTGGACCATGCTCTACCAGTGGGTCCGAAAGATAAGTAGGGGCCAGACCATTTAAGGATTTAAAAACCAACAAAAGAATTTTAAAATCCACACGATATCGTACAGGCAACCAGTGCAAATGACGTCCGTAGCACTGGAGTAATATGGTCCCGTTTTCTAGTACCTGTTAGAAGTCTTGCCGCCGCAGCATCTCTGAATTCCCTCAGACCTGTTTACAACTGCTAGTTAAATAGATCTCAGGTGAAATAACTGTACTGGTTGTTGGCTGACAACTTGTGACGGGATAAGTCAAGACTGTGGAGTAACGGGCCCGAGTACAGGACCCAGTTTAAAATGGCCACTTTATTGCATTATTATTATTATTACGTGAGCTAACAGTTCTATCTCCGTTTAGGGTAGTTCTGAGATATTGAGCATCAAAGTTTTTAAATCCCTGCAGCTGTTTTGTGAGATGGAACCTTTTTATTTTATTAATAACTACTAACAAAATATATTTTTTTTTTACAAAAATAACACCACACAGGCATTAATAAACACCGGATAAGATTGTCAAAAACTCAATTTCGACCAAAAGTGGAGATAGAACCATATAATTCTAAGCTCACGATTATTATTATTATTTTTTGCTTTTATTTGCAACTTTTTAACTGTTTTCTGATATGTTATAAATACAATTAATTGTATTTATGCAATAAATAATGTTTATTAGCGTTTCACTTGTTGTTGTGTCATTATGCACAAGTAAACATTTGAGTTACCACTGAGCCTATAGAAATGCCCATTAGCAGGCTTATATGTTTGCATATGGTTCATTTTCATGTGATCTCTATTTGGTGGCTCCTTGATCTGATTTTTGTAAATAAAGCTGCTTTTCTGAAACCTCATTTGAGTGTACATGATTTCAAACAAAGCTTTCAAAAGTAGTTTGTTTGCTAAACTTCTGTAAGTGAAAAACATTGCCTTTCACGTGTTGCATTTAACTCCTACTGCATATAATTTAGTTGTCCTACTAATTTTATTTTTTAAACGGTAATTAATTACCATAATGATTTACTTTTAAATAAAACCAGTCAATACTGTGGGTGGCAAACACGCTGACCTGACAAAAGCAGAGCCTTCATCGAGTTTGTCCACTAGATAGAGCTGTAGCTTCTCTTTTATTCTGCAAGCATGAGCTTCAGCTGCCAGTATTCAAATTCTTCTGCCAAAATTATATTTCATCGTTGTTCATGAGAGCGCGCTGACAGAGCAGATTTCTTTTAATTCAGTAAATGTAAGTCTTCCAAATATCTATAATTATATATCATATCACCACGTCATATGTTATATTATATAACATTTTGTGCATAGTGCAGGAAGTTGATCTAGCAAAAAAAACAACAACAAAAAAAAATGACACCATAACATCACACTGAATTGTAGCTACATTTAGATTTTAAATTTAATCCAGTATTTAATGTGATTTTTTTGCCATTCACGTGCCTACAATAGTTTAACTTCTTATTAATGGCAAGACAAAAGCATTTATGTCAAACCACATTATTATTATAATTACTATGCTTTCCTTATAGGTTAAAATTATTATTTTTAATTTCTGCTGTAACATTTGTGTAATTTTTGAGCTATGAATTTAGAAAACATGTTATATTTTGTTGAAATTTGTGTTTAAAACAGACAAATATGAAGTGGAAATTGGAAGACAAGGTGTGAAGAAAATAATGATCAGCAAACTACAGTTTGATCATCAGAATTATGAGAACAAGGCGGTGAAGAACAAACAGGAAGAGTCAAAATCCCAAGGATCAAGAGAAGCAAACACACTGAAGCTTGATAGATGGGGCAGCATGTATCTCGAATCAAATTGTAAGTGTTTTATTATAAATTAACTGTAGCTGATAAACACATGGCGAAGTCTTAATTCCCATTTTTATTGTTTTCAAATTTTTTACTACATTAATAATGAAGTTGATGACACCTGCTATGCATCTAGTGAATCAACTGTATGTGAAGATAACCTATTGTTTTTGTTCTATCTTCAGTCTTTAATGAATGAGCTGCAGTCTCGTTCTGATGTGCCAGAGAGGGTCCAGGATGAGGCGACTTTGTTTCTAGCAGCTATGATGATATGAATCGATCATAATATTGAAGAATGCATTTTAGCGCTGGTTAGCCTGTATTTGATGGTGAGTAATCACGCTGCTTTAGAAAACAACAGGACCTTAAACTACAGTATGTGACAGGGCTTCTGCAAAGTGACTTTCAAGGAAAGTCTGTTCAGTCGGTGGTTATATTTGCAACGCCTCCAATCCATTTAGCTGTTTCAGGCCTCCAAGACCAAGTCCGTCTACTTGAATGGGGAATCCTGGGCTCCACTTATTCTGATATATTTCTCATTGCACTTTTTCCCATAAGTAATACGACTGTCTTTGTATAACAAAAATCTTTGGGTCCGATCACCATCCTCAGCAACTTTATTTTTCCTTTATGGCTGCACATTTGGAGCTGTGCTTTTCTTTTGTAATGTTGACATTACAATTTCACAAGGCATGCACATACAGTTTATTGTTATCTGTTGCCTGTACATTGCTTTTTATTGTCTGATGAACCAATCAACTAAAGGACTACAAAACATGTTGAAGAACAGGAAGAACTTTCTTGTTTTTAGAACGAGTATTACTAAATATACTTTATAATACTAAATAACAAGTACTTAAACAAGTAATTGTGTAAAGAAATTAGTTGAATATTAGCCTAATTATGGTACAAATCAGATACTTGAAAAGTACATGTTGTTGCCAGTATATGCCAGTGCCATTGATTTTCTGATTTTCTGTCCAGCATCTCTCTTCTTTAAACTGTTGATCTTTGGATTTATGCAAATTGTTTGATGTGCAAACACAACATTTTACATTATGATAACTGACATCTCCATTGATTGACACTTGAAAAAATAAATAAATATATATATATTTTAATCTTTGAACAATAAACATCAGATAAAATGATCAGTATAAAGTCAACAAATGCATAGTTTTAAAAAAAATCAACATACAGTGAGATGCTTTGATGAAGGCTTCATATTGTGTGGATGCCTTCAGCATTTGAATTTGAAAATCTGTAATAAACTGATTAAAGTTTAAGAGTATAGTATACTATTATCACTGTCTCTGTGTTTTACTATTATTAAAAGCAGGACATCATACTGGAAGCCACCATGAGAATGTGATCAATGCGGAAATGTGTTACCTATATATCTCATTTTATTCTGCATATCATTTAGCATTTAGAAAATACAGTTTAACCCTAATTATAGTAGTTAGTCAAATTCAGATTAGTAGGTTATCGCCTCAAACCTTCTGCATTGGCCTTAACAAAACCAGACTTGTGTATGAGGCATAAAAACTAAAAACAGAAACAAAATCTTTTCAAAATAATGGCTAAAGTGAAAAAGAAAGTCTGAAGGTCATGTGTTTCAGTAAAACTAAATGCTACCATCTAGAGATGAAAAGAAGAAACTGCCACAAACAATTACATACTATAAACCTAAAAACTGTACACTGCAAAATATAAATAATTTCTGTTTTTTAAAGAGATGCAATTTAAATGTTATTTTATTTATAATTCATGGTTACACATTAACCCTTAATTCAGAACCATACTTACTTGGTACAGCACTTTGGTCAGTCTTGTGGCTGTTTTTAAATGTGCTATGGCCCTAAATAAAATAATTTGAACTTGAATAAACTAAAAACACCTCAATAAAACGCAGGGACAATTGAATGATTTAGGGTTTATTAAGTCAGTGTTTACAAAGGTTATGGATGAAGTGGGTCAAATTTGTTTGGTATTAAAAACATTAATTTTCTGTAGACCATGCTTGCGCCATAAAGGCTTATGTCCACTAGATGGCGCTACAAGCTCGCCTTTATCCTGAACTCCTCAGCAGCAACTGTCATCATTCACGTGCTCCTTCCAAAATCACATTTCATCAGTTTATGAGTGTGCATTGCAAATCTCTTTATTCAGTAATGTAAATCTTCCAAACATTTACGAGTTTTGACATAGTGCAGAGAGTAATAATCTGACACAATCCGAAATTAAAGTGAGCCATTTATATCAAACCCCATGTTATATATTATATTATTAGTATATATTTATGCTAATGTTACATAATAATAATCTCACAATATTTAGCAGTCATTGAAATCTCAACATTATTTGAAATATGTATTAATTATTTATATATGTATAAAAAACACTTTTCAACATCCACATGGAAACATTGGATACCACAAGAAATAAAAACTAGCTCTTATTGTTCTGAACAGGCTCGCCATCTGTCCAGCGATTGAGGTGAATAATCATTTATCGATTTTTTCCCTCAGATTCTTTTGCGTTCTACGGCGTGCGCGCTCCCGCCAGTGCAGCTGTCAACGGGGCCGTGAGGCGCGTGGCCGAGCTCTGCGTCTGTCTCTCTGAGAGTGTGTGACTGTGACTGACTGTGTATTTGAACATGATGCTTCTGCGGTTCTGTGCCATTTTCAGGAAACGAGCGTGCAAAGTCGCCGCATTTTAGGCGCCCTTCTCATATCAGGAAGAACCGAGAGAGGGGCAGTACTCGAAGCCTCCGGAGACACACACACACACACACACACAAACACAACCACCCACCCACCCCCCACGCAAACACACGCGCACGTTCATTCGCGCAGAAACAGAAGAGCGACACACACGAACTTTGTGCTGCTGCTGTGCTTTGGAGTACCAACACGCACCCGAACGCACGAATCGTGGATTATTACGCGAGCAACGCGTGGAAACCATGAGCTGGGGAACCGAGCTATGGGTGAGTTCACACCGCGCCACGGGGGTCCACTATCTCGGCCAAGGGCTTTGATAACGGGTTCACGGGCACCAGTGCACTGGAACTGCATCTGTATAGGCTACATGTTAAATTGAGCGAACGCGTGTATATATAATAAACATAAAGAGAGTGCGCGTATGTTACAACGCTCAGTAACTCAATCTATTTTGTGCTGTATATATATATATATATATATATATATATATATATATATATATATGCAAATTTACAATGTGTGTGTGTGTGTGTGTGTGTGTGTATGTGTGTGCATTGACAACCCCAATATATACCAATATATGCAAGTGTGTGTGTCTAGTTGTCATTGCTGTGACGTTGTTGCAGATGTTCAGATGTGTTATTTGTGTTCTAGTGTTGTTGGATGTGACCCATCTTGGCCTCATGGCTGAGGGTTTCTCTTCACACTAATCTGTGTGTATCTCTGCAGGCTTGTTGTGCTTGTCCATGTACCTCAGGGTATTTTTAGTCCATAGGGGTCGTGGAAAGGAAATGTCAGCCTCACTATCTTGTGTGTTGCGAGTGAGGCAATGCAAATTTCGGCATAAGAAGGCAGCTTCTGTAACAAAACATGGATGAGATGAGAGATCATATGTCATAGAAGCCTAGAGTGACTGTATAACTGTAAGATAGTAAATAGTTATGTGCAATTCAGCTTATGAACACTAGGACAATCTGACGTCTTTTTTCAGTATTTTAATTCCAAAGATTTTAAAGATATCTAAGGCTTGGCCTTGCTTTTTTTTTGGAAAGTACTGGTTTGTTTAATACTACATTGTAATAGTATGTGAAGTATGTACTATATTATTTGGCTTTTGTCTGAGGGGGAAATATAACCCTTATATAGGCCTTTACACTTTAATCAGTTTCATTATATCAAATTACACATGCACATAATTGCTGATTTATTGCTCATTAATTAGTCTAGCTGATATATTTTAGTGCATCGCCACTCACTAGGTGTTTGTGATTTGCTTTAGAGCCATTTATATTGTTAAAAGCACTATACAAATATATTTGAATTAAAGTATTAGAGAAGTAGTAGCACAAAGATAAAGATGTTTGTTTCAAGAGTCTGATTTAAAGGGATATTTCATCCAAAAATGAAAATTCTGTCATCATTTACTCACCTTCATGTTGTTCCAACCCTTTATGGGGGTAAAACATTTCTGCCAAATGCATAAATGTAAATGTGAAAAATACTATGGAAGTCAGTGGGTTTCATCAACTGTTTGTTTACCCATATTCTTCAAAATATCTTCTTCCGTGTTCAGCAGAATAAAGAAACTCATACAGGTTTGGAACACCTTGAGAGTTAGTAAATGATGAAATAATTTTCATTTTTGGGTGAACTATTCCTTTAATGCAGGTCAGGCCGTGGAGATTGATCGCTAACTGAATCCTCACAGTCTTTGTTTGTATTGATCAGCTTTATAGACTGCATGACAGTGGCTCAGTGACCTGCACTGTAGGGTGATGTGATTATTATACTCAGGGTTGTTGTGCACTTTACTGTTCTTCTATTCTCATCCACAGCCACAGGATGACAGTCGGCTACATTAGAAGCCTAGATCTACACTGAGATGATTCTAGAGTTTGATGAAGGAATAAAACACTCAATGTTGAGCACTACAGTGATTTTACCACAGATTAAGAGGGTGAAATGTGGCTCATCCTGTCAGATTTAGAGTCAGATGTATAACTGATCATTTATAATTTAAAGAAATAAAAGTATTTGTGATTATGTTCATCTACAGCCTGCGTTTAAACTTTGGTGCTTAGAACATGTTACATACTGGAAATATAGCTGTGCATTTACCATCTGACTAGTGCAACACACACACACACACACACACACACACACACACACACACACACACACACACACACACACACACACACACACACACACACACACACACACACACACACAAGAGCCAAGTAACTGAGGAGGCCATCATCATGCGTCATGAACATAAGTTGCCGTCTGGCATGATGAGGATGCCCACTGGCACCAAACCAACACACACAAACACGTAAACAAACATGCATCGCTTTCTCTTAATCACACGCAATCTTTCTTTAAATAGGTCTCTGTATTTTCTCCATTCAGCAACCTTAAACTAAACCTTCAGCCGACACATGATGACCCTCCCTAAAAATCAGCACAAATTTAAAACCATCGACATCCTTTTTGCTGGCCAGAAAGAAAGAAGAGACTAGCTGAATACTGCTTTCACGATTTCTGCTACATCAAGATAAGATAAAAATAGGAAGTGTATTTGTCTATTTTATTCCAAATTCAGCTAATGTATTATGTTGATCTATTGTTCAGAATAACACCCTAACATACTAATATTACTATCTCTGCAGTATATAGGAAGTGTGGTAAGGATTTACTCTATTAATGATTTTATACAGAAAGATTTAATTACGAGGTGGATCCTTGTTCTTCTTTCCCTGAAACACTCGATCACCTGTTCTTTTACTCTGAGGTTACTTCTAAATTTTGGTATGATATACATTGCTAGTTGTCAGTAAAAATGAACACAATTCCTTCTATTGTTCTACAAAATATCCTCTTTTTTTTAAAGTGTGATTTAAATTCCCTTTTCTCTAATGTTGTAAACGTTGTTTTATTTCTGGGTAAATATCATATTCCCACATGTAAATGGAAAAAATGCAAGCCCTCCTTTAATATATTTCTATGCCAGTTTGTGAAAATATTTCAAAGCTTCAAATGTTTTATAAAAAACTAAATAGAAAGTCTATTAACTTTATGTTTCTCTATGTTAAAATATGTATTATTTTAGTGTCTTAAGTTGTTTGTCTTTACTGCTTGTTCATCCTGGTGGATGTGTCTTACATTGTTGGATGTTCCCTGTCTTGTGTTATACAATCTGCAATAAAAAAACAACAAATAAACAAAAAAAAGTTAGGACATTTTATGCATTTAATAAAAAATGCAAAATAACTGTAGAACTGTACAAAGTTGGTGAGACCACTTACATGCAACACGTGACAGCAATGTAGCATATTGATTAAAACGTGGTTTTATATTACTTTTCCATAAAATATAGTATACAGTGCATAGTGTGCAGTATATAGTACACTAGTTTCCATTCTGAGCACAGCCTGTATTCTAAACGTGGAACAGTATGACTGTTGTGTTATTGGATGCTCAGTGAAAGCCTGATAAAATCTCATAATTACTCAAAATTTTCCCTTTCCTGCTTGAATAAACACACGCGCACGGCTAATAAGATGTTATCATTTCAACGACTAGTTTCTCATTGTCTTTAATTTCCTTGTTTAAACACATGACGGGTCTCTTTAGCAGGTGAACCGCATTTTCAATTTTCACCTCATTTCTCACATTCTCCCATTCTGTTTCATTTTTTCCTCTTTCGTTTTTTCTTCTTTCAGCGTCAGACTGTGTGAGTGACTCCTGCTGGGCTTCAGCTCCACAGGCTCATTGTAGGAGAATCAGATCAAATGATTCATCCTTGCTGATCATTTAATCTCAGTGATTCAGAGGTTCATCCCTGCTGATTCACTAGTGTTGACTGTGAATCAGCAGGAAGTCCAATAATACAGGAGTGCAGTAAGAAAACAAGTGGCACAAAGACAGTGAGGAATGCTGGAACGCAATTGGCCACCCGGTTACAAAAAGCTGGAATGCTATTGGCTGTTCTAAAGAGGAATGCTGGAATGTTATTAGACCTCTCTTGCTTATTACAGCTGCAAAATGGCAATCCATACCCTGTAATTTCACATATTAGCTTTTTGTGTGTATGTGTGTGTTGCATGTCTAGTTTTTCTTGCACCACAACGCACCACAACAGCTTGACCAAACTAGTTCAGCAACGACCACACAATTTTGTTCTTTATCAGCATTCATTATTGTGCAGAATCCCGGTTTCACTTGCATTAAATCCAAATATGGAGCATCAAAGCGCAAACAAAGGCGTCAGCTACATTTCGTTAACATAAGCTTTCTGTATGTTTATGTTAGTACGTGGAGTAAGCATATGTAAACTCTGTGTTTACACGGCTTTTTAAAAATGGCAGGTGCCGGTGTTTCGTATGGCATGTTTTCAGCCAATCTACGTACACTTTAGTGACTGGTGGTTGGTTCCTATTGTGCTGGGTTAAACCCTACCCTGAAGTAGGAGCTAATATAGTCAATAGGGCGTTCCTAGAACTAAAATCCTTCACAGTTCTTGCGGTGCGAACATGAGAAAAAGTGGCTTTTTCCTGCAATGGTTATAGGGACTACTAAAATGTTCCTCCAGTGCAAAAGCCCCTTTTGATGCACTTCCAAAGAATGACGACTCGAAGCTCGAATTAATGGGCATTTTGTTTCTGACCAATCACAACAGACTTAGCCTTCTGACCAATCAGAGCAGAGTAGACAAATCAAAACAGACTGGAGTATCTGACCAATCAGAGCAGAGTAGACCAATGACAATACACTGGGCCATCTGACCAATCAGAGCAGAGTAAACCAATCACAACAGACCAATCAGAGCAGAGTACAGGGATTAAAGTTAAAAAAATTCTTCTGACTGAAAATTTTTTTCAGGCCAAGTCATATTCCTTTAACTTTATTTAAATAGTCGAGACCAATATCGTTTTAAGGGGAGATGTTTTAAACCGCTTTAATATTGCCAGTTTGCATATTTTAAAAGCTATTTTAATCTATGAAAAAAAATTACTTAGCTTGACAAATAATCAACCATCTACATAACTTTTCAGTGCATGTTTTTATTTATCTTATAAGACCAAACAATGCTAAATTATATTAATATATAGTTTGTTTAATGGCAAATCGTTTTGGCTGAGGGCAAAGTGAAGTTTCATAACTTTATATATTTAGGCTATTTAACTTTAACTGTGTAGCCTATTAGAGAGCTGACTAATGTTTGACTGAATTGTTTGCTTTATTTCTCATTGTATAGCTTCTTATAGCCTACATATTAGGCTACTTATACTTTTATGGATATTATTGATAATTAAAACTGACATTTAACAAAAAGCAACAGGGTTGTGTAATGTTATATATTCTAAAATATATAAAATATTCTTTATATATTTTATTATGCATTCTCTTGTATGTGTACATGCATAATAAAATAAAATGATACAACCCTGTCTCTGTTTGTTAAGTTTGTCAGTTTTAATGATCAATAATGTTTCATATTTTTAAAATGAAAACAAAAAGAAGCAGGGTTGTGTTTTATATTGCGTGTTGTTATAAATATATGGAGTGAAGATAATCAATGTGCGTTATCTGAACCACATTTGTGTGGCCATATAGGCCTAATATGTTTATGATAATATGTTCATTTATAAATGAAAGGAGGTGTTTTGTATATATTTCGTTTTATTGTTGATGAAAAGAGGCAGAGTTGTATTTTATACCATATTTCATTTTATTGTTGACTAAAATATACATAAAGAGATAACCGGAGTAGCCAGAGCGAGATGAGTGACGAAACCAAGATCGGCGCGGATCCGTTTGCAGAATAACCGGACTCGCGTCCTCGGGAGTTCGTTCTCCTGAGTCGAACTTGCCACGTCCGAACTATCAAGGACGCAAGTCCGAGGTTTGCGTAGCCTATTGGTATTGAGAAACGGCCAATATTGACCCGCGTTCTGTTTTCTATCATGCGCCGTGCACGTTTGCGTTGACGTAATATGCACGCAAACGCACCAGGGTTCGATAGAATTAAGTTGAACGTGAAACCAGACCAACGCTGCGGGGGGCGCAGGGAACAAACTCGCTCGGATTCGGACCGCAGCAAACCAGCTGTAGCCTGACATGCACTTCTCCAAAACTAAGATTAATTGAGTGAACACGGAGCAGTTTTTCCGTGAGCGGGAATTGAAAACCCGGACTGGATCATAAGCGAAGTGATTACAGAATGTTAGAGTGGAGAGAGGAACGTGCTTTCGCTCCGATCCAGGCTTTATCACATCCCCCTCAGCAGGGTGAATACACCTCGTCTTTCCTTAATTTAAGACCTATTCAAACTAAAATTAAGACATTTATCACACTATTTGAGAAATGAAAGCCTATTTACGGCCTTAACATTATGAAAAGTGAATTTAAGACATTAAGGACAGACGGGAACCCTGCAATTGACGGAAATCCGTCATAGACTCGCTGCAATTAACGGAAATCCGTCGTAGCGACGGAGAACTTTAATCCCTGAGAGTAGACAAATCACAACAGACCAATCAGAGCAGAGTAGACCAATCACAACAGATGGGCTCATCTAACCAATCAGAGCAGAGCAGGCTCTCGGAAAGGAGGGGTTTAGAGAGACTGAATCTTCGAATTAACCATTTTTAAGAGTCTGAGGAATGAGGTGATGCTGCAGTGTATATTATGAGATGAAATGAAAGTTTTTTTGACCCTGGATGCATGTAAACCTGTAGAAGCCTCCAAAACAAAATTAGTAAACTTTAAAATGGCATAAAAGGGGCAGTTTAACAAAGGTTAATAAATGAATATAAAAATACATTGTTCATTGTTAGTTAATTTTAATTAATGCATTAAATGAGACCATATTGTAAAGTGGTACTGTAATATTTCACTGTAAAATAAAAAAAACAATTATTAAAGAAAAAGATATATTTTAAGGTACTGCATAAATTATGCACTGTACCTTTAAAACTCTTCTCCCTACTTTTACCCTTGAGTGTGTCGTTCTGCAGTGGCTTTATAATGAAGAAAGCTTCTACTGTATCTCCATCCTACTTTACAGTCCCTGCGGGTGTCGTGGATGTGTGTGTATATGAGTGTAAGTCCTCAATCTCTTCAGTGTATGGTGAATGATTAGCGTGCGGTTAAATCCAGCGAGGGGGAAGGGCTCGACGTGTGAGGAGAAGCAGGAATGTTAAAAGGGATGATAGATGGAGATGTTGGATGTGAAGACGCTGTGTGTGTGTGTGTGTGTGGGTGCGTTTCGGTTCTGCAGGGGTATTAAAGCTACGGTGGAAGGTGAAAGCCGGGGGCAGTCATGCTTTAGCAATGATGTCATAGCAAATAATCACACACAGTTCATTCTCAGTTTCAGAATGCTTACTTTAGGGAGAGTAAAGGTGCAGCTTTTATCTTTCTTTGTGTGAAATGCTTGCAAAGATAAGAAGTCCCATGGATGGTGAGTGTGATTCATTCAGGAGGACACTTACTATAAGCCAAACTGATTTTTTTTTACCGTCATTGCATTAGATAACAAAATATCAAACCATCACTTTTCCGATTGCTTTTTTAATTTTTTTTATTTATCAGTGAATTTGATGATATGCCCCTGTACATGTGAGGCCCCGCCACTCTGTGCTGACACACATATGTACCCTGAACTATTTTATGATTTCTCTCTGGTAAGTAGTCATGTTAGCGGAAGGAAGTGGTATGACAGGAAGTGATGTCGTACATCCTCATGAGAGGTAGTGTTGCACTGGATTTTTATGAAAATCTGCCTTAGTTTCACCCATTGTGAAGTTGTAAGAGGCCCTGAATGACTCACAGTCTATTGCAATAGAGGAGGGTTTAACTGTCAGACTCTTTGAAGGCTGTATTATATGTTCAGTATTTCCTCTGTGAGCCACACTGCTAAAGAATGTTGTGCCGAGAAATAATACACCTCTAACAACACATAATGACTGTATTCGTCTCTTTTTGTAACAGTAAGCATGAATCATGTGTAGTCCTTTTGGCACCAAATTGATGACATCATCTCCGATACAGTGGCACTTTCTAATGACATCACCCTTTTGGAATGGTTGTCTCTAATCTATCTATCTATCTATCTATCTATCTATCTATCTATCTATCTATCTATCTATCTATCTATCTATCTATCTATCTATCTATCTATCTATCTATCTATCTATCTATCTATCTATCTATCTATCTATCTATCTGTCTACATAATACATTTCAAGTAACGCGAGTTACATAATCAGATTACTTTTTTCAAGTAACAAATAAAGTAACGCTTTACTTTTAATTTTACAACAAAATATCTGTTACTTTTTCAAATAAGTAATGCAAGTTAACTTGTTTTCCCATCTATTGATTGACAGCTCTCCTGTTCCCGTGTTGAGAGAAATCGTTGGTGCAGAGGCGTTGTGTACGGTGTGTGTGAACATGGTTTTTGAAGTACTAATCTAGACTAAATGTGAACATACTTTTACTCATCTCACTTGCACAAAAAAAGATTCAGTATTCCTCAAAATGAATAAAAAGAGTGAAATGCAAACTCAGAATATTACGCAAAACTGCAATAATGAAATTATTAAATTAAAATTACACAAATATTTATATACTTTATGTATTTAGACTTACTTAATTAACCAATGTCTTTGCGTTTGACCTTAAACCATACTAATTAGCAAAAAATATGCAGATAAAAAACATGACATTAAATTGTTTAATGTTAAATTATTGCTAAATTAAGATCGTGGAACTTTCTTCTCCTGTGTCCTTCATTTTTCATTCTTTCTTCTCCAGGCTTTTTCATTTCACTTTTGGTGTGAAAGGGTCTTTACATTAGCCAAAAATATAACTTTTGTTTGTTGTTTTGTTATTAAAAATCAATCAAGCAAGCCCAGGTCAGATGATAAAAAGAAATGCAAAAGAACTTTCCATTAAAAGTAACTAAGTAACGCAATTAGTTACTTTTTAAGGAGTAACCCAATATTGTAATGCATTACTTATAAAAGTAACTTTCCCAAGACTATTTGTGAATGTATTTTGTGTGATGAATTCACAGGTTTTAGGTTGCACTGGATCATATTTGTTCAAATCACAGAAACCAAGTATGCTTCAGTTTTGAGAAAACAAGAGCTTTCCAGAGAAGTGTATGTGCCCCCTCCGCCTTGGACGCTCACAAATACATCCATTCAGAGAGGAAGTCAAGTATGGCTAAACATGTGATTGTTTCAGAGACACACACACACACACAGAGAGAGAAGCATATTTCATAACTGGGGCATATTTGAGAGGCTTCCTGCCTGCTGAAACAGAGTAATAGGATGAGCCACGTTACTCACATTTTTGGCAGATCAAATCTATAACAACTTATAATCTATATCTGCTACATCATAATTTTTCACTTCTGAGTGGTGTTTTCCTGTGCAAAAAACTGTTAAGATGCTAAGTGGTTTTGGTTAGTTGCGAAAGTGTTGCTATGCGGTTGCTCAGGTGTTCATAGTGTTTTTAGCGCAGAGTTGTGGTTGCCAGGATGTTGCTATGCATTTGCTAAGGTGTTCTGAGTGATTTCCAGCCCAGACCTATTGTTGTCAAGGTGTTGCTATGCAGTTGTTATAGTGTTCTGTATGATCATAGGTAAGTTAATTGAAATAAAGCTGAAATAAAACAAAATATAAATATTAGATGAAAAATGTTGCCTTGAACTAAAAAAAAAAAAAAAAAAGCTAGCTCAGATCGTAATCATATCAAAGTAGTAATTGAAAGGCTGTGTACAATGTGAAAGACCTAAATCTCTGTTCTGCTCTGAAACAGGAAATAAAACAAAGAAAAGCATTTATGACATAACCCATAACCTTTACTGCAACCTTTACGGCTTTCACTTCTATGTACATGTAAATGTCCATAAGTGTGAGAATAAGGCAAGTTGGACACACACACACACACACACACACACACACACACACACACACACACACACACACACACACACACACACACACACACACACACACACACACACACACACACACACACACACACACACACATACACATATCTGTCATAGTCAGATTTGGACACACTGATCGGACGTCTCAGCTGTTCGCTCGGGTGTGGCTACTGTAATAGCAAAGGCAATCAGCCTGTTGAACATTTTGGGAAGTCATGGACGCTATTAAAGTGGAGACGCTGATAAAAGTCCAGCAGTTACGGGTGAGTTAGGTTGGAGTTGAGTGTGTGTGTGGTTGTATTTGGAGCGCTATGCTTTGATATGAAGTTATATAGTCATATCAAATAAAGGCACATTGTCTACTGGTTAAACTGACTGATTGAAGCATGGTTATGGCTTATAGTTTACATTTATAAGAAAAACTAATAAATGTGAGTTGAGATTTAAAGGTGACTCTCTCTCTCTCTCTCACTCACTCACTCACTCACTCACTCACTCACTCACTCACTCACTCACTCACTCACTCACTCACTCACTCACTCAGTATGTTTTTCTGACCAATGGAAGATGTGAGCAGTTTTTAGGGAAACCGATTCGAAAACAGTATTATTTTTGCTATTCACTTTGGTGACACTGACAAAAAAATAATTTTTAAATACAAAAAAACTTTAAAATGTTTTTATAATCCCCCCCCCCAGTTTTTATTAAGCATACAATAATTTTGGTTATTTACAACTTCAAAAATATTTCTTTTTTACAGTGTACCTTTTAAAGTGTTTAAATAGTTGGAAGTAGGGATGCTCTGATATTTAAATTCTGAATAATACACACAATTATTTTAATATTCTGAACGAGCGTAACGTGCTTAAAAACTAATTTAAATCGATGTTCTGATGCATACGTGAATTTAGACTTAATCTCTACATTATGTACAGTATGAAACATGAATAACTTTTCATTTTGACATGAAAAAACATTGATGAGAAAGTCCCTTTAATAGAGATTGGATATCTATTGTAGGAGAGCGCATTTCAAAAAAACATTGAGGAAGTTAAATCTTTGACATAAAGTTAGCACTACATGACAATAAAAGTAATCTAAAATCTACAAATAGGCTAGCCTGGTTCTACCAGACTCTCGTACATTTAATTTGTACAGAGAGTCTGGCACCGCTCCATTGACAAGCGTTAACTTCCTTGTAGGCGGGTATTCTATTGAAGTCTAAAACTATTGGATCTGCCCAGAGTCACTCTATCTGCCATAACCAATCGCTGACGTTTGGTCGTGACATATGTCTTTTCTCGAACCCCGTGGGAGGATGGCCATAAACACAAATCTAAGCAAAGATTGTTCTTGCTCCGGCTTTAACTTCTTGATATTCGGCAGCGTTGCCAACTTGCCACAAAGGACCGAATGGCTTCGCTCGCATCTTTCTTATTTTGAACTACAACTCAAAATAACGCACGAGTCGACATCAACGTCATCGTTCTCAGCCACTCCCTCTGTTCGCTGATTGGCCCGGTAAAAAATTGATCGGAGAAAACCAAAGTCTACAGCGCAATCCCAGACGTAGTACTGAAGGAAAATGAAATTGAGCGGAAGTGCGTAGGAGGGCGGAGCCAGGCTACAAATAGGCAACATCCATAATTAAATATTGAATGTCCCCTGATAGCCGATGTGGTAGATATCATGCATCCCTATAAGTGAAAGTGATTCCTAAGTGGAAGTGTGTTGCAGATAAGCAGGAATGCAGGCATACAGTGCATACTTTGTGTCTGTGAGTGTCAAATATGAAGAAAGTGAGAAAGGTTTGATGTAGCGATCAAGTTGTTTAACTAGCCACATGCTTGCAGACCAATGAAACGCATAGTCAGACTTGCATGACGTTGTGGAAGTTAAATTTGTCCCGTATGGTGGACGTTTGCTTCATCTGGATGCTTAGTTTCCGCTGAGGCCAGACGATTGTTTCTGAAGACGAAAGATAAAAGATTCCATGCTGCTTAACACGACCTGAAAATAGACTGTGAGACTGGGACAGGCCTTCCCCTTCCATAAAAAAACACACACACCAGAGCCCAACACAGACCACCGGCCTTTGGAATGACAAGCAATCTCTCTCACACACACACACACACACACACACACACACACACACACACACACACACACACACACACACACACACACACACACACACACACACACACACACACACACACACACACACACACACACACACGCTGGGGTTGCTCTCTGCCCTGTAACTGGAGGGGGGGGGGGATTTATTTCAGATTTACTTTGTTATTTTAGTACTTCAACTAATATTTATCTAATATTTATATTTTGTTTTATTTCAGCTTTATATCAATTAACATAACTTTTTGGAATAGTTTTACAGTAGTTTGTTAGAACAACAGATACAATGAAAGTGAATCGGGACTGGGTCTGTCTGGCTCCAAAAATGACATAAAAGCACCATAGAAGTTTTACAAAAGTACTATGCATGACTCAAATTGAAATATAATATATGCTGAAGCCAAGCCACACGATAACAGATGATAACATGAGACTCTAACTTGGTGGAAATCAATTTTGAGATTATGATCAAATATGCATCAAGGCATGTCAAGGAACATTTATTCTTTTGTTTTTTGTTTTTTAATTAACATTGCTGTCAAACCTACGATGGCACATTGAGTTCGGCAGTGCTCGGCAGTGCCAGTCCCCTTCCATTTTCATAGAATGAAAATGTCATCTTTTGTGTTGTTCTATGGAAGAAACAAAAGTCATGCAGGTTTTAAAACACAATAAGGTAAATAAATAACTAATGAGGTGAATGTTTTTTGTTGGGAGAACTGTTCCTTTAAATGTTAGTTTCAGCTGTTTTAAATACTACAATACTGTGAAATAATCCACCTACTGCTAAACTATTAATGCCCTTCTGTTTTGATAAAATTTAGTCCAAGGCTAGACATATTTATGCACATATTTGTTTGTACTTTTTGTCAGGACATTTTAGACTCCCAACTTCCTTAAATGCGTAAGTGTGTGTTGCAGAGGTTATTTACCGGTAAAAATTACCTTTATTTTGGCACCTCAAATGTGTGTGTGTGTGTGTGTGTGTTAAGAATTACAGATGAGGCAAATTACCGTATTTGACATCTGAATGCCACATGCCGTCGCAAGGCCTCTAATAAAACCTGGACTGTGTGACTCCTGTAGATAATGTGTGTTTTACACCTAAATGCATGACTGTGTTTTGTTATGCTTCTCTGGAATGTGCATGATTTGTCAGTTTTCAGAGATCTTTTTTTTTAATCAATAGATCTTGACATCTGAAATGGGACATTCATGTAAATTCCTGAGAGAAATAGCCTCATCTGATTTGTGAATGAATTGTTCTTTTGATTTGAATTGTTTCAATGAGTCAGTTGATTCAGTTCTGAATGATTCACAAATCATTCCTTTAGGGCTCTGTTGCGGTCTACGGAAATAAATGTTTACTTCTTCCTTAAAAATAGTCTTGGTATTCAGCCACCAGAGTGTCTCACAGGGCTTGATCTTTCCTCTGTGTGTGTGTGTCTGTGTGTGCAAATTCCATTTGCATAACAGATTTTGATGCGCCGTTATCAGCGGTGTGTGCATGTATCAGTTTGGTGTTTCCTTCTTCCTTCGCTGTTGCATAGCAACCCTTGAGGTTGCTAAATAAATATTTGTGTGTGGTGTGAGCTCTGCTCCTAATATATGCAAAGGTGAGAAAATGTACATCACCGTTTCGAATCTAGGAAAGTATCTTGAACTCTACAATCAATGTTTCAAAAAGTGTTTGCTCATGCAAAAAATTAGTTAATATGAAAACTGTGAACTGAGATCCGCATGCAAATTTATAATCAGAATTGTTGCACTCACAAAAAGTACCACGGCATACACCAAGTGTATTCCATGTTTTTTTTTAAATATTGGGATAAGTACGATTTTATTTTAAAGAAATTAATACTTTTATTAGCAGGGACGCCTTAAATTGATCAAAAGTGACAGAAAATACATTTATGTTTGTACAAAATATTTCTATTCCAAATAAATCCTGAACTTTCTATTCATCGAAGAATGCTGAAAAAAAATTAAGGTTTCCACAAAAATATTAACGGTATTGATAATAATCAGAAATGTTTCTAGAGCAGCAAACCATCATATTAAAATCATTTCTGAAGTATCATGTGACACTGAAGACTGGAGGAATGATGCTGAAAATTCAGCTTTGCATCACAGGAATAAATTACATTTTAAAATATGTTCAAAGTCAAACAGTTCTTTTAAATTGTAATAATATTTCACAATATTGCTATTTTTAATCAAATAAATGCAGTCTTGGTGAGCATAAGAAACAAATAGAAATACAGGAAAGAATCTTACCAACTTCAAAAGTTTGAACGATAGTGTATAATTCTGCATAAACTTGGGGTATATCGAAGTACCATAGTTTTTACTAGATTTTGGGACATGTTTCATGTAAATACATGTATATAAAAAGGTATATGAAATATATGAATATGTTATGCATTGAGTCCCATGATATATCGATGTACCATTGTACTGCATTTTTGTAAGGGTTTCAGAGACTCACAGAGTTCAGTTTGTTTCACTGGCAATGATTGAGCTCGCTTGCTGCTAGAATTATTATATACCTACAGTATCTTAGATTTGTTCAGGTTGATAACGCAATGTGGTCTTTCTGACAACACACATGAATAGTATGTATGAATAGCAGCTTTGTGAGTCGAGAAACTGTGGGAAACTCTGATAAAGCTGCCAGTTCCTCTCATTGACGGTGAACCCACCTTCTTATTCCCAGACTGCTTTTGATTGGTTCATCATAATGTCAATCACTCTTGTCCTGTTGCTTGGCTGCCAGAATTAAAATAGACTTTCATAAAGTATATTGTGCAACTTTGACACATGACCGCATCATGTTGCACGTAAGTGGCATCCAGTTTTCCGTCTGGAAAATATATATATTTTTTGCATTTTTAAGTAAATTTAGTTTTAAAAAAAAAAACTTTCGGCATTAAATAATGAGTCAAAAAAGATCCATAAAAGTGCATTGGATTTTGGGATACAGTATTCCATGCAGTTTGCCTTTGTTGTTTACTGCACATTTATATATTCATGCATGGCTGTGCAATAACCATTCCACTTGGCTATTCAATACGGAATTGCATGCATACTGAACATTTGCATACTGTGCACACCTTACATAGTGTGTACTACAGAAATAGTAAGTAGTATGTTAGCTTAGTATGTTATTTTTTTGTAAGGGTTGTCAGTGCACTAAAATTCAAAGTATGACTTATGCGCACGTGCACATTTCCACATTTGACTCTTGTCCATTTTTTAAGAGAAAAACTTCTCGTTTCTCAGTTCCGTGTTTGTCCTTGTTGTGAACTCAATGACTTCCCCTTTCAGAACTTGCCATTTCTTCTGTCTTGCCGTTGTCCAATCAAAAAGCGTTTCGTAACTTTGGAAACCGTGCCAGTCATGGCCATGGCAACCATGCTTGTTTTGGCAGTGCCAATAAAAACAGCGCTAGTAACAATTTTAGTCATGCTTAACTGACACAAAATATGGTATTTGGATTACTGTGCATTCTGAAAAATATGGTAATGTTGTTGCACCTCTTTATAAGTTTTGTCACCGTGGATTTCAATATTCAGAATGATCCTTAGTGGTTTCTTCTTGATTTTGCTGCCAAGGTGGAGATTATGTATTTTTTTGAGTCATTTTGAAAGAGGAAGTGAGAGGCAGAAACAGGAAATAATTACAAGCACCCATTTCAATGTGTTAGACACAAAGAGATGACAAGAACAAGACAAGAACTAGAACACAAGTGGTTAATGGGCTTTCAGCCTTAAAGTGATGTAGATTTACAGGCAAACTTTCTAAACGTGAGAGAAACTGTTCACCACCATGAAAAACTTACCATGGTAGGGCATAAAAAAAAGTTTGGTTCCGGTTGGTTGTCAGTTGAGGTAATGGGTCGGTAGGGACTTTTTTTTTTTTGTATAGTGGCAGCAAGGGATAGGAAGGAAATTATTATTATTATTTTTTTAAGTTTTATTTACAGTAGCGATAGAAAAGCTACTCTATTTTTTCATAACATAGTCTACCTGCACATGTAGGCCTACCTGTACTCTACCACCTTGTGTGTCCCAGCATGTTACACACACACACTGATTTTAAATGTGTGCGCGGGGGCAAACACAGGGGCGATTCCAGGATTTTATAAATGGGGGGGCACAGGGGGGACCAAGATCTAGGGATGCAACGATACCACTTTTTAAGGGTCGAGTACGAGTACCGATATTTTTTTCCTGGTACTCGCCGATACCGATGCCTGTTGTACTGGAGGGGTTCTCGTTTTATGTGGCAATTTTCTAAGAACAAGACAATGAGACTAATGAACAAATCAGCATCTTTATTTTCAACAACTTAAATAAACTTAAAAAAATAAATCATTCTTATTGTGCTTATCACAAATTTTCAAAGCCCAAATTTCACAGTGTCCAATAACCTCCAAAGGGCAAAACCAAGGACATAATGAATGTAATTTTTACCTGCCTGTCACAAAGTTGTCAAAGTGCTAAAGAAATCACAGACAACAAGACAATCAAATTTGTCATAAAGTGCCAAAGAAATCAAAGAACAAATGTTTAACATAACACTGAGTAACAATGTAATCACAGCCGAAAGTGTAAAGTGAAATATTAGAGTGTACTATTAAATCTAGCAACACTATAACTGCAGGAAGAGTGTTCATAAGAATTAAGAAATATAAGCTAAGGATATACGTGAGGTATCGGTCTTTGGTATCGGGGTATTTTTACGAGTACGAGTACAAGTACATGAGCTTGGTATCGGGCCCGATACTGGTATCGGTATCGGTGCATCCCTACCAAGATCCAGTCAGGGGGGGCCCATGGGAAATCAGAAAATTCAAATGGAAATAAATACTTGTTTAGAAAATATTTAGGACGATTTAAAAAAATCTTTGCAATGCTCAGTGACCTAACATAGATGGTATTAAATCTGGCACTGAACAAGAGCCTGAAAATCATTTTGTATTTTACATTGATTGAACCACACAGTTTTGTTCTAATAAATAAAAAACATCACCTAGGCATTAATTAAGTGACATGTTTAACTATAAGGAACACATATTGGTCAAGCTGAGGGACTCTATAATAATAATTATTGGTAGATTGTTCAGACACTGTCCATAAAAATATTCCACCCTTTTAGGGACATATACATAGTTATTATCACATGTTAATAATGTAAATGTTAAACAATAATGAGCTTTTCTTGGATAGTATATGTCCCTTATGCCATCTTAGATTATTTTTTTCTTCTTGAAACAAGCAAAACAATTTTTGATGAATAGAATATGTTTCACATTCCACCCTGTTAGGTTTATATATCTAACAGGGTGGAAATTCTGAGCTAAGTTAGCCATAGCTCTTTGAGTGATCAACATTTAGCTAGCTAACCTTCTACAGATGAACAGAACTTTTATAACTATGTCGGATTTTTTTGATAGGACAAACATTCTCCATAACATAGCCTGACAGGGTGGAACTTTAAGGGTGGGACAAGCAGGATAACATTTCAAAAACTAAAAACAAAGTTAGGAGTGAGAGTTGAAGCTTACCTCAGTTTGTACAGTTGAATTCCAGCATGTAAAAGAAATGAAGTCACTTCTTGAAAATGGTCTCAATGAAATTCCAGTCGACACAAGGCAAAAAAAGTACATACTAACAGGGTGGAAGATGACTTCAGGGACGCAGTAATTGAAGAAAATTTTAAGAAAAATACCTATATTTCCACATGATTTATATGTATGATTAGAGGCAATTTAGCCTAGTCTGTAACATAATTTAAAAATATTTTGAGGTTTTTGTCATTTCATGGTTTATATTTCTTGCAGAAGTTGATTACTGTGCACTGAGGACATGATATAATTGAATGCATACATCAATTAAAATTGTGTAAAATACAAAATAGTGTTTTATAGACATAGACATCAGTCTATTATTATCTCTGTTTAAATGGTAAAGAATACTTAAATCTACAATTTAAGCCATTTATTATAAATATGTGACTCATTTTAGAGAAAATATGAGTAAATAAATCATTAGGACAGGAAAGTCACCGCAGGGATGACCCATGTATCTATTTTATATTTATATAGACGCGCTGCCGTGGAATAACACTGACAAGTCATCTGCCGAAGTTACGTTAGCTAATCTAACGTTACTGGCTTGATCAGTCACACATGAAAGTAATCAGACTAACATATGGTGCGATATTTCAAAATATATACTGTAACGTTAATTGAGTGTCTATATACCATAAACAGTGACGTGTCGAGGTGTCTCTCTCTCCTTCTGTTTGAAAAACGCGGACATGTGATTCTGCTTTGCGAATCGCAAATCAAGCAGTGATTGACAGCGCTCTGATCCAATGGCGTTGGGCATTGTCAGGTTGACAGTAAATCTAGCCCAATGATGTTGGGGGGGCACCAGGGGGTAATATGAAATACAATCATATTCCGCCACCATAGACATAATAAATACATAGACGCCCTATTGGCTGCTGGAGCGTACGTCAACGGCGCCGCCATATTGCCTCATCATGTCTATGGTTAGGACATCCCACAAGATTTGTGTCATCACAGAAAACATTTCATCACTGGATAGTTTTTTCGTTTATTTAAAGTGTGGTTTATATATCAGCTGAATGTGTGGAACGCTTTTCAGAGAAGATAAGGCAACGTATTTTAGCACAATTCCCATCCAGCGGCAATTCAGGAAAAAAGAAATCTCCGAATGTTCCACATGAAACTTTAGTCTTCCGACCTTGCCATCGTGTCGATTTATTTGATTAATATGTGCGAGGGAGAGAGAGCAAGAAAGTGCTTAGTTTTGAGAGGGTGAAGCCTATACTTTCGCCTGGCTCCGCAGAGAGAGCGCGCGCGCGCGACCGGGGCTCTCTCTCTATCTCTGCTCGTTCAGTTCATGCGCCCTGGTACAAGCGCAGCAGTGCATCTACATGACAACAACGATGTGTGAACGCCCGTGGCTGCCTCGTTTTTTCGCATTGCTGGAGGACAACAGGCTATACAAATACGGTGCTGTACAAAAACATAAATTATAGTTCGCCTCAAAGTTTTTATTTGTGTATGTATTTAATTTGTATTATTTCTTCCCCAAGCTCATAAAATAAATTTGGGTCGCACATAAATTGACAGGGTCGGTCGGAAACCGGAACCAAACTAATTTTTTTCTAATGCCTAGCCATAGTTTCTGCCAGTGAAACTGTGGCAAGTGTTAACCACCATTGTCATCAAAGAAAAAAGAAATGAAAATGACTTAGTTTCAATACGAATGTCACGTAACGTTACATTTACTTCAGGAAAGCCATTCAATGACCATAGCATGTTATTTAGCTAGAAAAATTAGAAAGAAATATTTTGCTAAATATATGCACTATATTACATATTTATTATATTTGTACTCGCATCATTAAAAAAATTATATCGTTATTATCATAAAAAAACGAATTATATTAAATTTAGTGGTTAATTTTAACCTTAGTTATAATAATACGAGCTGGCAGGACTTCCTGTTTGTTTACAGCATTAGTTAGAGTATATATAGAGTTCTATAATAGTTTTGAATTGAAATCTGTGAAATTTGTATTGTACCATGTAAACACTGTAATATGTTGTTGTAACTAGAATTAATGAAATTCTGTTTAGTTACCAAATGTTTTGACAATCACAAATACACTTATTGTGATGCAAGGTTTCGTTCACACCTCCATAATACTCACTCCTCAAAGGTTGGCAGCTCTGTGCAGTTTAAAGTTTAATTTTACACTAGTAATTGAGTAATTGAGCTTTCTAGGTTTTTTTGGCAGCAATGTTTACCATGATAAATTTTTTTCAGTCCCGTACTCAGTCACAGCGGTGTTTGTGGGGTTAATAGGGTTGCCAGATGTTGGTTATTTGATGAGCGAGTGGATGGATGGATGGATGGAGGTTTACTGATTTGGTTCTGTGAATTCTGCACAGTGAAAGACCATTAAATTTCCCTTCACTAAAAGCAGCTGAACAATAGATTACCTCACCCTACTTGCCTTTCTTCCTTCTGTCTTAACCCGCTTCCTTCTGTTTTCTGTTTTTATTTTTATGTCATTCTAATTGGTACTTTAGAAAACTATAATAAAAAGCCCAGACTCCTTACTGAATAAAAGTATTAATTTCTTTAAAAAAAAAAAATTCTGACCCTAAACTTTAGATTCGTAATGTAAGTAAGTGTGTGGATTAGATTTGCAAGTGAATTGATACAACAAGCGTTGCAACAAATACAACAAACTGATGCAACTGATACAACAAACTGATAAAACAAGCGTTCTTCAAAAGTTACTTTTTTCAAAAGTTTTGTTTGTCATAAAAATCAGGCAGTTCTTCATATTGTTGGATTGTTGAAAAGAGCAAATTAATTTATAAATGCCCATTTTGTTCAATTTACAGTTTCGACATATATTCTGTTCAGCTGGATGCAAACAGCGCAAACAGACCTCTCTGGTCTGGGTGATTAGTGTTTTTTACAGTGATATCTTCCATTCAGCATTAATAAGGATGCATTGCTGTTCTCTTAATGCATACCTGTTTTTAAATCTGATTACTAGCTATCTATACCCTGAGCGGAAGAGGAGTTTACTTCCCTCCTTCAGTATCTAAGTGCTTGTGATAATCTGAGTACCGTGTGTGTGTGTGTGTGTGTGTGTGTGTGTGTGTGTGTGTGTGTGTGTGTGCTTGAGCGTGTGCACGTCTAATTTTAGTTTTTCACTCTCACCTCTTCAGGTCTTTGAACTGAATCCTTGGATTAGCATCCAACCTTTAATCTTAAAGCATTCCTGCCTAAACTTCAGTCCACGGCACGGTCACTGCTATCAAATGAATGTTTGTGTGTGTGTGTTTCAGGTTGGAGAGCTGAGAAGGCTTCTCTTCACATAACACTGAACTTAAGGAATGCACTGAACATCACACTGAACAGATAGCAAGGAGTGTGTGTGAAATGAATGTGAATGATCAATAACAATTTGTTAGTTTGTCATCATGCCGGAGTTCAATTTGAGCCGCAAAATCTTTGTGCATCAATTTAAACTCTTTAATTGACTTTAGGGTAAATTCTGATGTCATGTTGATTTTATTCACTTTTTCTCAGCACATGTACATGGTTTTATTGTGTGCGATCCGTTGCTTATTGTGCATTAGTTTTGGAGTCATGAAAATGTTAGTTTACTTTATTAAAATTAAAAAAATATATTGTTTAATTTCAGATATGACTTTCCTTTTCCACTGACATCATCGAGCTCTCTAATGTAACACTTTCCACCATCCAATCAATTCTCAAACAAATCCTCATTGAATATCATCGTTGATCTTCATCGTTTCACTTGGAATTCTGTCACCTGACGGAAGTAAAATGAGTTTCAAACGTTGACTTAAAATGCTTCACCTTGTAATAGTTGAGAACACATGTAGGAAGTTTAGAAGTGCCCGTGTATTTGGCACATGGAGCTGTGTGTGTGTGTCTGGGTGAGTGTGTATCAGATTTCCGCTGGCACACATACCTCACATAACCAGTATAGTTTTCCCTCTCACTATTAAACAGTCTCTCACACACATTCAGGCTTGCTGTGTTTTCCCTGTTAAAGAAACACGCATAAATGTGCACTATTCTCGAACAGCTGTTTGTGTGTTTGTAATTGCTGAAGGCTGGGCAACCTCCTATAAAAATATATTTTCAGAGGCAACCCAGAAGACAACAGGACAGATACCAGCTCGCTGCACACTGTCAGAGCAAATCATGAAGTCTAGACGATTCTAGTCTTGCCAAGCCAGACTTTTAAGTGTCAAAGTATAGTCTGGGCCAATTTGATGCTTATTCTGGCCAAGAACTGCCTGATTTGACACAGGAAGACACTGTCTGTACAATTTATCAACATGTTAAATGACCAACCACTGGAGTTTTTTGGGGTGTATGTACATTACTAGTCAAAAGTTTGGAATAATTATGGTTTTTGTCTCTTATGCTCACCAAGGCTGGATTTGTTTGATCAAAAATAAACTACAAACTGTAATATTGTGAAATATTATTACAATTTTAAATTACTGTTTTCTATTGTAATATATTTTAAAATGTAATATATTCCGGTGATCAGAGCTGAATTTTCAGCATCATTACTTCAGTCTTCAGTGTATCATGATCCTTTAGAAATCATTCGAATATGATGATTTGCTGCTCAAGAAACATTTCTGATTATTATCAATGTTGAAAATGGTTGTACTGAGCAATATTTTTGTGCAAACCGTGATACATTATGTGATACATTAATTGAACTTTTTATTTATCAGCGAAGCCTGAAAAAAAATTGTTTCCACAAAAAATGTGTCAAAAAACAAAACAGAAGAACCATTATTAATAATTATATTCACCAATAATATTTGAGCACCAAATCAGCATATTTCTGAAGGGCCAATATTTCACAATTTTACAGTTTTTACTGTAGTTTTTAGATCAACAGCCTTGGTGAGCATGAGAGACTTTTATAAAAAAAAACTTAATTATTCCAAACTTTTGATTGGTGGTGTCTAAAATCAGGCCATGAACCCATCGCATCTTCTTAGTTTCATTTCTGACTTTCAGTACCTGTGAAAATCTCAGTTTTAAGATCCTCAGAGATGAAGTTAGAACTCGTCTTATGTAATGTAATAAAACAGGAAAATTTGACCGGAGAACAAAATGGATTGAACAGTATACCTGAACAATGAGTGATGTGTTTTTCGAGTTGCACAAATCAGCCTGAGGATTGTGGGCATGTGTGTGGATGAAAGTGTATTGTTGATGCAACTTCTCAGTGTTTGTGTTTCTTCGAGCTGAGTTCTAGCTGGTAATCGCCTTAATAACAAAAACGGCATCAAGCAAAGTTCACTGCGTCACTTAATCTCCCAGTGCATGATGGGTAATCACGCACATTCCACAGCGGATCAGAGCTGAAACTCATTTCTTTCACTTCTCGTCAACTTTTTTTGACCATTTGTTTATCTCTCCGTCCTAGAGAAGTGTAATTATTTATCTCCTATTTCTTAGTTTCTCGTAAAAAAATTCTCATTCTTTGCTGCATTTGTGCATTTGGCTAATGATGATGCATGAAGAGCTGTTTGATTTCTTGAACAAACGGCAGTCGGTGGGTTCGCTCCGCTGGTTCCTGGTAGAACCGGACCCCCCGATCCCTCTTCCTCTCACCCCGTTGGAGGAGCACCTGCAGAGGCTCCTGGAGATAAAGATGATCAGCAATGTAAGTAGTCATAGCGACTGCATCCCTCAGTGACTAGAGCTTATATAGATTTATTGTAGGCTATATAACGAATCAAACAGCTCTTTGGAATACTTGATTCTGATTGGTCAGACATGGCATTCTGCATTGAAATATTTTTGTAAATTGGCCGCAATGCTGTATAATTAACCATTGTTTCAGACTGATGTCTCATGCCTCTGGACCATTTTGAAAGCCAAAGAAAAATGTCCAGTCGGCTTGAAATAATCAAGAAGGAAATTCTACATATTGTTTTCTTCTTAATTTTAACATTAAGAAAATGAAAAAATGAAAAAATCATTTTCTATTCCCTTAAATTCCTAAGAATGTATCCGTTTTTAAAGAAGAGTTCAAATCTTTGAACAAAACCATTAAAAACCATTCTAAATAGCCATTCTTTATGTTAGGATATCATACACTTCTGTTTAATGAATTTATGTTAATAAAGTATTATAATATGAATAAATTATAAAAACAGGAGTTTTTATATAATAAAAACATCTTTTTAACAGGAGTACTTACTAAAACCATTTAAACACAATAGAGTTTATAGTTTTACAGTTTTGGCTGGAAACAAATGATATTAGCTAATGGAAAGATTTCACTGGCTTGTGAATGTTTCTTTTGCAATGAAATTGCCACAATTTTCCACGAAGCCTTTAATAGACAACAACTAATTGAATATTATTCATTGAATTTGAGTCATCGGAGTAGATGAATTGTGTTCTTAGTGTATTTCATTATAGTTCTCTCAGGCTAGTTATCAGGGAGGTTAGTCCTGTGTCAGCTCGGACACTTGAGTTTCCAGCACACATCAGTAGAGCTTGAAAGTGAGTTTGTGTGGCTGAGATAACACAGAATGAATGTGTGTGTGTGTGTTGATGTGTCATTCTTCCAGTCAAAATGACTCTAATTTCAGCTTTCACTTGTGGGTGGGACTTTCAATGTGAGACAGACAGACTCACTCTACCCAAAACCACTTCATTTTTTATTTTTTAAAACTGAAGCTGCTAGGAAATGCAGCTTCAAACGCTCTTAACAACCACATAGTAACGCACTAACAACCACTCAGATTACCCCAGAAAACACATAGCAACGCACTAACAACCACTCAGATCACCCCAGCAACCGTAAAAAAATGCACTCAGAATGCCCTAGCAACCTTACAAAACTAAATGGCAACCACATTGCAATGTGCTAATGTACACACATACACAAAGCGGTAAATTCAGAAGTTTGAAAACCCACAGTTTTTGGTTGTGTTGAGCGTTTGTGTATGTTTATGAACATCTGAGACCTTCTCTCAGAAGCGGAAAGGGATTTTCGTGTTAGCAGTAGAGATTTATGATGCTAGCGTTGTTTATGCAGCGGTTGTGGTGATGTTCTCTTGGGCGTTTTAAATCAGAAGAGTGTTCTTGTAATGATGCACTACTGTGTGTAGTGAGGACGTTTAAGTTCATGTTGGACGTTTTCATGTCACAAAGACAAATGTTGGTGATAGGACCATCCAAGTGTGTGTGTGTGTGTGTGTATGTGACCCATCTGTGTATCATGACTAAGAGGTTACAGTAGCTCTGTTCTGCTTGTTTCTGCAGCACAAAGACCCTGTGTGAAAGACCAATGGATTGGCATTCGCACAAACACACACACACATAGAAAAGCACACAAACTGCTCGACATCTCACACAAATATTTCTCCCTGAATGCAAACCGCCTACGAGCTCCAGCCACAATGAACAGAGGCTATTGAACAAAGAGAGATAGATGATTCTATTTTCCACAATGAGCATAAATTCAAAACATCTCATGATGATGATTAAAAACCCCTCCACACACACTAAGTGCACATAATGCACAAAGATATGTTTACATGCGAATCAATCGGAATAAATCCAATCTGATTTCAGATTCTGAAAGTTCTGTTTATATGAACACTAAACATTTAAATCCAATATATATATTTGTTGACATGCAGTAAATGTATACCGAGCAAAGGTCTGGCGATACTTATACAATGAGAATAATTGTTGTTTTTGCTTTGATGGCATTTCTAAAAGATTATGCCTATTATGAAATATTTAGTAATTAATTATTCAGTCTTCTCCACTGACAAGTTAGTAAGAAAAATGACTGAAATATGCTGTTGTTCTTAAGACTTAAACCGCGTGTTTTCCAATTGTTCAGACTAGGGATGCTAACGATTATCTACAATTAATTTTTTAAGGGATAATGTACATTCAGCTGGTTGTTATTGCTGTATAAATCCTGACAGGGTGATCAGGATCCTGCATCACCCTGAATGGGTTTATTCTGCGATAACAAACGGCTGGATGTACATTATCACGCTGAAATGTTTTATTAGGTCTTTGAATGCAAAGCTTCCGCTGAGAGAGCAGTTGCTAGCTTGGCATAAGTTGGCAAGCTCAAAATAGACAGACATTTTAGGGATATGGTATTCAGTCATACCACTTATTACTATGGCATTTCCCCACATAAATAATTATGAGCATAGGAGATACTGATTTGAGATAAAACGGTTTTAAAATCTTACCTGTTTGTTATCTTTTAATCCATTACAGTATACAAAACAATGGCTGCAAAATGGCAGCAGCTGCATTTTTATGAAACAATATAGCGAGACTACGACTCCCGGTTGACAAATAATTGTACACAAAATATTAATTAAAGTTTTAATATTAATAACTCACCAAACGCAAAACGTCCACAAAGAAAAATAGTTCCTAGGAAGCGTACAGCGCTGACTTCAGTTACACGGATGAGCCTGTTATCAGTTTTTACCAGCTGTTATCGGGAAATAATGCTGCCATCCCGTGCTATTGGAGATTTTCTACTTCTGAAATCGTGAATACGACCTCATCGCATTAAAATTTTGACTTGAGAGGGCGTTCATGTCCAATTTTTCTAGTATTTATGATAATTCCTATAGCACGTGAAGGCAGCATAACATACTGCTGTATGGCACGATTGACCAATCAGAATCAAATATTCCACAGAGCCGTGTAATAATTGTCGATAATAGCTTAATCGAAAAAACGTATCGATGGCCGATTAAGCAAGGTCATCATTAGAGTGCGTAGTTTTGAGGTGCGTGCGGCTCATGCGCAATTACACATGCAGCAGAAACACGAAGAATAATTAAGCGAGTGTGCTGTACTTGCGTATGCATTTATGTCTTCAAGCCAGGCAATGGATTAGGTTGGGTTGCCATTTATTTAGAAACATAATTAACCAAGGGTCCAAAAAACCCTCGAAACAAGTGGTTTTCCTGAACATAAGAACTACTTACTTGTGTAAACGGCACAATAAAAGTACACAGAATAAACAATAAGATCCTGGATGATGAGTGATGATCTTCAGCACTGTTTCAGCTGTGCGCTACTTTTCAAAGGCACATGGTAAATCAAGACCAGTCAATCTGAGCAATCAAACCAATCCAAGTGCTTTTCAGCAGTAAAACAGTGTCCAATTGGTCTCTACACATCGTCTCTACCCACTATATACACCCACCACACCCAAGATCCAGTTTCCATTGGTTGGACTTTCAAATGACGCTGGAAGTCCTATAGCTTTAGCCAAGAAGCATGTCATGTCAGCTACGCATTGGCTTATGTTTTCGTTTGGACTTGTTCGAGACCACCTGGTCTAAATTAACATATGCTATCTACTGCGTTTTACTAAGGTTGGGCGAAGCTACAAACCACAGATCACGTTTTCATGTAAAGGACTTGTTAAATGATGGTCATATTCCCTATATTCACTGTAAAGCCAAGCCTCTTAGCTTTAAAACAACACATATTTTGTGCTGGTTAAGCAAGTGGCTGTTAAGTAACATGTTAACTTAGTTGCGCCCCTGCTTCGGATTTAAGAGATTAACGATTGATTGATTAATTGATTGTTAATTTAAACAATGATCGATTATGGGAATTTATGTATATTGACATCCCAGGATCAGACTCCTGTTGAGCACGCCTGTTAATCTTATTGAAACCTGAAGCTCAGTCGGAACGATTGAGGTGTTTACATGAAGGCTTTTCAATCCAATTTAGCTATCAAATGGATTATTTGGTTGCATGTAAACATAGTTAATGTGTGCATGTGACTAACTGGACTAACTTCTCAACAGGCCATGGCATTCGATGTATCATTCATGTCTGTTTGAGCAAAAGGCACTAATAAGATCATCACACTCACTGACCTCTTGTGTTAAAGAACCCATCCGTCACTACACTACTGACACACAGCGCTGTACATCTGCACCTTCTCAAAGCCACTTCCTCTGTCAGCTGTTTTTAGGTCAGCAGGATTCTGCCGAGTGTTATTTTAATGTTCCTCAGTGGCAGAGAACTAAAGTAGAACAAATTGCTAAGTGCTAATTTAACGTAATATCTAATTCTGACTGAAAAATTCAGCCGAGATAGTGATGTTATAAGGTGTTGTAATGTCTGCAACGTTCTGACGTGTGCATGCAAAAATGAAAATTATGTCATTGTTAACCATGTTGGTATTGTTGGATGAGTGTCAAACAGCCTTTATACATGGTATTGTGTGCGTGCACACCGTTCACTTTTTGTTCCCTTGAAGTAGTTTTTCATAGTAATTTGTATACCTGTGTGAATCAGAGGGTTTTTTGGGGGAAGTTTGGGGAATTTTGGGCAGATTTGAGTGTGTATGTGTGTTTGGAGCTTTGGAAACTTTCAGTTTGTTGGTAATTAAATCACTAACACACGTCAGAGACTTCTATATTAATTTGGCTGACTGATAGTTCAGTGATGATAAGTTACTTTCTACTGCTCCAAGAGTTCGGCTGTGGAACTGCAGGTGTCACATAGACATTTCCTGTTTCCTAATGAGTAGACTAAGGGTAAATTCATTTCTTTCCCTTCTTTTTTTAACTTATATACCATTCACTATATCTTATTTAATTTTTTAAATTTCATTTAATTTCATTTATTTTATTACTTCCTAGAAGTGACCATCATGTGTACTCTTCACTTTATATTTATTTTATGGCTTCTTAAAAGTGACCATGATTATGTTATGTACCCTTCCATATATATTTTATTTTTTATCTTAACTTCCTAGAAGTGACCATCTAATGAGCATCCTTGTGAATAAGGGATTCCTGAAGGGATTCAGTTGCTGTGCTGCATTTAGTATGACCCAAAGTGTAGCGTCCCCAGTGACCTTCAGAATCTCATTGTCCTGTGTTTACCAAATACACTTAGCACTGACACCTGTTTGTGTTTGGCATACACAGCCTCAGTCCCTGTACACACACACACACACACACACACACACACACATACACAAAAGAGTGTTGGCTTATTAGTGCTTATATCTGTGTCAGTAGCATGTCTTTGTGTATGTAAATATGTATGTCCACATCTCAATCAAATGATGGCATAGATATGATATTGTGTTCATTGCAACTTTTTATTCTCAAAACAGCAAGAAAAACATTAGGTAAATAAATATAATAAATGGAATAGGCTTGTGCATAGGTTATATGCATACGTTATATTTTGGAAGAAACCTTCCAAAAATACCTTTTCACCCTGTTCTTATTAACCATGTTCCACCAGAGACTAAGCAGCAGACTGATCTGAGGTCAGTAGTTTGGTATCATACATTCAGCTCCAGATGTGTTCAGCTTTGCATTCGAGTTCAGTTTAAAATGACATTAATGTTCAGAAAGTCTCCACCAGTGATATATTTAGCTCTCTGTGATGTGTTTAAATGAGTGATGTTCTCCATTAGCTTTGTGGTTAATTGGACTTTCCCAAATTAACAAAGCAGAAGCCTGATGAATCTCATCCTCTAAAGCTAAATTAAGGCCAGATTTCACAAGGATCGTGAGTGAATCATGTTGAGAGTTTGCTGAGTTCATAGCAGGAGCGTAAATTAAAAACACATTTACTTATTTCAGAAATGTTGAGAGAATAACACATGCAAAAATGTACAGTTTCCACCAAGAATACCTTAGTCTGGTAATTCTAAATCTCTAACTCTCAAAATGGGCACTAGTAATAGTGATGGTGTATTTACAGGATCTCAGATAGTGCTCTGGTCTTCTGAGTTTTTGGATTTAATGAGTTCATGAGAGACGAGTGAACTCTAGGATTTCTCTGTGTCCCATCTGAGCGCGCAATGCCTATTTATAGTGAGAGAGGAGGCGTGTGTGCATGTGTTTCTGGATGATGAAATACACATACAGCTATTCTCATGCTCGTTTTTTTGTGCAGCTGTGTGTGTTTTATTTCAGGCTGAATTGCAGCATTCTACCATGCACACGAGAATAATTATAATGAAACATTTTTGTTTCTTCCATGTATAGAGTATGACCTAATTTTTTGATTCAGAATCAAGAATGACATCATCACTTTGATTATAAGAGTGTGTGTGTGTGTGTTTAATAGTGCAGCTTAAAATGAAAATTCTGTCATTTTTTTTACTGACCTCACGTCTGTAAGTAAATTATGACCACTAACCTTTCAGGTATGTTCATGCATGAAAGTGTGCTTGTGTTTCTTAGTATTGAATATCAGACGTCTTTTAAATTCCTTTCTTTCCCTCGCTCTTTCTCTCTCTCTCTCTCTCCCTCTTTCTCTCTCTCTCTGAGTCATTCTCTCCATATTTTCCTCCAGTTGCTCAGTCACCACCTGGCACAGCTTTGATTTTTACACGCGCGCAGCTCAGACGCCTACAGCCGAGTGTGTGTGTGTGCTAAACCTCTCCCTGATCCCTCGTTTCCAGTAGACTCGTTCACAGCGGATGCAGGTGCTCTGCGATCTGTTCTGTCTCTGTCCAGGGTCAGCTGGCGACCCTTCGTGACCCTCATTAATCCACACCATAACAGACGTATAACGGACATAATGACTGTATGTTCCTTCTCCAACTAATGCAGAACTTCACAATGCAAACATTGTGTAAATGTTGGGATCAAACGTTCCATATGATGCTAATAGTATTTTGATAAATGTTCTCACAGTGCTTGGACATTTATTTGAATGTTCATTAGATTATTTTAAGCTGATAATGAAATTTGCAAATTGGGGCCAATTCATGAAACAAGCAGAACAAATTTCTGTGTAAATTGTTGGTTAACTGTTTCCCTTAGAGTTTTTTTTTAATTTTTAAAATGTATTTATTTATTTAATTTATATAAAAGTAGCCAGCCAGCTCAAGCATTTTTGATAATAAAAAAAAAAATCATGGCTCCCAGAATATTTTGTTGAATACATAAATATCTGAACATATAATGTATAATATTTATGCAAAAAACATTTTACTCAAGCTTGATGCATTCTGTTTTTTATCAACATTTATAAAATGTTTGATCCGTATGTTTGCGGTTTTAGGAACATTATGATATGTTTATGTAACTAAGAAAGTTACGTTGACACATTAAAAAACAGATTTTAAAGGTGGGGTATGTGTTTCTCTTTTTTGTCAATTTTTTCAAAATAACTTGAAATCCTATTGCTAACCCACTTACAGCCACTGAGTTAGAAGCACTGAAATGAAGCAATTAAGCAATTAAGCAATTTAATCATCTGTGGAACGGGCAGGACTCGAAGTACTCCAGCCAATCATTTCCAAGACCACCTGGAATCATTGGACAGTAAGTTTGTCAAAGCTGGTTCCATGATTAGTAGTAAATGGTCATTACAATTTCTCGCACATCTGAGTTTTCACTCGTGCATGATTGCGCGTCCACGTTCTTCGAATGGGTGGAGTTAGAGCCAGCATTGGAGGAAAGAAGGTAGGACCATTTGAATTGTGTATTTTCAAAATCTGCCGGTCGTTTTCCAAATCACATACCCCACCTTTAACATTTGCACAACGCAAGTGGAATGTTTAGAAAACGTTTTAATGCTTAAAAAAATGTAGAACTTAAATTCTATGTAGCGCTACACCAAATGTTGTGAATCGCCTGTTGTTGACCTATTGCTAATTTGTATGTCGCTTTAAATAGTTCAAGTTCTTCTAAATACCAGGATGTAAATATGAATGGAAATTTGCCACCAGGAAGTGTGTTGCATCTATCTGGTGTTCTTTGGTCATTGCTAATGTCTGCTCTTGAAATAAGTAGTAGAACTACTGTAAATCTGGTGCACAGATGCTCATTGGATCAGCTCCTGATGTGCAATATATCTGCTTTATGCTGGTTTGAGGGGTTTAATCTGTGGATAAAGACAGAATCTGGATTATAATCCACCATTATCATACTGGAGCAGGCAGATGAACTCTGACTGGTTTGGTCTGGAGAATTGTGCAGGTGGACTGACTGACACTGGTTTGAACTGGACAGGCGGTTCTGACTTTAGGATTTGGTGGAAACTGGCTTGAAGGCAGTGGAGATGGGGGCCACTCCATCATTCAGACAAATGTGGACTAATATGTTGTCGACTCAGAGGGTAAATGAATTATGCTAATGCTTTTGTGCTGCATTACTACACCAAATATCATATTATGTTGTGTTTTAAAAGGAAACATTTTGATTTACAATAAGGTCCTATTAGTTTATATTAGTTAATGCAATGAGCAATACATTTTATTAATCTTTGTTATAAAAATACAACTGTTCATTGTTAGTTCATGTCTATTAAATCATATTAACAGATACAACTCTTGATTTTAATAATGTATTAGTAAATATTGAAACTAACATTAAGAAATGCTTTAGAAGTATTTTAAATTGTTAAATAATGTTAACAAATTGAACCTTATTTTGAAGTGTCTGCAAATGTTGTATAGTTTGTGGTTGTATTTATATTATTTCTCAGTGAAATTACTTGGTTTGTTGTTTAATGGTGGTGTCTAACTGTGATATCAACCTTAAAAATATCTGCTGTTTCAATAATTTTTTTTCACTTTAACATGCATAATTTTACTTTTTATTGTACTTTTTTTCATGGATGACTCACTTTTGTTGTAGTCTCTTTGGTTGAAGTCACTTTGGATTGAAGTGTCTGCTAAATAAATAACTGCACATGTAAACTGGATGATACATTTTACAAACCCTAACCTTCTCTTTTAATATTAAACCAACTGAGCCAAAAATACATTCTTACTATTTTTTTATATGTAAAATAACACAAATTATGAAGAAAGTTTCCATGTGGGGACGTCCCCAAGGAGATGTCAAGTTTTGATGGTTTTTTTTTTTTTCTAGAGAATTGCAAAACCTGCCCACATTAGCAGCAACATAAAGCATCTTCACTCCTAGGTACAGCTTCAAAGAAGTAGTTTGTGGATGGACTAGTTTACACAGCAGGGTCAGCTTTTTCAAATCTTATCATATAGCCCCAGATCTTTAGACTTGCACTTGGAGCCCCTCATAGACGTCTTACTTTGCATTGCTGAAAATGTTAGACACCCGGACATCCGCTTATTGCAAAATACGCTGTCTCACTGATCAAAACCACAAGACTATATGCGATCAAACAGCAGATTTTCGTTTTGCTCTCTTTAAAACTTCAGCTGCTGGGGTTCTGCTGCTCTTGTAGTGTGTATTAAAGACTGGGTTGTGTAAGAGGAGGTGATCTGTGTTTAAATGAGGCCGGCTAATCGTATCAGGTCATTTGTATTACCCAGATGCTGAGAGGGGACTTTGGCACTTTGTGTATTTCTTAGCTCTATTCTTCCATTGCTAGTTTTAATAGCCTTAATGGAATAGCTCACCAGAAATGAAAATTCAGTCATTAGGGGCAGTCGTTGTTATAGGAACTCAGTTACAGGAACGAGGCTCCAGGGCGGTCCCCCGAGAATTAAATATACCCCTAGGGCCATTTTCCTGGTTGCATTCGCACTTGCAGGGACTCACTCACAAATACTTCTTGTTTCATTACTAGATGAATCAGCAATTATTATCTAAACCCTTAACTAATCAAATGAATAATTCAATTACATACATTTTAAGTCACCTTTTTCAATGTAATTGATACAATAGTTATTTGAAGTGTCAAGTTACTTTCAAAAAGATTTGCTCTGTTTTGGTCGCAACTGAAGACATCAGTGTTTATATCCAAGCTGTAAAGCTATTCTGTGATAATTTGAATATTTGTAACACAGAAATAATGATACTGTTTGGTTGAAAAGACAGTTAGTGAAGCGGTCTCATTATAGATGATAACCGCTTTCTCAGAGTAGGCAGTTGCACGAATGCAGATTTGAATGTTCAGGTTTAATAGACACAGCCGAATGAATCATTGTCATTTCAGAATGAGATCACATGGGTGTTTGAATCGAGATCGTGATCTTTTAACGATTAATCGTGCAGCTCCAATTTATAATGATCACAAAATTTTACAAAAAATTGCTTTAAAATTATAAAAAGTAAAACATTTTGGTTTGTTCCTCACTCACATTACTTCAGAAAACATGGAATATAGCACTCAGGTCGTATGGACTACTTTAACTGTACATTTATAATACTTTTTTGGTTTCGACTGCTGTAATTTAAAAAGAGCTACTTAAAGATGAAAAGAAATTCATATGGGTTTGGAACGACATGAGCAAATTACCTGGTTTCATTTTTGGTGAACTATACCTTTAAATAATCGACCAAATGTTTTATGTGGAGTGCAGAAACCCAAATCATCACCCACATGTACATCCTGTGCACACAAACACACTCACAAAGGTTTGAGCGCTCATCCTGTCTGCTGACTGAATGCATGCGGACAGTTTGCACGAACAGAAATTAAACTAGTGTGTTCTTTCACAAGGAGAAAGTAAAATGTTCTTTTGAATCTAACTCTCGTACGGAGGGAGTGTGTGAGTGGAAATCTGGCTGAATTCTTCAGAATCCGAGATGGTTGAAGAGAAAATGGGGGGATGCTGGAGTCAAACGAAGGTGATTGAAGCTTTACTGCAGTACCACTTTGGTGTTTTATTTAGTTTAGTTTCTGTCTATGTTCTGATTATGTGATTTTATTGTGCTGTGAAAGGGTTTTGAATGGTTCTTAGGTTCGGCAAAGCAATGTTTTGTTGTCAAGACACATTTTTGGATGTGTAGGATTCTTAAGTTGCTTCCTTGAGTTCTTTATTTCCTTTTAGGTTCTTCAAATCAGTGTTTTGGTTTCTGGGTTTTCATTACATGGATTTTCTAAAGAAATTGAAGTTCATTGTTCTTAAACAGGCTCTTTTGTGACATCAGGCTGTAAAATAAGTTTTGATTCTAATTGGAACCTTTATTTTTCATAGTGATGTGATTTGAAAAGGACTCTGAAATAGTTTAGTGAGACTAACAGGGCTCCAGACTAATCTTTTTCATTAGGAGCACAGTGGCCCCCAACTGAAAATTTTAGGGGCACAACCAGAAAATGTATAGCCTGGCTCCGCCCTCCTACGTACTTCTGCTCAATTTTCATTTTCCTACAGTACTAGGTCTGGGATTGTGCTGTATTCTTTGGTTTTCTCCGATCAATTTTTTACCGGGCCAATCAGCGAACAGAGGGAGTGGCTGAGAACGATGACGTTGATGTCGTGCGTTATTTTGAGTTGTAGTTCAGTAATGGCAGTGGAGAAAGATGCAAGCGAAGCCATTCGGTCCGTTGTGGCAACGCTGCCGAATATCAAGAAGTTAAAGCCGGAGCAAGAACAATCTTTGCTTAGTTTTGTTAGTGGCCATGATGTTGTGGCCCTCCTCCCCACAGAGTTCGGGAAAAGTTTGATTTTCCAGCTCGCTCTGTTCGTGGTGAATGAGTCGGCTAAGGCGAATACTAGGCATAAATCACGACCAGGCGTTAGCGATTGGCTATGGCAGATCCAGTGTGACTCTGGGCAGATCCAATAGTTTTAGACTTCAATAGAGTTCCCGCCTACAAGGAAGTTAACGCTTGTCAATGGAGCGGTGTCAGACTCTATGTACAAATGAAATGTACGAGAGTCTGGTGGGACCAGGCTAGAAAATTTAGGGGCACACACAGTAAATCAACATGCTGACCAAATATTCACATTTCTACTAATTTCCACTGTATTACTAATAAAAAATCTTTGATAATAGATACAGAAAAATTACAATGTACTGTTTCAAATTCAGTGTCACATTTTATTGTGCACTTTTGAAGATGCAACAACAAGATAAACCGACAGCACCATCGCTGTCATGTCAGTACAAATAGGAATAAAATAAAAAATAATAAAAAAAGTGCTAAGTAAAAAAGTGCTTAGTAAGCTTTCGGTCATTTCGTAGTTACAAACAATACTGCCTGCACTGTCGGCAAACTTAGTGTTCCCCGCAGTTTTGGGGTAGCGACTGCAGCATTCGCAGTTCATGGAGTTCGTCTCCTTGGCTTACAGTAGCTAACGTTACCTCAACAAGCTGATTTCTCGCAGCCAGTCTTACCTAAAATGGTGAGTTCGGGCCTTTTTCGCCACACAAACGTCTGAATCACCATCCGACTGTGACACTGTAGACTCTGGCACTGGCACACTAGCCGCAGGTCGGAAGAACGAGTCAATAGTTCGCTTGCTCATTGATCAGACGTACATAGATGGTTGTGATATTTTTCTCGTCTCCTTCCCACACACATTTACCAAGGTGGTAATCCATCAGCCGGAAACTGAAGCTTCACGGGGGCCGCCATTGTAGCAGACCATCACCTGCTGTTAGCATTCCATTGTCTCCCATTAATTTTGGCGTCACTTTGACAGCAAATAACTTTACATCTGGGGCGTCCAAAGACTACATTTGTCCATTATTTATTTCTAAAGAAACACGACAATGTATAAAAGGCTCCATTACTTTGTATCTTACGTTATGGCCCCTTAGAAGCCGTTTTTGTTAAAATAGGCTAACGATTGCGTCATTACCACGCGACTTTCTGTCGCACAATAGAGACATTACCGTATAGACAGGAGGAGCAGCTCGCAATCAATCTTTTACTGTCTATGAGGCAATCGGGGGGACATAGAGGCATAAAGTCAAGGAAGAAGCCCATAGATAGAGAGTCCATAAAAGCAACAGGACAAAATATTTTTATATACTGGATGTAAAATTCAGTCGCACACTTTCAAATTTTGGTGGCAAAATGCGACCATTTGGTCGCACTCTGGAGCCCTGATTAACATAAAGTCTAAATATTTTTTGTCATTTTTTACCCAGCATGCATCATGCTCTTAAACTGAGCCTGTCACGTCTCAAAATGTGTGATCAGTTTTAGTTGAGTTGTAAAAATGAATTGAAAATGACACACACAACTCATCATCATACCTTCATAATATATCATCTATAGACGACCACAGCATATTAAGACATGAAGAAACCTTTCAGGCCCATTAACTTAAACACTACTGATGTAATGTGTCACTGCTTCTGATTGTGGTTGGATAACATTTATTTATTTATTATTATGATTATTTACGTACTCATTCAGTTCAGTTGGACAACGGACGCTATAATTATAAACTGAAAGCGTCATTTCTGCTCCATACAGCATGAGCTGCAGAACAACACAGAGCAGCAGGAGTCAGATTTCACTGATCACATGACAAGAGTAAAGAAAGATGACTGACAGAATGATGACGCATGATTTAATCATTGACAAATATCTTATTTTAAAAATCGGTGTTCTGTACCACCGCTCCCGACATAGAATATGCACGAATTCGAGCGTCCCACCCCCACACCCAGTGTTATCAATAATACTGGTGTTGTTGCAAGTTAATTATCTGGTGTGCAAATGTCCTCACCATGACTTCCCTAGCGGTCACACTACTCTTTTTGTTTCATTGACTTCCATTCATACACATAATACGAATGCAGGAGATCATGCATAGAAGTTTCGCCAAAGCGGCAAAGCCACTTAAAGTGATAGTTCACCCAAAAATGAAAATTCTGTCTTCATTTACTTACCCTGAGGTTGCTCCAAACCTGAATGAGTTTCTTTTTTTCTGTTGAACACAAAAGAAGATATTTTGAAGAATGTTGGCAACCAAACAGTTGATTGTAGGAAAAAAAAATACTATGGAAGTCAAATGTCTGGTCATCAACATCAAAATATTTTATTTTGTGTTCAACAGAAGAAAGAAACTCATACAGGTTTGGAATGACAACATCATTTTTGGGTGAACTATCCCTATTAAAGGCAAGGTTAGCAGGGAAGGCCTTTTTTTGAATGATGTCAATGGAGGAGAGGCTTCACTATGCTGAATAAACTGCTTTTGTAGGAAACCGGTGTATCATTTAATAAATAGACAGCCCATCGTCTAATCTTCAACATGTTTGTGCGACGGGTATGATTCAGTTTACGGCACTTAAACTGCTTAATTTATCCACAAACAGTGATTAACTGTCACACAACTATGAACGAAACACATCAAACATGTGTTGTTCTGCCTTTTTGTTGAACCTTTTTTGGTGTGGACTTTTTTTGGTTTCAACAACTGATTCATGGTGTTGAAACATCAGTTTTCACTGTTATTGTGCCGACTTTAACATATTTCTTTCTCTGTCTCTCTCCCTCTCAGGATCAGTTTGATAACCTGGAAAAGCACACACAGTGGGGAATCGACTTTGTGGAAAAATACACCAAATTTGTGAAGGAAAGGTCAGAGATCGAGCTTAACTATGCAAGACAGATCAGGTGAGTACTACATTAACCTCACTGATTAATTAGGTCGGTGCACTAAATATTTTTGCAGTTTTATACCTAAAGACTAATGTATGTGTGTGTGTGTATATATATATATATATATATATATAAATATTAGAGTTGGGCGGTATTACGGTAATATCGTATACTGCGGGTTCTTAAAATAGCAACGGTATCAGTTTCAATACCTTCATTACCGGCACTTATATATAATATATAAATATAATTTATTCAATGCCTAAAAATGCTTATGTAGTTGTCATCAAGTGACAGTGTGGAGGAGAAAGAGAGAGAGAGAAGGGAGAGGCGGTAAATACTGACGAGGCAATTTGTAAATGTTGCAATAAAAAAGGTGACCGCGAGAGATGGAAACACCTCTAACCTAATGTCGCATCTCCGAAACAACCACTCACTCACTGCTGCGAGGATGCATTTTGCCCCGAGTTCATTAAATAAGCGCATTAGTTTATATTTGTTAAAATATTATAATGTTTTTTTTTTTTACGTTGATAATGAAAACTGAACAGCACGAGTAAGATGGGATGCATCAGGAGTCAGACTTCTTCAGTCAGAGTCTTTTGTAAAAGGCCTTTCTTTAAAGTGAATTTCGTTTTGTATAAATTGTATCTTAATTTTAATAATTTTTTTATCAACCAATTGCATAATCATGACATGATCGTGTGCTGGCGCGCCGTGGTCACTTGCATTGAAATCTCATCATAAATTAACTGAAACTCAGTGTATGTCTCACAGACATGACAGATAGGCCTATATCTAAATAAAGCTTGAAATTTCATTAAACGAAACAATTCAAAACGAAAAGAAATAGGCCACACGCTGATTATTTAATCCATGATGTGCATTTCTCTCTATAGGCGCGTTCACTACGGAGATGGCGATTCGTCAATTTCTTTAAACGAAACAATTCAAAACGAAAAGAAAAAGGCTATCCTATATCTTCTGATTATGTAATCCATGATTTGCATTTCTCTCTATATATGCACGTTCACTAGGAGATGGCGATCGTCAACTTAATCTTTGCAGCACTGACAGAAAAGTTGTATTAATAAAAATCAATGGACACGTGTCAACGGATTTACAAATGCACTTCTTGCTTGTTGCTTGTTAATTTAATTTAAAGTAATTAATAAAATGAATACTTTAATTGTCATAATTAAAATAATTAAATATTATTAAGTGTCCCATTTTTGCTCATTTATAAATAGTATTTATATCTACCACCCCCTCAGCACCTGGGTTAAAAAATTATTTGGCGCCACCATATTATAACGGCCCACGTATTAAGAATAGTCGAGTCTAAATAGGGCTCCGGCTCATAATTACATTGCATGCCGTCAGCCGGGATCAGACACAACATGCACGGGTTGGCCTTGATTTTTTTTTTGCCCGATCTAGTATTCAGTTTCTGTACGGTTTAGGCACAAGCCAACAGTTTGGTGACGCTGTCTGAGCCTTATGTCATAATTTTTAATTAGTCACGGTAATACTGTATACCCCGGTAAAATAAGGAGGAGGTTTGACGTATCAAAATTTGGATACCGCCCAAGCCTAATATATATATGACCTTAGATATTTGGTCATATTCTTAATGCATATTATACTGATTATACTGCAAAATTTGTAAGAATTAGTACAACATAGTCAACGCAAATATGAATAGGACATTTCTGTAACATTAGTTCACAGTGCAATGTTAACAGATACAAGCTTTGATTTAAAAAACGTTTTATTAAATGTTGAAAACATTAACAAATAAACACAAGAACATATATTCATGCTTATATGTGTGTATTTATTTAGCTTTCTAGTGAATATATGTATGTTCCCTGCTGTAAAATACAGATTATGCCATTTTAAGCTGGTTTGCTGGTTTGAGCTGGTTTAATCTGGACTCTCAGCCTTTTTTAACATTGGTAATTAGGTGGAATACTTTTTTGGGGATTAATAGGTCAGAGGTCCTATCTCATCTCGCCTAGGGCACCAGGATCACCACCAGATCTTGGGGTTCGGCCACCACCAAAATCGCACTGTAACCCCTGCAAAGCGTGTCGTGTCCATACAAATGAGCACAGGTGCAGCTGCTTGTACTTTAAAGTGTATTCATGTGAAAATAAATACAGCTAACACACACACACACACACACACACACACACACACACACACACACACACACACACACACACACACACACACACACACACACACACACACACACACACACACACACACACACACACACACACACACTAATTACAGATGTGATATTGCTGCTGACAGCTCAAGGATACAGGAAGGAAGGGCAACATTTGTATTTTCTGTGTGTGTGTGTTTAAATTTGGGAAGAAAATGCAGGTTACCGTGGTAACAAGGTGTCTGCATGGTTTTCCTCGTTGGTGACCTACATTTGCACGGGCCAATCACGCGCCTCGACCCCACCCCCCATTCCAGTGATAGGATTTAAACCTCACAGACACTGGAGGACACACATCCACACACACTGACTGTACATCAACCCCCTCCAGATAACAGTGGGAAACCCCTTTAATTCCCAGACGCAGCGGGGGTTCAGCCGTCTAACACACACACACACACACACACACACACAGTCACACACACACAGACACACACACACACAGACACACACACACACACACACACACACACACACACACACACACACACACACACACACACACACACACACACACACACACACACACACACACACACACACACACACACAGAGGCTTATTGCAATCACTTGTACATCCATGGCAAGTTTTATTTCGCAAACAGTTCTTCTCTCGTCTGCCACATGTCCAGCCAGGCAAAACAAGCGCTAAGCCCGGGTAAGTGGAGCAAGTGCAGGGAAACGATTGGGAAATAATAAAAATAATTAGTTTTCATAGCCTACTCCAGTTCTTGTTAAAACACATCAAACATGAAAATTCTGGGCACTTTTTGGGTGAAATCATATTTATTTTGTCCCAACAAAAAGTGCTTTCACTGTAATTGAGCAAAAATAGACTCTGCGCCGAAACCCCCCTTCAGTGCTGCTCACGCACTGCTCCTGCTCTTAATGTGAAACGGCCGAAATTCACGAGGTTTCCTACATGTGCGTTCCGTGTGCACATGTGTGATGCTGATGTTGCGCGATGTTAATCATGCGGCGCCCTAGTGCATTTGACCGGCAAAAAACATATATCAGAATGACCGGCCGTTCGCCGGTCATGGCCGATCACGTGAAAATCGGCCGATTCAAATCACCAGCTGATTAATCGATGCATCTCTACAAAAAAGTACTGTGGCAGTACCTTGATTCTTTTGATGATCAAAATAATTTGACCAAATAATTTTTTTGAATATCTTCTTTATTAAGCAGGGTCTTTAAATTGGGCTGTGATGGCATTTCCATTATGGTTGAACTAATAAAAACATAATTTTGCCCCTTTTCTCCCCATGATATACATTTATGGTAATACCATGGCACTTGTTGTATGGGATACAGCTTATAATTTTGTCTATATACATGCACTAGCACTTATAGGTTTTGACAAACATACATGCATGTGCACACTCCATGTATAGTGTGACAGTTGTGTAGTGTCATGTAGTGTGACACAGTGACAGAAGATCTGACGGGGGACGAGAGAAGTCTGTGTAGGTGTAGGTGTGTGCGTGAGTGTGTGTTTATTTTAGTGTGTGTATTTTACCCTTCTGCAAGGTGCAGTATGAATACACACACACACACACACACACACACACACACGCAAACATGACACACACCTTCCCTGAGGCACTGATGACGGGCAGACGACGCTCTGTATTTATACATGCTGATAATAGAATACAAAGAGAATAACATCTGGCTGTGAAGAGAAAGGCTACAAAGAAACAGCTTTTGTGTCACAGTTTCCACTAACAGGCATTGAGCCTCACATTATGTAAAAAGGCAAAGACAAAAAGTTCTATGAAGTTCATATTTTTATTTGTTGATTGGTTGTTAGTACTAATGTATTGTTTTTGATTGGTGGCTTTTCTTAATTAAGCCTTCTGTTTGGTCTATAAACATTTCAAACATGCTATTAAAATGACTGAGTATTAGCATACTGCAGAGGATACACTGAATATGTATTTTTATAGTATGTGAAACAGTATACATGGTATTTATTTCAAACAGTAGTATGCTACTGCACATTTAGATTATGCTGCATGTTTGATACTGCAATGTATAATTTTTAATTTATTCATATGTATTATTTCCTGTTATTTTCTTGGAAATTGTTTACTTATGGTTCATTTGTGCATTTAATGAAAATAAAAAGTGAGGTTGATCACATTGCATTTTGGGATATGGTAGTGCACATAGCATGTTCTGGTTGGTTACTGCACATTTAAAAAAGAAAAAAAGTATATCACTATCGTATAATATTCCTGAATGTAGTGAACCTCATATAAGTACCTGTAGAACTAGTATGAGAAGTATGTTAGTATTTCAAACATATGCAGTCATTTGCTTTTCTTCAATTTTGTGCAGGAACCTGTCCAAGAAATACCAGCCTAAGAAGAAAGAGGAAGACGAGAATAAGTATGTTTAAATTTTGATATTGGATTTGTTTGGTATAAATCCATATGAATCACATGTACCAGATGTCTGAATCAACATTGTACTAGTCAAGATAGATTCATGACTTCCTATATTGATGATGTCACTTCCCGTCGTAGGTACACTTGGTGCCGTGCGTTTTATTCGACGCTAAACGAGCTGAACGATTACGCCGGCCAGCATGAGGTCATCGCAGAGAACATGACGTCCCATATCATCGCTGACCTCACGCGATACGCACAGGAAGTCAAAACAGAAAGGAAATCGGTGAGTGAAGGATCGCTCAAAGTTTCAGCTGTGGAATGTGCAATTTGGTTCAAATCCTGTCTTTTATCCCAGTTTATTAAACAGAGACAACTTGTTAGGATTACTTTCTGAAGGATGTGAATAATGTGGAACCTTCAACTACATATAAACACACACAATGTTCATCCATTTCTCATGATATCTCACTTTTTCATCCAGCTTCCCTGCAAGTAGTTTTTAAGGTTATTAGGTATTTTCCTTGCAGATTAAGTGAATAATCAATAAACTATTCATTTCAAAAGTAAATTGTAATAAAATTATCTTTTGGTTCAAGCAAATCCCTTAATCTTTTAATCACTCAATATATGTAACAGCATATAAAAAATATGCATTTTATTTAAGTTATATACTAAAAGATCAAGTGTATACACACACACACACACACACACACACACACACACACACACACACACACACACACACACACACACACACACACACACACACACACACACACACACACACACACACACACACACACACACATACTGTATATATATCTATATATATCTATATATCTATATATATCTATATATATATATATATATATATATATATATATATATATATATTAAGGCTGGGAAAAGATTAATCGCGATTAATCGCATCCAAAATAAAGTTTGTGTTTGCATAATATGTGTGTGTGAACTGTGTATAATTATTTTGTATATATATAAATACACACACATGCATGTATATATTTAAGAAATATTTACACGTATATACTCTATATATTTATTTATAATTTATATTATATATAAATATAATTTTTTAATATATAAATAAAAATTTTTTTTATATGTATACATGCATGTGTGTGTATATATATACAAAATAATTATACACAGTGCACACACATATATTATGTAAACACAAGCTTTTATTTTGGATGCGATTAATCGCAATTAATCTTTTCCCAGCCCTAATATATATGAAATTATTCTAATAATTTATTATATATAAATTGGATTTATATAAATTTATATAATATTTATAATTTATATAAATGTATATAAAGTTTATTTACATTATTGTATATATTTTATCTGTATAAATATGTAATTATATAAATAAATAAAAATATTATATATATATAATTATAATATATATATCAAATGTATTTTTATAATTGTTAGAATTTTTTTAAATAAATTTTATGTTTAAAATTATATACATACATACTTATACATGTTAATACATTAGTATATTATTATTGCTTTAGTGTATTTATAATATTGATAATTTTATTTATGGACCTTAAAACAATATACTGCCCTGTATTTTTACGAGTATATAAGTTATAACAGGACAGTTTTCTCTTCTAAAAGATCCTATTTGTCAGAATTATAGCACACATCTCGCTCTGTCTCCCTCACTTCCTTAAATAGAGCTGCTGTTGTGTGTTTAGACTAAAAGTGTCTGGGTTGTGTATATGAATTACTCTCATTTGTGTGTCTGTGTGTGTTTTCATCATTCCACATAAACACACACACACACACACACACACACACACACACACACACACACACACACACACACACACACACACACACACACACACACACACACACACACACACACACACACACACACACACACACAGATGAGAAACATCACCAGAATGACACTGAGCTCTCGTGGTGGTCGACTCTGATTTATGTCCAGACAGAGCTGAACTAATGACATGAGCAGTGTCAGAACACAACGTTCATCTTTCATTTATCAAATAAGATGAAGGCATTTTAGTATTAACCTGAAGAACGCAGATTTCGCAGCATTCTCTATTCACACACACACACTGAGCAGGGCTCCATGGTGTCTGTCTGGCCGTTTTCCCAGAATGCTGCTTCTCTCCTGTTTTATAAACCTCTTCTTTCACTCTCTTTAATTGTCTGTCTGTCTATCTATCTCTCTTGTCTACCTCTGTTCATCAGTATGTTCTGTCGATTTGAGACACGCGTGCCATTTTTGGATGTGTTTGTGAATTCAGATATATATACGTGTATAAATGTATATATGTAAACCTATTATTTATTTTGTAGTTTATGGACTTTGCAATCGAGAATTAATTAAAAACAGTCTTGCTCAGATTTTTCACTCTTTTAATCCAGACAGCATATGGTCTGATACTGTACATCTCTATTAAACCCATTGTTGAAGAGGCTGTACACTCACTGGGCCTGGACCATGTGTGTTTGAGACAAGCTCCATCTGTAGGCGCTGCGGAGTAGCTCAGGTTATTATTCTGGGATGTGATAAATCCAGAATCTGAGAGGTGCTGCTTCAGTTCCTCAGACTGATCCAGATACAGTCACAGCTGAACAAGTGAATAACAGAAACAAAAGCACTTCATTTGATGACAAAGGCCAGACTGGTTTTGCATAGCCAGACTTTGACTAAAAGTCATTACGACTAAGTCGTAATCAGGCCAGGAATGTCTTTTCAGACATGAAGAGACAACTGACTGACATGCAAACTGACCAACCTCAGTTTTGTGTCGTTTATGAGCAGGTTTATCTGAAATTGAAACCCGGAAGTTGCAGTGAATTTAGCCAGAGCTCTCAGTTCTTTTTCTGAAATAAATATTTTTTATTTTTATTTTGTGTTTTTAGTTAATTTAATACTTTTTATTTAATTTTACTTAATTTCTAATTTTGTTTTTAATAAAAAAATATTTTATATTTTATTTTTGTTTTTAATAATTTTTTTTATTTTTTATTTTACTTAATTTCTTATTTTATTTATTTTCTTATCTTCTGTTTTTAATAATAAAACATTTTTTTTCCAACTTTATATTTTATTTTATGCTTAATAGAAGACTTATAATGTCAGTGCATTTGCTATTGTTCAAGATAGATCAGTTGCTTACTGTTTTTTTGTTCTGTTTTTGATCCATGGGAAACAAGTCTGCATTTATCTTCAGTGTGTGTGTGTGTGTGTGTGTGTGTGTGTGTGTGTGTGTGTGTGTGTGTGTGTGTGTGTGTGTGTGTGTGTGTGTGTGTGTGTGTGTGTGTGTGTGTGTGTGTGTGTGTGTGTGTGTGTGAAGCATAAATTATTCAAATCCTCTCTGAAGTAGCACGGTTTTGTTCAGTCTAGTCTCTTTCATCTGTTCATCAGGTCATATTTTTCTCTCTGTTATTTCTTTTCTTTTCTTCTTACAGTAAAGCTTGATCTTTAAATCAGCTAGAGGTCAACTTCCTGTTTGAGAACAGGTTGACATCCTCTGATCGGCTGTGAGTGTAGATTTCCGCTTCTAAGTTTATTTTAATGGGCTGTAGCATTTTGTGTATGTGAATTGTCACGTTTATCTGTTTTTAGAAAACTGAGAGAGTCAATACAGGTCAAGCACAGTAAGAATTATTTGAAATACCATAATAGAATGATAAATATACCTTCTTGTGTATGTGTATTTGTGAAAGTGCACTCTGAAGCCTTGATCGCTATGCTAGACACAACTGGACTCCTTCACTATTGACTGACTGTGGTTTTGTACCCATAATGCTTTCTATAGGGTTTTATTCGCACGCTGCATGCCTGCATTTCTTATTCATCCAAGATTCTCAGTGATGAATACTGATCACATTCACACTCTTTCATTCATTCACTTGTTCTCTCACTGTCATTCTTAACGTCTCACTGATTCTTGTTCAGTCAGCACAGAGAAACAGCAGCTCATGATACACAGATCCAAACATCTTCCTAAAGTCTTGTGGTCCTCAGTTTCTGAAGGATGGCTTTACTGTGGACTTATGAGATTCAGAAATATGAGTGTTTTAATTTACATGAATTTTTGCAGGAGTATTCTAAATAATAAAAAATAATAATAAAAAAAGAATATATATATATATATATATATATATATATATGAGATATGATATGTATGTTAGACGGACTTAGAGGCTTTTGCATCTATATATATATATGCAAAAGCCTCTAAGTCCGTCTAACGTTTTTCTTTAATATTACAATTTTTATTAGGCTCCTATGTATAGGTTTCTACCTAAGTACCGACATTTCTGAATTGGCTGAGGCTGAGATTTAGTGAGTTTGAAGTGAAAGTATTTGGTGAAGGTATAATGTACTCCACCAGTAAGCTGGTGTGTAGTGGGCGTTCTGGCGCACTATGGCTGCCGTGGCATCATCCAGGTGATGCTGCACATTGGTGGTGGTTGTGGAGATTCCCCTTTCTATGTAAAGGACTTTGAGTGCCTAGAAAAGCGTAATGTAATAAATGTAACAAATTATTATTATTATGTGCGGAGAGCATTCACTCAATATTATTCTCTCATTTTTGACATAGGTGGATTTTAGAGGCTTTTGCACCGGAGGTCTTCACACACACACACATATATATATATATATATATATAATATATATATATATATATATATTTCTTTTTTTTTCAATATATATTATATTCCAGGAATATTCCAAATAAAATTATAAAATTAATTAAAGTGCTGCTATACAATTATACAGTGGTGCTCAACATTTTTCACAGGAACTTTTACTAGGACAGTACTAAATAAAAAATAACATGCATTCTGTATTATCCCTCTTACTTTGTTAAAAATATTCACATTTTCACAGATTCTGCAAGTGGTGTTTAAACTTTTGAGCAGGACTATATATATCAGTCAAGAATGCTCTAAATATTCTCAAACAAACGGATCAGTGTTTTGAAAGTGTAACAGAACCACAAAATGTACAATCTTCGGGAAGTCAGACACCACATGATTTGTAGTTGACTCTGCACATTTAACAAACTGGAAACTATTTTACATTTGTCATAGGAACCATATGCATTGTGCTATTCAAATACAGTAAAATATTCAACAAAAATATTCTGTAGTCCAGTAGTAAAGGACAGTGCACTTACACTGTGCTCTGCTGATTTTTTATGCAGTCTGACTCTGTGTGGTAAACAGGATATTGAGTCTAATCTGACCGTCTGACATTCAGTGCAGGTGTCCGTGTGTTTTACAAACAACATTAGACTAGACTAAAAGTTATTAAAGGGAATTCATTTTAGTTATTTTAGTGATTCATTTTACAGGAATTACTAAGGATTGTTATTTTTTGTAATTAAAATAAATAATAAATACTGAAATAAAAATATAATGTTACATTTATTAATTTAGCAGATGCTTCTATCCAAAGTGACAAAAGAGGAATATTTATAGTAAAAAAAAAAATTTATATTAATTGATTAAACGTTATATTGAAGAGACATTTTGAAGGATATCTGGTTTATTAATGTCCTTTTTGAGCATTTGAGCTTAACTGAGTATTTGTAGATGTTTAAGAGGCTGTTGTGTTGATTGCAATATTGAGATGTTCAGTTTTATTTCGATTTTAGAAAAGAAAGTGATTGCTCTCCTCACAAATCTAATAACGCTGTACTATGCAGCCAGGCCAGTAGTTGGCGATGTCACTTTGTAAAGAAACACTACGTGCCTATAGACTGAACACGTAATACACATGAGCATTAAGTCACTGTTTTCACAAATTCATGTTTTTGTAGTTTATACTGAGAGGATAATGGATAATGTTTTTCAAAATCTTGCACTTTGAGAGCCGTTTTCAAAAGTTTACGTTTTCAGGCTCCTAAAACGCCGTTGTTGTGTAAATGAACGGCCAGAACACATAAAAAGTTTTCTGTTTTTAGTTGAAAGCGGTCTCGTGTAAACGTCCTCTTAGATGTTGAGGACTAGTGCATCTTTGAGCCTACATTCAGTACGAGTAAAATGGTTCTGTTAAACTTTAGATACTCTTGGATAGATTTTGACTCATTAGTGATTTATTTGTAGTATTTTTCGCCATACTTTTACTGAAGTATGTTTTTCAGATACTTTTTAAATCTCTGGATGCAAAACATGTTAGTGATTTATGTTGCATGACTATATAAATTCGTCATCTTTAAGCTGTCATGTGTTGTTATTAAGCTGATGACTGTTGGGGTCTTCAGCTGATCTCAGACCTGCATGAGAAGCAGGTCTTTATCTGTGTGGCACACTGAGCTCTTTGTGTGAGAGATATTTGAGTGTTGGCCAAGCGAACACTTTCCCTGGAGTGCTGAGGCCAAGAGGAGCCGCTGAGAGAAACACACAGACGGCCTCGAGTGTGACGACGCGCACAGGAAACACACAGAACACGCCAATATGGCTTCCTGGCTACTCACACACACACACACACACACACACACACACACACACACACACACACACACACACACACACACACACACACACACACACACACACACACACACACACACATATCACACACACACACACACTCCCGTTTGTATTCTTCAATTATTCTTGTTTTCATTATATATTAGTAATAAGATTAAATGGAAAGCAAATAGAGATTTGTGATCAAGTCTCCTGCTTCTGAGATTTCTTTTACCTGAGAAAAAAGACATTTCTCATCAAATTCTCAAACTGATCTTATTGAACAGTGTTATTTTAGTATAGTTTGTTATATTTTGGATGAGATTTTATTATTATATTTTCAGTTATCATTTGTTGTTTTTATGAATTTTCTTATTTTCTTATATTTCTAATATAATTAGTTATTAGTTTTAGTAATTTTAGTACTTCAGTGTACAGCTTAATTTTCACGGTTTTTAAGTTTAAACTTTATATTTTATTTCAGCTTCATTTCAACTAACAACATTTTTTTTAATACTTTTTGTTTTAGTTAACAATAAGAACACTTTTTTTTATAGCTCTTTAATACTGTCAACTACTGACTCAAATAAAATGTATTTCTCTTCAGGAATTTTAGGTAAAATATCTGAGACAAAACTGATATAGAACTAAATCATAATTGAGAACTTCTCGGTCTCCTGAACAATGAAAGTGCAATTTGTGTGCATTATCATTTTCTTGTGGGAATGTGTTTGTGCTTTTATGTGCATCTTATTCTTAATAAATCATGATGAACAAGGGATACATTTTCTACATCTTTCTCTCTCACAGCATTTCCATGATGGACGGAAGGCACAGCAACAGGTCGAAGCCAGCTGGAAACAGCTGGAGTCGGTGAGTTCAACCAAAATCAATAATGAATCAATATTCCTGACTTATAAAGAAACCATGGTAATACCATGGCACTTTGATTTACAATGGTCTCCAAAAGTCTGGGATTACTAGTGAAAAGGCTTTTGTTTAGCATTATTCAATACAAAATAATGTATTAAAATATTTAAAGATATATATATATATATTTTTTTTTTCTTCTTTTTTAAAAATAAATTATTATAATATTAATATTGTATTTATTTAAGTATTTTTATATTTATTTAAACAAGTTGTTTTTTGTATTTAATTAAACTAATAATACTAATGTTTTTTTAATTTGGATTAAACTAGCATTATTCAATATACAAATAAAATTATAATATAAATACAAATAAAATTATAATATTAAAATGACACAATTTTTTTTAATTAAAATATTAAAATATTATTACTGTATTTATTTAGGTATTTTTATTTATTTAAACTTAAGCTGTATACCATGTTACTGAATGATTTCCATGTTCACATATCATGCTGTACTTCAAAGTATATAATATCAGTGAATACTATGGTATTACCTAAAAAGAAAACCATGGTAATTTTTTGTTAGCGAAGTGATCTGAATTTGGGTCAGACTCAGTCAACTAGATTTTGTATGTGTGTGTGTGTGTGTGTGTGTGTGTGTGTGAGAGAGAGAGAGATGTCACACACACTGAACCAGACAGGATATATCACAACTTTCCTCTGTACGCCCAATGTCTGCAGAGTGTGTGGCATTTGAGATGGATTGTGTTGTTGTTAGCCGTCTTCTGGCTGTGTTTGTTGATTCAGTGTGTGTGTGTGTGAGAGAAGAGAGCACTGCCTGTGTGTGTCAGTGTGTAAGAATGATCTCATTGTGTGTGTTTGCGTGATCGGGTGATTCAATGGTCAGTGTGGACACAAATGTTGATTGTCCCTTCAAATAAATGAGTGCAAGAGAGAGATGAAGGATAAACAATGTGATTTTGGATGATGGTTTATTGTACGGCAGAACTTCACACACACACACACACACACACACACACACACACACACACACACACACACACACACACACACACACGCACACGCACACACACACACACATTTGGTGGGTTACATGTGTGAGTGTGCTAATTAAGATGTGAATGTTCTGCATCAGAACATCTGTAAGTACATTCATCTAGATCTATTAATGTTTTAACACACGTGTCTGTGTGTGTGTGTGTGTGTGTGTGCAGTGTAAGCGAAAGTTTGAGCGGGATTGTAAAGAAGCAGATCGAGCCCAGCAGTACTTTGAGAAGATGGACGCAGACATCAACGTGACGAAAGCAGACGTGGAGAAGGTAAGACCGGCTGTGTGTGAGTGTGTGTGTGTGTGTGTGTGTGTGTGTGTGTTTGCAGACCTCATCAAATATAATTATGTTGAAACCACCAAAAAAATTATCATACCCAAATTCCTAGTGAAGATCTTCACCACCCAAAATCCTGAAAAGAAATCCATCAATCAGTCAAGTCTGAATAGATAGATCTGTAATTCATCTGATCATGATGTCATTGATGTCATCACCTCTCTTTGTGTTATTTGGTTTATACAAAATTAATAAGTCTCCAGTGATTCACATGTGTCTGTTTTTACTTCATCTTAACACATCCCTCGCTGTCTCACACTGCTGCCGTGGCGTTTTGTGGAAACTCGACTGTGTGTGTGTGTGTGTGGAACTGTGGAGTCTCACAGGACAGGCAATATCGCCAACTCTTTCGATGAGCCTTGCCCATTTTTAATCTTTCTTTGTTCCAGAGCGTGTGCTCGACAGATGTCTGTATGACAGCTTGTATAGAACAAAGAGAAATTTCCAAAGTATTCAGATGTGGAAAAGAGCGCCTGCTTCCAGGAGTCCAGAATCTAGAGTGTTATTGTCATTTAACGGTCAGATACTGAGAAAGTCAAGGTTTTTTAGGTAGCAATGGTGTGAGTTTCCGAAAAGTCAAATGCATGTCAAAGGCAAACTTGAAGATCTGGTAAATCTGTTAAAAAGCTATTATGCTACTTTTTTTAGTGTGTAATGTTGTGGTTTGAGCATGAAAAAGGTCTGCAAAGTCACTCCAGCGGCAGTTATTCTCTATATCAGTGTCACTGTTTCTGAACTCCCTGAAACGCCTCCATTGTAGTCTTGAGTTTTCTTCCTGAAACGAACACGTCACAATATTCCTCATTTAAATAATTCCCACACAAGGTATATGCAGAATAAAGGGGCAGGGCCTGAGTTAGTAGTGTGTTAAAAGTCAAGGTTATGGTAAGGGGATTCACATTCCTAAAACACACTTTAAGTGGTAGACCAATCACAACACACTGATTCAGCCGACCAATCAGAGCACATTGTGCTTTTCAGAAGGAGGGGCTTCATAAAGTCAGGAACTAAACAGAGCTTTACTGACAGACTGGGAAGAGAGAGGAGCTGCAACAATTACTTTTTACTACAATTTTTTTTTTTTTAACATTCTAGTGTGAAAACCTATTTGTTCCCAGAAATAAATTAAGAGTCTGTAAAAGGGCATAATAGGTCCTCTTTAATGTAGACACAGATGTGTCAGTGGCAATGAAGGTACATAAGCTGTATTGGGCCAATTAAAGAGTGGCTGCATTCAGCATAGTATATTGCCATACTACTCGTGCCTTTTCTGCAATTTACTGTGTACTGTATTTGAATTGTGCATGAATGGTGCATGAATAAGCTTTCATATATATATATAACCAGAGAACTGCATCCCACAATGCAATGCGCCTTAACTTTATCTTCCATTTACCCTGAGACTCATAAACCGGAAGAAATATCAACCACAATTTTGATCTCTTTTATGACTCATTTATAGATTTTTTTTATTTTTATTGAAGTTCATACTGCCAAAAGTTAAGACTTCACTCACTGAATTAAACATGCAACACAATGAGGTCATATGATATAAACATGGCATATACTGCAGTTTGATAGTTACTATATAATAGATAGACACAGTTACAATTGAAGTGTACAATATATGCTTGTATTTCATTCTGAATGCAGCCAGTATGTTTGTGTGTTCAAGGGTCGTGGGGTTTTGATGCGTCTTGTTTGACTCTGATGTGTTGTCGAGCGGTTTGTTTTGGATATGTCGCTGTCATGATACGGTGTAAATTTAAGCACTAACTCATTAGTAGTCTAAGCTAACTAATGTGTATATGTATTTTTTTTTTATATCATGCCATAAAGCGATGTTACCTAAAGGTAGGTGCACCGTGGCAGGTCTGTGTGTGTGCGTGTGTGTGTCTGTGTGTCAGGACACTGTTGCTTCCTGTCCAGCCATGGCCACGCCCACACGACACACCTGCTGAACGGCCACCCAATCACAGGCTTGATTAAAGTTTGTCTGCGCTGCTACCCCACCAGTCACATGGCTCCGGGCATGAATATTTAAACATGTAAATCTCAAAGCTTTCTGTTCTGCTGGCCCATATATAAATGTCAGCTCACCATATTACAGTTTATTAGGATGTTTGTTTGTGTTTAGGAATCATCACTAATCCGGCGTCTTGCAATGTGTCCACATGAGTTTTACAAAATATTTAAAATGCTTTTATTTAATTTAATATAATACCATAATACAACAATATAAAAAACTATGTTGTATATTCACCATTCGTTTTAAATTTTATTTATTAGAATCTTTAAAAACATTTGTAATAAATATTCTTAATAAATATATACATATTATTTATTTCATATGTTTTTGTATTATTTATTTTTATATTATTATATTTTTATTAATATTTAATAAATATTCATATATTTAATTAGTCATATCACTGTGCTTGTGCATTGCAATATTTTCTTAAGTATAAGAATTTTCAAATGTAAGAATATTGCATTCAAATAATATTTATTTATTTTATAAAAATCTGAATAATATAAAAATAAAATATAATATAAATTATAATATATTATATTATGTTTAATACATTTATACATTTTATATTATAAATATGATGTAAATATTGTAATGCAATATTCTTACATTTGAATATTCTTATATATTTAAGAAAACATATTGTAATGCACAAGATGGGAGTGATATGTCACAGTTCAATTTTATTTAAATAGTCTAATTCAATCAATAAATCTGTAAAAACATCTGACTTATTTTAATACATTTCCAGTGTGAGCAAATTTAATTTTAAGGGTATATTTTCTGAACTTCCTCGTCTGCTTTTGATGAGCTGGTGTTGGAGTCGGAGTGTTGCCATGGCAACACTGAACCTCAGGTTAACCTGTGTAATTTCCTATTTTTTACAGTCTATGGTAATTTCCTAGAATCGGATCAGGATGTGGTTAACATGACACTGCTTTCTCTGTATCGTTCTCTCGCTTAAATGATGTGCATTAAAATGCATTTGTACACTTTAGAGTTGCTTTTTTTTTCAGCAGACAAACTGATGATTTTTTTTCAAACCACAAGAGCTCTTGAGCAGTGGGTGTTTATAGTCTAGTTTTTCTTTTAGCTTTTCGCTCGTATGTCATAGCTGTTTTTTGACACATAAGTGTGTGTTAGTTATAAATTCGTCTATGTAAATGAGGCTAAAGGTGATGATACTCTGATGTGTGAGTCATGTGGGAGTGAGGAACCATTTTTATGTGTATTTATTTGAGGTTGCATATCTGCATATATATGTATGTGTGTGAGTTTAGGGGAAGTCATTGAGAATTGCGTGTAGTCTTTTTGTTGATTTCTGCATCATCACACTGGTTAGCCCCCCGTACAAAATGAAATCTCATTGGTCAAAAATCTCATTCCGCATATCTCTATATTTAACATCAGATATGTTCTAATAATTAGAATCTAATTGGTTATGACTTGAGATAACCCTATGAATGGATTAGATTTAATGAGAATGTTTTGTCACAAAGACGTTGGAAAAAGGAATTTTTTTTTGTTGTAAATTGCGTCCTAAATGACGCACTATACACTATGGAATTCTACACTATGAACTCATCCGTGTAGTGTATGGACTTTATAAGGTTATTTTGTCATTGAACATCGGGGTCTGAAGCCCCTCCCCCTCTGCTACATGATTAAAGCTGCGATAGTTAATGCATGAAGTTTCCAACATTCATCACTTTTTTTTCGGTTATTTATCCGGGTATTTAAAGTGTACTTATTCTATTTTGGATTTTTTTAGTGTGAACACACTACTCGCACTATCTATACAAAACGGCATAGAATAGTGCATAAAGTACGCAAATTGGGACGCAATGGGTATTTAGGGGTGTAAGTACTATATTTTTTAATAATGTTGCTATGCATAATCAATTATATTTAATTCTCTTTCTCTCTCAGGCACGGCAGCAGGCTCAGATGAGACACCAGATGGCTTCTGACAGCAAGAATGAATATTCCTCATACCTGCAGAAGTTTAACCAGGAACAGAACGAACATTATTACACCATCATCCCTAATATTTTCCAGGTGCACACACACGCACATAGAACATCCACTGAGAATGAATTCTGTCTACTGATATTGTTGTTTATTTGCATGCACAGGCTGCATTGTTTTTGAATTCACTGAATTATGCAAATGAGTTAATAGCATAAACACGCCCTGAAATGCTGAATGCAATTTGCATGGTGCAATTCCAGATTTTGTAGAAATCTACTTAGAAGTACACACAGTAACTCTTTACCTCTGTGTGTGTGTGTGTGTGTGTGTGTGTGTGTTGTGAGCAGAAGATACAGGCGATGGAGGAGAAGAGGATAGAGCGAATGGGCGAGTCGCTGAAAACGTTTGCCGAGGTCGACCGACAGATTTTGCCCATCATCGGGAAATGCCTGGATGGAATGACACAAGTGGCCGAGTCCATTGAACCCAAGAATGTTAGTAACACACTCATACAGCCTCATTCTTGACCGGGTCTAGCGCCTCCTTCTGTCTGAAATACCCCTTGCAAGTGCTGCTGTCCGTGGTACAGTTTCAAGAGAAGAGGAAATTATAGATATAATAGTCTGGAGAGGAAACTGCGAATGGCCGTTGTCTCTGACAATAGCTTTTTGGGGAAAAACATCTCCAGAAATAAACTAAATCCGAGAAAACTTCCTTTTAGAGGCGTCCTCAAAAGAGATAGTACACATTTCTATCTGTTAAATCCTCTGTCAGAGCTTTCATCTTTATGTAAGCTCCAAGAGTGTAAGTCCATCCTTTTTCCATCTAAAGCTGTGAATTTAACTTATATGCGAAATTGGAATATAGCATAAAACATTTGCGAATAAAGCAGTGTTTCCATCCCCTGTATTCAAGAAAACACAACGGTCACTTCCTTTGATATTGGCACAAAATATCTGTAATAAAAATGGAAGTTTCTGCAATCAGGGAGCTATTGTGGCTCTTTTTCGTACGTCATAAATGAATTGCGCCTCAAAACACGCCGAGGAAACGCTGTAATCTTGCATTCGAATGCCTGGTGTTTGAGAACACAATTTTGCGAGAAGCCTCAGGGAGGTCATTATACAAAATCATCTTGACAGACTTTGGCTCAAGCATTTCAGAATACCTAAACCAACATTTGAGGTGCTGTGGGATACGATTGTTCCACTGGTTAGTCCATTATCCAATCACATCCTCTGTTGAGGCAAAGTCACATGAGTTTTTTTGGTGTATATTGAGACATCAGCATGTCTTCTTATCGGATAAAAAAAAAAATGTATGCGGCCCATGTTGGCATTTCCATCCAGCGTTTTTTATGCAATGTCTCAAAATTCGCATAAAAATAGATGGATGGTAACAGCTTATGTGGCTAATTTAGGAGTATCACTAATAACATTTCATTCTCTCTCTTCTTCTGCATATGATACTGCAAATGGCCTTTATGGAATATAGCTATATTCTCCAGAAAAGACTGAGAAAAATCTGACAAACCCTCAAAATATAATTTTTTGGAAAAGGTTTATTTTATAGCAATACTAATTAGCTTATTTTTGTAGCAATAGAAATCAATGTGAAGTCCCCATTCAGAGACTCTCTGCGTTCTCTTTCCCCGGCAGGACTCCTCTCAGGTCATAGAGTCGTATAAGTCTGGGTTCGAGCCTCCTGGGGATGTGGAGTTTGAAGACTACGGTCAGGCGATGAAGAGGACGGTGTCTGAGACCAGCCTCAATAACTCGCGCTCGGACAACAAAGCCGAGCGTTCCAGCAAGGGCAAAAGCAAAACTCTATGGCCTTTCATTAAGAAAAACAAGGTAACACACACAGTCACCGCATTTACTCGCAGTTACTTCGATTTGACCGAAAAACTACATTTAAATCAATATGAATGCAAGAATAGAGACAGACTGATCTGAAAGCTCATAATAAAGATTGTTTCATGTGTTTATGTGAGTTTTGTTTTTAGTTTGTGCTGGTTATTTTGATTTGTGTAGGTTGTTTGTATTTGTCTAGTTTTATCGTGGTACTTGTAGATGCTGTTATTCGTTTGCCACCATCGTTCTCCTCTCCTTTTCCTTCCCTGCACGAAAATACAACCGTTCCTCGTTCATCCTGATGCTCCACCGATAACGTACTAATGCACCGGCCCGAGAGGCCTCACCTTTGACCTTTGACATCGCAGAGAATTGTAACCCTAAACCCTTATTTCTGTATTGTCCTTTCAAACCGAAAGGTAATTTCTTCTTTCCTTCACTCATCGTTGCTGTTCTCATGGTAACCACATTCTTCTTCCTCCTCCTCGTTTTCCTCTGTGTTCTTGTGACCTTTGACATTTGTGTCAAAGGCTCCACTCTTACTGAGCATGCTCAGTCCAAACCCCGCCTAACCTCGCAGGACCAGGATGTGAGCATTAACACTGTGATACATAATTTTTTTGAGGTGTGTCTGTATGGCTATGGGCAGAATGGAAAACTACTGTATTGCGTAATTCATACTGTGCAGTATATACTGTATACTGCCTACTATTTTTTTTGTACCGTTTAAATGTTTGGTGACGGTAGGATGTTTTTTTTTTTCTTTAAAGAAATGTATACTTTTAATCAGCAATGACGCATCAAATTGATCAAAAGTGGCAGTAAATTAATTTATAACGTTAAAAAAGATTTCTATTTCAAATAAATGCTGTTCTTTTGAACTTTCTATTCATCAACGAATCCTGAAATAAATTTATCATGGTTTCTTCGAACATATAAAGCAGCACGATATATATATAATTAATTAGAGATGCACGATATATCGGCCATCATATCGGTATCGGACGATATATGTTCATTCTTAATGTTATCGTCATCGGCCTGATAAAAAAATTTGGCCAACATATTAAAGCCGATAAATAATGGATTAGTTTCCTTCAGCTGAGACACTTTAGATGCGCACCGTTCTCCATGATGGTTTTGAATTGCTTGAAGTATGATTCGAATCACTTAAAAAAAAGAAAATACATTTAAGTGCAACATGCACAGCACAAGTCTGTCATATAGGCTACATAATATTATAATGAGAACATCATTATAATTGTGCGCTAGGGACATGGCTTTTAATGGTGAGACTTTGTGTAATCAGGCTCTCAAAAATTATATAAAAATTTGGATTTAAATTTATCCTACAATATATCGGTTATCGGCTTTCATATAAAAATTATTACCGGTTATCGGTCTCAGCCAAAACTTTCATATTGGTGCATCCCTAGTAATAATATTCAGAAATGTTTCTTGAGCAGCGAATCAGCATATTAGAATGATTTCTGAAGGATCATGTGACACTGAAGACTGGAGTAATGACGCTGAAAATTCAGCTTTGACCACAGGAATAAATTACATTTTAAAATCTATTAACATAAAAAAAGTTATTTTAAGTTGTAATAATATTTCACAATATTACAGTTTTTACTGTATTTTTGATCAAATAAATGCAGCCTTGGTGAGCAGAAGAGAATTAAAAAACATTTAAAAATCTTACGACCCCAAACTTTTTAACGGCAGTGTATTTCTTAATAAATTTGTTTATGTGAAACATTATGCAACAATACAGTAGTACGCAAATGCACATTGTTGTTACATGATCTCATCACATCATGTTTAAGTTGGCAATGGCGCCCAGTTGTTATATTATGAATAAATATGATTATTTTACATTTTTAGTCCAGTTTTGTGTAACAATGTAACTTTTGGCAGATATTGCATTTTGATATCACTTAAAGTCCTTTTGATTTACACTATAAATGGAAATTTGGCGCATTGCATTATGGGATATTGTTCTCCATGTAGTGTGCTTTGTTGTATACTGCACATTTTGGCAAATGAAGTACAGTAGGCCATCTGAGTACTAGATTTACATATTGCCCTTAGTATTCATACTTTGTAATTAGTACGAGTAGAAAGTAGAATGCTGTTCCAATCATAGCCTGTGTTTGTCAGTTCACGTCTATTCTGTTTGTGTTTTCTGTGTATAACGTCTGTTTGTGGTCAGAAATAACACAAGGCAAGTATTAGGAGACTTTTACAGTCTTTTCTTAGAAACTACATTTTATTATATGGTCATCTAGCTAAACGCACAAACTTCTCATGCAAAATTATATCAGATTAATGGTGTTTATGCATGGGTACATATCGAAAGCTGATGATATGACAAAAATAGATTGTTCTAGAGGGTTATAAGAGGCTTTCTTGTGTTAATGTATGTTGGTAAAGGAATCTTCTGGGTTCAGTGCAAGTTAAGCTCTGTTGGTAGCATCTGTTGAAATTCTGTCGATTACCACAGGAAATGAAAGTCTGTTTGTAAAAACAAGCAGAAAAAGTGTGTACAGCAATGCACTTACAAAGGAAGTCTATGGGCTGGTGTTATTCTTGATTAAAGGGTTAGTAGGTGGATCACTGCTACATAGGCTGCCTAAGGGAATGAAACTTGACAGCCCAGAAAGTCATTAAAGAACATTTTTAAATATTCCATGTGCCTACAGTGGCTCAACTATAAGTTTATCAAGCGACGAGACTACTTTTTTTCCGAAAAAACAACAACATAAATAACGACTTTATTCGACTATTCCTTTTCTTCCTTGTGGGCCTGAGACGAGAGTTCAAGAGATTTCCACGACGCATGTGCGAGAACTGAACAAGAAGTATTAGAAGAAGAACGTCCTCTTCTCAGTTCTCGCGCATGCGTCGTGGAAATCTCTTGAACTCTCGTCTCAGGCCCACAAGGAAGAAAAGGAATAGTCGAATAAAGTCGTTATTTATGTTTGTTTTTTTTCGGAAAAAAAGTAGTCTCGTCGCTTGATAAACTTATAGTTCAGCCACTGTAGGCACATGGAATATTTAAACATGTTCTTTAATGACTTTCTGGGCCGTCAAGTTTCATTCCCTTAGGCAGCCTATGTAGCAGTGATCCACCTCTCAGATTTAATCAAAAATATCTTCATTTGTGTTCCGAAGATGAACGAAGGGCTTACGGGGTTGGTACAGCATGGGGGTGAGTAATTAATGACTTAATTTTCATTTTTGGGTGAACTATCCCTTTAAAAGTATTAAAAATCATGTTAGTTAATTGAAAATATGCTGAAATTGAACAAAATATAAATATAAGATGGAAAACTAATACCAGACGTTCTGGAGGGTTTAAAAGCAAAATATATGCAGCTCATATTTATGTTGAAGTGATTACATTATTTTGTACAAAATATGTTATTTGAGTTGTAAAGTTTTAGTAGTGGGACTACTGGTTATTAAACATATTGCTGCATGGACTTCCATTGAAAGTGCATTATTGCACACATCATTTTTGTCATAATTATTTCCCGTGGTATTTGGCACACTCATGTAGATTTAGATTTTTGCTAATGCATAAAGGCGAGACACACCAAGCCAACGGTCGGTCAATGTCTAGTTTTTGTGGTGTGGGTCTTGTCTGTTAGCCGAATCAGCATGTTGAATCGGCGTCAGCCGTCGGTGAGAGAGATCGCTCTGATTGGTTGTTCAGCTTAGTGGACGAGTCGGTGTACGAGAATAAAAGGGAGTGATGAAAGCTGCACAGAAAGAAGGCTGTTCTAAATTTACATCATCTTACCTTCGCTTTCAAATGCCCAAATATTTTCATAATTACATGAGCCGGCTGAAATGAATAAAGTGATAAGCATGATTGATATTCAGAATGGGAAGAGGACGCTGCTTTATTTACGGTTTGTATATCTGCAGTCCTAGTTTTGGTTTGCCTTTTAGAATGATGAATATTGATACCTGCTGATGTAGACAGTTATTTCCTGACGCGCAGAACGCATGCTAGTTGGCAGTCAGCTGTAGTCCTTTAGGTGTTCAAGTGAAGCTTTTTGGCCCAGACGCAGCTGAAGAGAGGCGACAACACAGTCAGCTTTCGTCACTGCTAGACGTCTTTGACGTCGGCTTGGTGTGTCACGGCCTTCAAAGACAGATTTAGGGTTTCTAGTCTGTTGGGAACTGAACCGTTAATGTGAGCTGTCCCAGAACGCACGTTCGTTAATTTCTCCATTATGCCTTAGGGAGCTTGCTAATAAGAAAGCGAGAGAGAGAGAAAAAGAGCAAATGGTTGACCTAAAAACTGTTTTTTTTTTGTACTTTAGAGCAGTGTGTGTGTGTGTGTATGCTGTGCATGTAAAGTTTGTTTAAGGGGCAGTTCAGCCAAAAATGACAATGCTGTCATCATTTACTCACCATCATTTACTTAATTTCTTCCATGGCACACAAAAAGAGAAATGGCAGGAATATTCACACTGCTATTTTCCATACAATGAAAATGGATAGTGATCATGGCTGTCAAGCTCCTAAAAGGCAAGGAATTCTTGGAAAACTCTCTAACCTCATGCCACAGTTTTACAGATCTAGTACACATAGTCATATGTACTAATTTTATAGGGATTTTTGTAGGGATAGGGATTTTTATAGGGATTTTTGCCATTTTGTAAAGCTTGACAACCCATGGTCCCCATCCACTTCCATCATATTGAAAAAAGCAGCATAAACATCCCCTTTTGTGTTCCAGGGAAGAACAAAAGTCATTCACATGATGTCAGACTGTTCATTTTTGGGTGTACTGTCCCTTTAAATGGTTCTGCAGTGATTTGACCCCTGCATGTGACCCCTGATATCCCGAACCGAGTTTATCGCACTAACTCTCTCGCTCACAGGGTTAACAACACCACAGCTGCAGCGTTTCTTTCAGTTGGCATTTGTTTTAAGTTCCGTTTTATTTTTTGTTTTCTTTTGTTCTATTAATTGATTAATTGATTAATCCGTTGCTTTAGTTCTGTAACATTTTTGGGTCCTTATTTCTCTTGTTTTGTGTTCCCCCTCCTTTTTTGTTTACCTCTTTCTGGATCAATTTGTCCCCACCCTCTCTCTCTCTCTCTCTCTCTCTCTCTCTCTCTCTCTCTCTCTCTCTCTCTCTCTCTCTCTCTCTCTGTAAATCTCTCTCACTCACTGGTCGCTGCTCTGTGGCACGTGTCTTACCGGTAGCTTATGTCCCTGTTAACATCCCCCATACCTCGCCAGCCCCCCCCTGACCCTCCCTCACCTTCTGCTGTGACCCCTGACCCCTGCCCCACTCCCCAGACCCCCAAACAGTCCAAGGAGCCCCTGTCCCACCGATTCAACGACCTCATGACCTCCAAGCCCAAAATGCACTGCCTCAGGAGCCTCCGGCGAGGGGTAAGTATCCGTGCATGCTGGCGTTTCACGTCTTCAACATCTGTGTGTTCATGTAAGTGTGCGCGTGCGCCGCTCTTTGCCTGTGTCATCGCCTGTGCTGTCATGTCAGTGTACATTGGGATAATGGAAAAAAGGAGCCGAATGATCATTTTAGTGTTTTTTTTTTTTTGAACATCATAATCTACATATAAAACAACCTATTGATGTCATAATGTGACTAATGCTGTATTAATAATGTATTTAAGTGAATCTCCAGGTTGGGGAACTTTTCTGTGCCCTAGGATGATTTCAGAATTTTATTAGGATAAAATGTTCCCTAGGATGATAATTAGGATCATTTTTATTTTATTTTTTATTATTTAACGATCATCCTATAGTTTTAAGGAATAGAATACAATGGTTATATTATTAATACTACTTTACTTTGTTTCTTCAATTATTTTGCCTAATTTTTAAGACTATTAATAACTGTAAATTTGCCTATAGATTTTATAAAATATTCAAATTCTTTTTAATTATTTTCTTAAGAACATTAAAAAATTTGATTTTGGGTACATTTGGTATTTATTTATATTTTTTCATAACGAAGAATCGCTGCCCCAAGCAGTATCATTTTAGTGTCATTAGTATTCATATTTTCAATTCAATTTTTATATCTATATTTTCAGTTTTTGTATTTAAATAAGGAAACAATTTTTAATAGTTTTAATTGACAATAACAACACTTTACAATAGCAACACCAAGCATTTTGAGTTTTTGCAAAAAAGCTTAATATAAATTGGTTTATTATATTATATTGATATATATTAAATTGTATTTTATTATATTATTATTTGCTTTATTTTGTCACACTAGTGCTAAAAAAAAGCTTCCTGTCTTAGTGGAAATGTGAAATTGAAATGTTTTTCCTCCCAAAATTTGACCGCACATTACTAAATTACGACCTATAAGGACTTGAAGACAACATTCGGAAGCGATGATGTCATAGTGTGACTCAGATACTTGAGGCGATGATGTCATGCAGTGACTTCTGGAAGCAGCAGTGGAATTGTTTATGTCCTTCGGCTCCTTTTTTCTCCACCTCACGCAGCCAATGATATTCACTCTGCCTCTCTCTCTCTCTCTCTTTCTCTATCAGTCTGTCTCTCTCACTCTCTTTTTCTCTCTCTCTTTTATGTTTCGTTTATCATGGTTTCACTGTCTCATGTACAAACACAATTATGCACTCACCACGCAGGGGCGCCAGTCAGGAGGCCTCGAATGGACCCTGCAGTGACAGATAAAATAAAAACGGGTGCTCAAACATAAAGGTTAATCCTGAATAATGAGATTACTTGTACACAAACATTCAGAAACAATGTTGTGTATTTACACAAACGCTGACATGTGTCTTTCTGATAAAATCGGACCAGATTCACCTTCCCCTCAGGAAGGCCATTCGCATGTTTCCGTGTGTGCGAGCAGAGATTCGGACTTTTGAATGACTCTCTTAGATAACAGAGGCAAAACAACAGATAACGCAGCAAATCCCAGTTTCCCATGTGCCTGTGCAAATCTCAAACGTTTTTATCTTTTCACAATGCACCGAACACAGATACTGTTCTCCGTTCAGCTCACTGATATACAAGGACCGATGGTCAGTGAACAGAAAAACAGAACAGATTTATCATTTCCTATTTTTGTCTGTTTATCCATCAAACAGGAAGTGCCCGGTTAAGTTCATCCTATTCTTTTCTGTTTTCCACATAACGTAGACGCTCAAGATTTTAGCTTAACTGACATTAGAGCTAGTGGCATAAATCAGGTCACATTGAAAGAAAGAAGGATGTTATAGGCACAAATGGTTTAAAATAGAGTAATGGAGGGCAGATGGGAACATCTTAAAGAATTTAAGCTAAACATATCAAGGTCTTTGACATATTCATTCTCTCCATTTGTGCTCCTGGCTTGTTTCTAATGTGTGTTTATAGTTGACATGAATTGATGTACACTACCATTCAAAAGTTTGGGGACTGTAAGATTTTTAAACAAATGAATACTTTTATTTACATTATTTTGCATTACATTGATCAAAAGTGACAGTAAAGACATTTATAACCTTACAAATTTCTACTTCAAATAAATGCTGTTTTTTTGAACTATTTAAACTTCTATCCATCAAAGAATCCTGAAAAATGTATCATGGTTTCCTCAAAAATATTGTGCAGCACAACAGTTTTCAACATAGATAACATATTATGATGCAATATTATAATGATTTCTGAAGGGTCATGTGACACTGAAGCCTGGATTAATGATGCTGAAAATTCAGCTTTGATCACAGGAATTATAGAAAACCATTATTTTAAATTGTAATAATATTTCACAATATTCCTGTTTTTACTGTATTTTTTATCAAATAAATGCTGCCATGTTGAGCATAAGAGACTTCTTTAAAACATTTAAAAAATCTTACCAATCCTAAACTTTTGAACAGGTTAGTATTAGAGCATTATTATTGAAGAAGTTGGATTTGTTTTAATAAAAAATATGTTTGTTTTTAGCTGTCTACGCTAGAACATGTCACATACTTGGGTCAAGTATGTGAGCCAAGTATGTGGGTACACTACATACAATATTTATGATGTAAGACCATAATAATCAGTGAAGAATAATTTCAGTGTGTCTGAGTGTGTTTTGGTGCCTGATAGTCAGTTAGATGTGTCTGTGTGTGTGTGTTTGAATTGTATTTGTTTGCTGGTTTGTGAACCAAAAAATTTGCAAGTATGTGTGTTTGTCCTTGTGTTCAAATGTTTTTTTGTGTGTATTTTTGTATTAAAAGTGTGTTTGTTGAGTCACAGGGTGTGTGCGCGTGTGTGTGTCTGTTTGTATAGTTTCGTGTGAGTGTGTGTTTAATTAGGGTTTATTCTTTGCTGCAGTCTGCCCAGTCTCTGTATTATAATAAAGAAATCATGAAGAGGACTCTCGGTCGGCCTACGTATGCTTTCGAGGCCAGGCAATATGTCGTAAGTGTGTGAGAGGAGGCAAGAGTGTGTGTGGGTTTATTTAGATATACAAATTTATCCAAAAGAGTGAGCTAAATATGGCGACAACCTCTTTTTGGGGGTCATCTTTATTTTGAAAGCTAAATAAATATTTTGTATAAGTATATATGATTTGCATTATTTTATATTATATCATTATATATCATTTATATACATTTATATTTTCATTAAAATTTTCTATTAGGCTTTGGGCCTGTATATGATAATTATTATCTTTATGTTAAAACAATAGATGCCTATTAAGTGGTGTGTGTGGGCTTGAATGATGAGATATAGAATAAAATACAGTTAACAGACTTAACCTCATTTAGTGTGTGTTTTGTTTAAATGAATGAGTTCATGAATAAATTAATGAATCAATATCAATGAATTGATGATGTTCAGTAATATTCAGTAACATAACATTTATTCCTCAATCTATATCTCTGAATTCATCCCTTGAATGAGGTTAATGTCTGATATTCAGTATTAAAATGCATCTGTAATTGAAAAAAGTTATACATCATCATCAAATGACTCTCTCATTGGCTCTTCTGGCTTCTGACCCAACCTCCCATGTGCAACCCCAGCAGCCTGGCTCCGCCCCTGTGCTCTGGCAGCAAATCAGCTTGTGTGGGAGGGGTTAATTCTCGAAGTGTCACGAGTGCGACTTCTGAATGCCAGCCTAGCGCATTCACGATCAACTTTGACCCTTCCGGTGCTCGTAACACTTTTATCACACACAAGATACCTTCAGAATTCTCCCCTTTTGGTGTCATTTCGCTGCTTTGATATATTGGATGTTGTGCATCACGTTCACACAAACAACCTGTCTGTATTTGCTATCTGTGTCCGTTACAAACACGTTGAATTTTACATCCTGTTTTGAGAGGTGTTTAAACATGTTGAATCGTACGTCCTGTCAGTGCGTTTATGCGTTTGTCAAAATACATTTGTCCAAACATCAGACAATAGCTCCATAGTTTGAGCACCCTAAAATATTATGTCCCAAGTCTTATGAAGCTTCACTGAAAGGTTTCTCAAAATCAGAGATTGTTGCCCTCACTGCTTCATTAAAATTAGAGTAGGCTATTCATATATATATATATATATATATATATATATATATATTTGCATAATCAGTACACTTTATACTAAGGTGCACAAAATAAATAAATGAATGGATTATATATATATATCAAATCATAGTTGATTTTTAAAGTTATATTTTTACATTTTATCTTTTTAATATTTTGGTTTAAAATGATATATTAATATTTTATTTTATTTTATTTGCATAGTTATTTACATACATGCTCACTTTATGTTATGTTTTATGCCTGGTATTTTCTTATGATTAATCATTTAGTAATCTCAGGTGTTCACCCACTTATTCACATATTACACGGTTGAAACTAGCCTTTTACTTCACATTTTACCACACTTATACCTTTTCTTCATAAGTAGTTTTGATTTGAGAACTCTACTCAGTTACAATTACCCAGAATCCTCTCTGTTGTGATGGCCGTCTCAAAAACGAGCCTATCTATTGTATATATTTTCATTTTTGTTTCTTTTCTCTTTCCTCTGTCTTCTCTCTTGTACACCCATCCCTATCGTGTTCTGTTTGTTTGCTGACTATTGCGTTAGACTGATGATGTCATCCTCATGTTACCCTATAACATTCTGTGTAATAATTGGTTCATTGGTACCTGCTGAAGTTCACTGCATCAGAAGAAAATGCCAATCAATTTCCTGATGTAATAAAATCAAATTGAATCCTTTTTTTTCTCTCTTATTGCATATCAGTTTCTCTCGAATACAATACAAATGCAAAATTATGTTTCGAACTTTTTTATATCATTGGGGTCCAATAATTGCTAAAATTTTTAATATTGCATTATTAAATGATCAACTTAACCTCCTCTGTGCATTTAAACAAATATTTAGAACATTCTGGTATATTTAAAAGGTTTTAAAGCAAATTGAACTCCCTCGCTAAAGTCATGTGTCCACCAAAGTGTTTTTAGCCAGACATCGCGCAAATACTGAAATGGCTGAATAACTTTTGAAAATTTTAATAAGGATTAATCTCTGTTTAATTTATATAGTAAAGACTATCCAATGATATTTTACATTTGATTACTTTATTCAGTGTCTCTACCTCAAAACTACTGTACTTGTTTTTAATAATGTTTTAAATTGATATTAGTTAGGCTAGTAGTTTTAGCTTTGCTTTTGAAATTGGAATAGAGAATTGTTCATTTTCACTGCTATCTAAACTTTTGGTGTAATAACTGGCTGGTTTTGCAAAAACAGTTTTATGGCCAATACAAACTATTTATTATTATTTAAAGTATTTCTTTTTCTTATTCTTATTTTTCTTAGTCTTTATTATAAAAAATGACAGCGATGAGGTCTGCGATTTACCCAAAGTTTAAACTTTTTCAACTTTCGACGACCAGAAAAAACTATAAATTGAAGCTCAGCACTTCTTCACGCTTTAGTGGACACACGGGCTAAGTGACCGAATGCATTTAAAAGGCTTAAACTTCCGTTAATGAGATATTTTCTTTGTTCATCTGCCAAAGTGAGGCTTTCAGCAAATTTTTTTACGTGGCTTTGTCAGCGGATATCTGTCTTATGACGGAGCACAAAATACTGCCTGCCAGCCATGTGTGAATTGTGTGAGGTGATGTAGTGAGCTTCATTGGTGACATCATCATAACACATGAACACACCTGCATGTGTGTGTATGACGTGTACAGCAGCCTGATGTTTCTCCCTCTGATGTTTTCTCTCTTCTCTCGGTTCTTTCCCTCGATCGCTCTCTCTTTTCGCCCATGAGAAGCTCTCTCTAAAGCTGGTAAGCATGACCTAAGTAGCATAGTCGTAGCGGCATGACCGTAGCATGTCCGTCGCTGTAGTAACACATGGTCCTTTAACATCACTTTGTTCCTTTGTCTTCAACCCGTATCAGTATTTTGCTTAACGAAACTTTTGGTCTTTTTTGTATAATTTTACCTTTGTGTGTATTTAAGTTCAAAACCATGTTGTTGTCTCATTTATCTTTTTTTGTTGATGTCTGTTTTTGTTTTGTTTTGTCTTGTTGCCATGGTGACTGTCCCTCTGTGTAGCTCTCACTCAATGCCCACGTGCGGAACCTTATTGAGGTGATCTGAAACCCATTTTTTTTTGTCCTCATGTTTGTTTATCTGTTCAGTTTTCCCTGATTTTGTCTTTATGTATTTTGAACAGCTTGATTAATTTTGATCCCTAACCAGATGTGCTAAAGTGTGATCATTTTTAATCTTATGCCAAGTTCAGACTACACTAATAGTTTTGTCTGATAGTAGACTACAATAGTAGATTATGTGATTTTGACTCCTAAATTCTTGTCGTGAACAAGAAACATGTCAGACTACACGTTACTTCTCGACCAGTCATCGCTTACCACTTTTAACGACGTGCGTGATGTCATTGAGAAGATGGAACTAGCGACTGACTTCCGCAAACAAGAGCATAACGCCGCAGTTGAAATCAGCTCCGTAATACGCAATACGCCCCCAACGGACGTCGGACTACACAGTGAAAAGCGTCGGAAGCGGGTAGAACAAAAATGGCGGAGAGATTAGAAAGGTTGATTCTGTCAGTTCTGTATGATCTCTCTGATGAGGGTTATAGAGATATTAATGGGAAGGCAGCTGCGTGAGTAAAGTTGCTCAGGACGTTGACATGTCAGGTCGGCTAAAAAATGTGATATAGTGGTATAATATATACCACTATATCACATTTAGTTCGATGTCTGCCTACAATTTAATTGTATTAACTGCCCTAATAACGTTAGCAAATCATGAAAATAAAAAAATGACATGACAACTTAACTTTTAATAAAATAAATAATGATTTTATAACGATAAGAATTCAGGTTTGTTTATCAGTATCATAGCAACGCTAACTTCCGCTGGAATTGTCGGATAGGAACCGTCCGTAGCTTTTCGCAAGAGTTCAATTTTTTGAACGCATCCGGATGACCAACGGACACCATTTTCTTCGCACCGCACTCGGTCGGACCCGTTTCAGACCCATTCGCATGCGGTCTGCGAATCTCCATAGGAAATGAATGACTTCCGGTCGTTTCGGAGCCGTAAGGGGGCTGATTTCAACTGCCAGTGTGAAGGCGGCGTAAAGGCCCGTTCACACCAAGCCGATAACTATAAAGATAACGATAAACATATAATTCTAAAAATCGTTCTCCATATTAAAGAATAGCAGAGTTCACACCACAACTATAACGATAAAGAAATGAGGAACGATATCGCTGGGATCACTTTCAGAACGATTTTTTTCCAGCTGTCGAACGATAAAACGCTGACAGCCAATCAGAATCCATTCTAATTTAAAGGTCTCGCGCATTTAAAATGGCAGATGACATTGATGCAGAGAAGTTAATCGTCGAGGTACAGAAAAATCCTCAACTGTTTGACAAGTCAACCCCCCTTTTCAAGGATACGTTAAAAAAGATGGATATATGGAAAGCAATCGGTCGTATCCTGGGAATAAACGATGAGATATTATGCAGTCTAACATAGTGTAACAAAATTACCTCAGGCTATCCAGCGCTAGTTTTGACAACATTGCTGAAGTTGCAGTGAAAAAGGCGTTGTATACATAACGGTGTTGACTAGGCGATGTTTTTATCCCATCATTGACTTCATTAGCTAAATTCACTGTTAGATTAGATCGATTACACTAGACTTGCTAGATTCACTGTTTAGATGCGCTCGGGACATAGCATGCTGGCTGAGGACATGGGCTGGCAAAGACGTGTAAAGGCAATAAGAACAGCAAAAACATATTCAATGACATGTTGTAAACAACAATTATAATAAAATGTAATCTATAACATCAGTCAATATCATTAAAGCTATTGTAGTACGTTTTTAAGAATGAAACTGTTGTTGATTCATTCGAAAATATGAATACAATTTGTCTTCAAAAGACGACAACTCTCTAATCAGAGTGACGGATTCTCCCAACTCCTCTCGTCTTTTAAGGATATTGTGTAACCAAAAGCGCCTGTTTTTCTTTTGATATTTTTTTGTAACGTAAAGCAGCAGCAGGTTATCCATTTTCACTACTTTGAAACCGCAGCGCGGGCGCGCGTGCTTAGAATAAAAGACTGTTATCGGTTGTTGGTGCAGACGCATATATAGTTATCTTTATCGTTATCTTTATAGTTATCGTGCTTGGTGTGAACGGGCCTTTAGCAAACAATTATTAGAGTGTTAAGGCCCGTTCACTCCAAGCACGATAACTTTATTATTCTAAGCACGCGCGCGCCCGCACTGCGGTTTCAAAGTAGCGAAAATGGATGATCCTGCTGCTGCTTTACGTTACAAAAAAATATCAAAAGAAAAACGAGCTTTTTACACGATATCCTTAAAAGACGAGAGGAGTTTGGAGAATCCGAATTTTATTATAATTGTTGTTTACAACATGTCATTGAATATATTTTTGCTGTTCTTATTGCCTTTACACGTCTTTGCCAGCACGTCCTCAGCCAGCATGCTATGTCCCGAGCGCATCTAAACAGTGAATCTAGCAAGTCTAGTGTAATCGATCTAATCTTACAGTGAATTTAGCTGACGAAGTCAATGATGGGATAAAAACATCGCCTAGTCAACACCTTTATGTATACAACGCCTTTTTCACTGCAACTTCAGCAATGTTGTCAAAACTAGCGCTGGATAGCCTACCTTAGGTAATTTTGTTACACTATGCTAAACTGCATAATATCTCATCGTTAATATTTGCCAAACAGTGGAGGATTTTTTTGGACCTCGACGATTAACTTCTCTGCAAAATCATCTGCCATTTTAAACGCACGAGACCTTTAAATTAGAATGGATTCTGATTGGCTGTCAGTGTTTTATCGTTCGACAGCTGGAAAAAAAATCGTTCTGAAAGTAGTGCTGTGCGTTAAACGCGTTATTAACGGCGTTAACGCAAACACATTTTAACGGCGTCAATTTTTTTATCGCGAGATTAACGCTCTTTTTGGCCTAGCAAACAACACCACACCGGATAGCTAGACGGAAACAAAACAACAGGCACGCCGCACGTACTTGTTTGGGCTTGCGCGCCGGCCAAAGAGTAGTAGGCTAACGGTACGTTTTGAGTGGATGGCGCGAGCGCGAGACGCCGATCTAGAGACGTGCACTCTCAACGCAATAGAGTGCGGCGCGGGACTAGATTTGATGGCCGAGTGCGAGGGCGGGCTCGAGCGGTAATGCACTCACTCTGTGTGCGGATACGGGAGAATAAAACGATTCGCGGGACTCCCGCAAACTAGAAATATCTATGAATAAAACATAAAAACTAATACATTTTTATTCATATGTTGCAGAAAAGCAACAAGAACAACTAAAACAAAATAGAAACGATTTACAGGCCAGAGTTTCTTTTTATAACATGTTTGCAGCGTTGAGGGATGTAGCCAATCACAGACATATGAAGAAGCATCAGAAGCATTTAAAATAGACTCCCCTCACCGCTCAAAACAGACTTTTTGTTCAGTGCTGAATTCTGTAAGCTGGCAAATCCTCAAATTATAACAAACAAAGTGTATATATTATGAAAGATGCATTGTGCAGTCAGCTTCACTGATAATAACAGATGTGTGAGATTGCGATGAACTGATGTCAGCTTTTTAGGAATTATTAAGGGAGCGCACTTTGCGCGCATTCAGTCATGCCAAACCATGCACTCAGTAGCCTGCTTGCTTTTATGTTATAACAGTGGTTTGTGTGTTAATGCTTTAATAACAAATAATTTATCAGGAGCATTTATGCTGATGTGTATGGTGGCGACACGTAGGCGAAAGTATTTGGAGGTAGCCTACAAAAAAAAGAGTGTATTTGCGGGCGGGAGCGGGACAAAAATGTTGCGGGCGGGAGAAAGTAACATAGAAAATAGTTGAGAACGTCAGTTATAACGACCCACGTATGAAAAAAATTGACGGGTTTAAATCGGGCTTGGGCTCATAATTACAGTTTATGTGTCGGGCCGGGCTCGGACACAATGCGCACGGGCTCGGGTCGGGCTTGATTTTTTTGGGCCCGATCTAAGCTCTACAATGGATGACTTCAGACAGAAGCACATGGATACCACAGCTAAGAACAAACTTAATGCTGATCCACTTTTCCATGTTGATAAGAGCATTAAAATTAGAAAAAATAATGAGACAAATAGAAATCAAGGGACATTTAGAATAGATAAAAATGTGCGATTAATCGCGAGTTAACTATGGCATTAATGCGATTAATCGCGATTAAATATTTTAATCGTTTGACAGCACTATCTGAAAGTGATCCCAATGATATTGTTCCTCATATCTTTATCGTTATAGTTGTGGTGTGAACTTTGTTATTCTTTAATATGGAGAACGATTTTTAGAATTATATCTTTATTGTTATCTTTATAGTTATCGTGCTTGGTGTGAACGGGCCTTTACAGTCGGGTTCCGGAAGTAAAAACTCCATATGGAAATTGGGTTGCACTTTATTTTACAGTACGAACACTTGCGTGTACTTACAAAGTGCAGAGTAATAAAAGGTAACTACATAGGTTAAGGTTAGGTATAGGGGTAGGTTCAGGGTTAGTACTTAGTTATTACACAATTATTGCAATTACTTTAATAAGTACATAGTATGTACATGGGGAACAGGACTGTAAAATATGGTGCTACCAGAATTTGACTTTGAACGATAACTTATAAACCTTTAAAGACAGTTCTACTGTGAGCTACGAGGTTGTTAATCGATAGTATTTGCTTCTGCTGAAGCGTCAGCCTGCATTATTTCAGCTAATTTTTAAAATAATTGTATTTATGAGTGGAATTCCTGGTGAAAAACCACATCACCCATGATGCTGTACAGAAGATTACACCAATCAGAGAGTTGAAAAAAGCAACATGCTCCAAAACAGCTTTTTAGCTCCACCCACTCTATAGCGAAGGAGAATAATGAATGATCTGCTAGCTAAATGCTAATTCCAGTACTTACTGAGTTTCTGAAGTGCCTCCGCTATCGCCACATTTATCTTTTATTTACTCTGCCATTATAGTCCCTTGAGGAAACATCATAGAGGCAGGAGTAATACCAATGCCATCGTCTCTCTTTGGCTTCACCATGTTTGAAAGCAAGCTGTGTACGGAAGAGCTTCTGTGCTTCTTTTGGTCAATGTCACAGATGTGACGGAATGATATCATGTAGTCTGAACCCGGTATTAGAGATTCTGTTTCATCAGTTAAGAACTTATAGTGTAAGTTAAAGGGATAGTTCACATGCCAAATACATATTCAGTCTTCACTTGCTTACCCTCGTGTCATCCTCAACCTGTTTGACTTTATTTTTTTCCTTAGAACGCAAAAGGAGATACTTACTTTCACTTTCATTATATGGAAAACAGCAGCGTACACATTTAGCAAAATATCTTCCTTTGTGTTTCACTGAGGAAATTAAGTCCAACACTCTTTAAATGGCATGAGGGTGAAAAAATAATTATCAGTGATTATAACATATCAAATATCTTAACCAATCACAGAGCGTCTTACTACTTTAGCCCCACCCAAATATTTTTTACTTGTGATTATTGAATCGGCCTATTCACTGATGGTGTAGTATGATTTACAGTTAAATATTATATGACAGGTAATGTTTGTTTTTAATGTTATGTTTATAGATATGTGTATATTGATCCATATAATTTCTTTCTAAAGTGGTTTGGTTGATTTCTTTAGATTTTAGATCTAATTTCTTTTAAATAAAAAACATTTTTTAAATAATCAAATGTTACACAATTAATATTTTATTTAAAAATTTGTCTTTGTTTTGAAGAGGGTGAGTACAAAAGTGATTGTAGCATGTGTGTTGTGCTTGTGTAGATCTTGACTATATATTTCAAGTTTGCCTGGGGTGAGTTTGTGGGTTTATTTAACTGTATTTTTGAGTGATAATACAATGCATGCCCAGTAAAATCTGGATGTTTGTTGTTTGCATGACAGTACGCTGGCGTGGAAGAAGGGGTAAGGTTGCAGTGCCTGCCTTGTGACCTTTGACCTTTTAGTTAGACATTTGCATTGAACAGTGGGTGGGATTAGAGGAAAAGATACAGCCATGCACCTATTCAGTCCAAGCTCAAATGAGAGAAATGCTGTGAATAAATCAGGTCCAATCTTAGGCTAGAATAAGTATTGCAGAGTCTTTAATGTCCCCAAACTCACGGCTCTTTAGCACCACCATGTGATTAAGATCAGCATGGCGAATACTGCCTGTCAGAGAGAACTAATGTGGAAAAAACCACGACTCGAGTGTTCAGAGAATCGATACATTAATGTAGACAGGAAGAGGATGTGAGAGAGAGGGCACATAAGGACAGATGTAAACCACATTTCTCAGATCAACCAGAATCAGGTTTCAAAGATGAGCGAGCAAGATAACAGTTTATTTTATGAGAACCGTTTAATCAATGTTGCTGTTGGCATTGGACTGAAGAGGTTCCGTCAATCATTGATCTTAGATTTAATTAGCTCATCTGGTTTCCCTTTGATAAACACCTGATTTGAAAGCTGATTGGCTCATTACCAAAGTAAGCTAGCCAACCAGATGACAGGAACAGAAGAATATGTAATAGTCAGTCGATGTGTTTGGATGTGGCCTGGTTTGACCCTCCCTATTTATACATAGGTTGTGCATATTTTTTGTTTATGTATTTGTAGATTCTAGCAGGACAGTGTTGTTTTTTTAAGGTGCAAATACTCATTGTTTGTCTCCCTCTCTGTCTGCTCTCAGGGTTCGAATCCGGAGGACTTCAGTCATCTTCCTCCAGAGCAAAGAAGGAAGAAGCTTCAGGCGAAGATCGACGACATCAATAAAGACATACAGAAAGAGATGGACCAGAGGTATACAGACAAAACACACAAATAACAGAAACACAAACAAAAATAATCCCAAAGGACATATTGACAGTGTTTAAAGACTCTTTGAATAACAAGGCTATAAAGACTTTGTGAGCCTTACAAAGTATCTATTTGTTAACACTTTACAAGAAGGTTCCATTAGTTAATGTTAGTTAATCCATTAGCTAACATTAACTACAAATTAATAATCCATTTATTACAGTATTTATAAATCTTTGTTAATGTTAGTTAATAAAATACATAATTTTCATTGTTAGCCCAGGTCCGTTAAATAATATGAAAATATGCATCTTTTGATTTTAATAATGTATTAGTAAATGCTGAAATTAACATTAATTAAGATTATTAAATGCTTTAGAATTATTTTCCATTGTTAGTTCATGTTAACTAATATTAACAATAGAACATTATTGTAAAGTGTAATGGTTATTGTATACACATGGTTTCCAATTGCATTATGATTATTTATAGAATAAAATCCATCTTTAGGACAACAAAATTCTATTTAACTCAAATATTTTGGGCTTTTAAAACCCCTATAACTCCCTCTGTTAACCATAAATGTTAAATGTTAAATGTTTCAGCAACACAACATTACTCAATACAATATGAAATGAGTTTTAATAAAGACAATATTCAATAAGACTCAAGAAGATCAAGTCCTTTTGAATATTATTTGATTCTTCAGCAGGATTTTTATTTGATCCCTAATTATGAAATTCCAATCGAAATGTTTAACATATTCATTTTGGTATATTTTGACTAGGCCAGGGTTTGATGTGATTTATTCTGAAAAATGTGTATTCATGTGACATTTTTCTTGGCAGAGATGCTTTGACTAAAATGAAGGAAGTGTATATAAAGAACCCACAGATGGGGGATCCCAACAGCGTGGACCCTCGGTTAGGAGAGATCGCCAACAACATTGAGAAACTGCAAGTGGAGGCACAGAAATTTGAGGTGCGTGTAAATGAACATCTTGAAATATATATAGCACAGGCCTGGATGAGTAGTTCAGTTCAGTGGAAATGAATGTGTGTGCTCTAGGGCTGGTTAGCGGAGGTCGAAGGAAGGATGCCAGTGAAGAGTGACCCTCCGCGACGGACAAGTGTCCTGTACGAGACCCAAAACAGCACGCCACCCACCACCAACAACAACAACTGCGCACAGGATAGAGAGAGGTACACGCTCACACACACATACACACACATCGTGTGCCTCAACTTGTGAGGACTACCTTAGCTCCACCCACAATGGAATTTCATTGTTTTTATAATACATTACATCACCCAAAATGAAAATTCTCTCATCAAGTTGTTCCAAACCTGTATGAATTTCTTTCTTCTGCTGAACACAAAAGAAGATAGTTTGAGGAATGTTTATAGCCAAACAAAGTTTATGGACCCCATTGACTTCCATTGTGTATTTGTTTTCCATTTGTTTTTGTTTTATTTTGTTTTTGTTTGGTTACAAACATTTCTCAAAATATCTTCTTTTGTGTAACATTAAATGTGAAGGAGAATGAAATATATAAACCCAAGAAAAATTCTAAAATGTATAAAAGCATGAGGTGACAGTCATATAGCACTTTGTAAACACTTTTTAAATAAATTGTATATCAATAAAGCTTTACTCATTTTCACTGAAACAGAACAGTTACTTGAAGCTGGGAACTTCTCACTTTGCATGTAGCTTTTACAGACAACATTAACATTTTCAGATTTTAATTAGGACATTAGTTAACTAGTGACGAAGATGCTTTACAGTATTTTTCAGGACATTTTTAAAAGCTAGTCCCTCATGAATCCCTAAAGCAAATATATGCACATACTTTCAAAACAGTTGCTATAGTTATTGTCTACGTGTGTGTGTGTGTGTGCGTGTGTGATGGAGCAGTCCGGATGGCAGTTATACAGAGGAACAGAGTTCTGAGGTCCAGAGTAAAGTCCAACCAGAAACAGCGGAGTCCGGAGATGAATTTGATGACCCAGATGAGGAAATGCTACCGACCATCGGCACCTGCAAAGCCCTCTACCCATTCGAAGGTATTTCATGTATAAATGCATAAACAAACATTTATTGCAAAAATATGGGCTTTGCTTCAAACCTTGTGAACTGCTTCGCTGTCTGCTGTCTACAAATGGAGCTTACTAAGTGAAATTGGATACTTGCATCAAGGTGTTTATTTGATGAAAAATGCGGTAAAAAAGTAATACTGTTAAATATTATTAGTATTATTAGTAGTAATTTATTCCTGTGATGCAAAGCTGAATTTTCAGCATCATTACTCCAGTCTTCAGTGTCACATGATCCTTCAGAAATCATTTTAATATGCTGATTTGCTGCTCAAGAAACATTTCTGATAATTATCCATGTTGAAATCAGTTGTGCTCAGGATTCTTTGATGACTAGAAAGTTCAATAGTACAGGGTTTATTTAAAACAGAAATCTTTGGAAACAATGTAGATGTCTACTCTCACTTTTGATCAATTTAATATATCCTTGCTGAATAAAAGACTCCAGATACAACTTTATTTTCCAATCACTTTTCTCTGTAGGTCATAATGAAGGCACCATCGCAGTAACAGAGGGTGAGCTCTTGTATGTAATAGAGGAAGACAAAGGTGATGGATGGACACGTGTTAGGAGAAATGAGGAAGAGGAGGGTTACGTCCCCACATCCTACGTCGAGGTCTTTCTGGACTCCAACGCCAAAGGTGCCATAACCTACATATGACCGAGTGCTTTAGGTCCTTTGAGCTCATGAGTCTGTTTGTGTTTATGAACCCTAAAGGAGACATCTAGGGCGTGTGTTTGATTCTGACTCTCTCCAAGCCAAGAATGTGACTGTTTTTATTAATGCGGACAGACCTTTTTCTGAAACTGAATGACTAAATGATTGTACTGTATAGAGCTACATGATTAATCGTTAAAAGATGGCGATCTGTATTCAAATACCCACGTGATCTCATTGTTTAAATGACGAGTATCGATATTTCTGTGTTACAAATATTCATATTATCACAGTAGTACTAAGATAAAAGATTATAGTTTGGATATAAACACTGATGTCTACAGTAGCGATCTAAATAGAGCAAATGCTCTTTTGAAAGTAACTTGATACTTTAGCGATTGTATTGATTACATTGTTACCAGGTGACAAGACTTCTGAACAAATGTATTTGTAATTGAATCATTCATTCAAGAGATTCGTTCAAAACACGGATTCATCCAGTAATGAAACAAGTGAAGTATTTATGAGTGAGTCATTAAATATTTCATTCAACCCGATTTTTTAAATAATTCATTCAAATTAATTCAACATTTTAAGTGGACTGGAGCAATTATTATCAATGAGTAAATTACATGTTATTTTGTTTAGTTGTCTGTTCAGAATCGTGGGAGAATCGTGATCTCGGTTTGAAAATAAAAAGTCGTGATTCTCAGTTTAACCAGAATCGTGCAGCTCTAGTACTGTATGTGTCTTAACACATGATGGTTTTAGATATTAGTCCACCATAGTTTCATATGGCGATAGTATCTTGTCGTATTGAATAGCAGTGCATGTTAGATCGCTCCAATAAAATGCAACACACATATATACGAGGAGATACATGAACGTTTTTGTACTGTTCTCATATATAAAGTAATTGTAAATTACCTTAAGATCCAGCCTAGCTCTTGGAGGAAAACGTCAAATCAGGGGCCAATCACACAGAACACATTTTTTCATTCCACTGCTCTACTTTTTCATTGTTTTTCTATGTAAACACACAAGACTATCGTCTATCGTACATGACAAGGCATTCTAAAAAACACGGCACTCAGGTTAAAATAAGTTACACTTTTAAAGAACGAGTCTCTAGAGTCTAGACCTTGCTTTTTTTTCTCGCTCCACTGACCTGCATCTCATGTTTTTAACTGCAAAAACGCATTCTGTGTGAACCGGGCCTTATGCAGGTGTTTCCCCCCCCAAAAAAGATGATCATATATTGACATCAGCTCAAACACTAGTAATAATAAACAGTTTACAAGTAGCATAAGTAGAATTTCTTTAGTAAACCATCATCATGCATTTGAATATATTTGTGAAACGCACATAATTTGCTAATACGTGTTAGATAGAGACTGCCGTTATGGATCTTTAGCTGTATTATTTGTTCACACTGTGTTCAATCTCAATACACACACTGAAAAAGTCTGTGTAGAAACTATTTTTACTCAGAAGTACTGTAACACATTTAATTAAACAAAATTTTGAACTAGTAAGACTTCAATGATCTTTAACTAGTAAAACTTCAATATTTTTTTAAGATTCAAAAAATCTTTTTTTACAGTGTATAGTTGATGTAGATATTCATAACAAGAAGAAATAACCATGGGAAAAAACCTTTTGATACAAAGAGGTTTACAGAAAAACACAATGCAACCATTTAAATGAGTAAAATCACAATATACATTCAAGAATTACAATCATATCACACAGTCACGACGAAACAATCATGTTCGGTGCTCCTCATCTTTATTCCTGAATGAGAGCTGAGTTGCCATTTTAGCTGTGAAATGTGACGCATGAAACGTTTCTCAATGTTTCCTCACAGAGCTGTTTTCCTGGACAAGGGTTTATCTTTCTGAGGGTGAGACGGAGTACTAGATGAGTGCATTAACTGTGTGTGTGTGTGTGTGTGTGTGTGTGTGTGGGAATGAAGAGATCTTGAATTTCTCTTTCATTTTAAGATGCCTCAAATTGCATTAGAATCCCATATACATTTGAAACAGTTGGAGTTGAATATTGCACGAGTGTAATTTCCTCCAAATGAAGTGTTGAAGTCTGACCTTTGTTTCAGTTTAAACAAGCATGAACCTACTTACTGTAAGCCGCCTTTAAGCTAGTTTTCTGCAAAATGGCGTGCACTCACAAAAAAAAAAACTTGAGAGATAACCTACATGCTGATCTAATTACTGATATAAACATATTACACGTCATCTGAGTCCTCTGTTTCTGCAAGCCTGCCTGTTTGAGTGATGTTTTCTCTTCATAAATGCATGTTTGAGTGTTTCAGGCTGCATTTGTTCTTGAATTCAACCAGGAAAATTTAATTACTCTTGCCAATAATTCATGCATATTATAAATCACGCTACACACAATCCTGTGTGTATATATTGTCATTTTTCAGTCCATTTTGTAATTGTACAGCTCATATAAGCATATACATAAAATGTCATATGTGTGTGTTTTTGGTGTGCATTCAAATAGGCTTTTCACTCTTGTAATCGTGGCTATTTTTAACCTTGGTTACCTAACCACTGTTAGTTTATCCTGGGTTAATCACTGTGTGCATTTGATTTAAAGATTACAAGCATGAAACAGTGTTATTATTGTTAACTAAAACTATAACTATTAAAGTGGCCCTATTATGCTATTTTATAAATTCCTAATTTTGTTTTGGAGATCTTCTACTGTATATTTACATGCATCAATTTCTAATAATATACATTGCACATCACCTTATTTCTCATAAGATTCAGTCTCTCTAAACCCCTCCTTTCCGAGAGCCTACTTTGCTCTCATTGGTTAGATGGTCAGTCTGTTGTGATAGAGACAAAGCGCATTTAGGCCACGCCCACACATTGGGGGCTGGGACAATCCGTCTCCATTGACTTTGCATTGCGAGAAGCCTCCTTGTCATTTCTGACTTATAACAAAAAACCAAACAATGTCTAAAAGCTGCTATGTGACAAGGTATACAGCAAACAAGCTAAAAAAAACAGAAATAAGTTTTTAATAATCTGTCGACCCCCAAAAACAAGCGTTTAAGGACATAAAAGTGGATACAGGCAGTTGAAACAGAACTCAAGGTGCCATATTACTGTGAGAAATGTCAACTGGAGGGGAACGTAATCAGCGAGAGGATAGCTTAGCGTACAGAAATATAATATATAAAACTGACATTTGGATATTTGACTTACCAGTGACAAAAGGTTTACTGCACACGTAGTGTATTTCTTTAGTGCATACTTAGTGTCAGGATCATACAATTTACCCATTTGTTCCAGCCTGTTTCCACTTTTGTGTCCTTAAACGCTATTTTTTTGGGGTCGACTCGACAGCTTATAAAACTTATTTCTGGCTTTCTTAGCTTGTTTGCTGTACACTTTGTCACATAGAAGCTTTTAGACACTGTTTTGTTCTTTGTTATAAGTCCGAAATGACAAGGAGGCAGCTTCTCGCAATGCAAAGTCAATAGAGACGGTTGGATTGTCCCCCCCCCTCTGCTCTGATTGGTCAGATGGTCCAGTCTGTTGTGATTGGTCTACTCTGCACTGATTGGTCAGATGGTCCAGTCTGTTGTGTTTGGTCTACTCTGCACTGATTGGTCAGATGGCCCAGTCTGTTGTGTTTGGTCTACTCTGCTCTGATTTGTCAGATGGTCCAGTCTGTTGTGATTGGTCTACTCTGCTCTGATTGGTCAGATGGCCCAGTCTGTTGTGTTTGGTCTACTCTGCTCTGATCGGTCAGATGGCCCAGTCTGTTGTGTTAGGTCTACTCTTCTCTGATTGGTCAGATGGTCCAGTCTTTTGTGATTGGTCTACTCTGCTCTGATTGGTCAGATGGCCCAGTCTGTTGTGTTAGGTCTACTCTTCTCTGATTGGTCAGATGGTCCAGTCTGTTGTGATTGGTTCACTCTGCTCTGATTGGTCAGATGGTCCAGTCTGTTGTGATTGGTTCACTCTGCTCTGATTGGTCAGATGGCCCAGTCTGTTGTGATTGGTCTACTCTGCTCTGATTGGTCAGATGGTCCAGTCTGTTGTGTTAGGTCTACTCTGCTCTGATTGGTCAGATGGTCCAGTCTGTTGTGTTAGGTCTACTCTTCTCTGATTGGTCAGATGGTCCAGTCTGTTGTGATGGGTTCACTCTGCTCTGATTGGTCAGATGGTCCTGTCTGTTGTGATTGGTTCACTCTGCTCTGATTGGTCAGATGGCCCAGTCTGTTGTGATTGGTTCACTCTGCTCTGATTGGTCAGATGGCCCAGTCTGTTGTGATTGGTCTACTCTGCTCTGATTGGTCAGATGGCCCAGTCTGTTGTGTTTGGTCTACTCTGCTCTGATCGGTCAGATGGCCCAGTCTGTTGTGTTAGGTCTACTCTTCTCTGATTGGTCAGATGGTCCAGTCTGTTGTGATGGGTTCACTCTGCTCTGATTGGTCAGATGGTCCTGTCTGTTGTGATTGGTTCACTCTGCTCTGATTGGTCAGATGGCCCAGTCTGTTGTGATTGGTCTACTCTGCTCTGATTGGTCAGATGGTCCAGTCTGTTGTGATTGGTTCATTCTGCTCTGATTGGTCAGATGGTCCAGTCTGTTGTGATTGGTCTACTCTGCACTGATTGGTCAGATGGTCCAGTCTGTTGTGTTTGGTCTACTCTGCACTGATTGGTCAGATGGCCCAGTCTATTGTGTTTGGTCTACTCTGCTCTGATTTGTCAGATGGTCCAGTCTGTTGTGATTGGTCTACTCTGCTCTGATTGGTCAGATGGCCCAGTCTGTTGTGTTTGGTCTACTCTGCTCTGATTGGTCAGATGGTCCAGTCTGTTGTGATGGGTTCACTCTGCTCTGATTGGTCAGATGGTCCAGTCTGTTGTGATTGGTTCACTCTGCTCTGATTGGTCAGATGGCCCGGTCTGTTGTGATTGGTCTACTCTGCTCTGATTGGTCAGATGGTTCAGTCTGTTGTGATTGGTTCACTCTGCTCTGATTGGTCAGATGGTCCAGTCTGTTGTGATTGGTCTACTCTGCTCTGATTGGTCAGATGGTCCAGTCTGTTGTGATTGGTTCACTCTGCTCTGATTGGTCAGATGGCCCAGTCTGTTGTGTTAGGTCTACTCTGCTCTGATTTGTCAGATGGTCCAGTCTGTTGTGATTGGTCTACTCTGCTCTGATTGGTCAGATGGCCCAGTCTGTTGTGTTTGGTCTACTCTGCTCTGATCGGTCAGATGGTCCAGTCTGTTGTGATTGGTTCACTCTGCTCTGATTGGTCAGATGGCCCAGTCTGTTGTGTTAGGTCTACTCTGCTCTGATTTGTCAGATGGTCCAGTCTGTTGTGATTGGTCTACTCTGCTCTGATTGGTCAGATGGCCCAGTCTGTTGTGTTTGGTCTACTCTGCTCTGATCGGTCAGATGGCCCAGTCTGTTGTGTTAGGTCTACTCTTCTCTGATTGATCAGATGGTCCTGTCTGTTGTGATGGGTTCACTCTGCTCTGATTGGTCAGATGGTCCAGTCTGTTGTGATTGGTTCACTCTGCTCTGTTTGGTCAGATGGCCCAGTTTGTTGTTATTGGTCTACTCTGCTCTGATTGGTCGGATGGTCCAGTCTGTTGTGATTGGTTCACTCTGCTCTGATTGGTCAGATGGTCCAGTCTGTTGTGATTGGTCTACTCTGCACTGATTGGTCAGATGGTCCAGTCTGTTGTGTTTGGTCTACTCTGCACTGATTGGTCAGATGGCCCAATCTGTTGTGATTGGTCTACTCTGCTCTGATTGGTCAGATGGTCCAGTCTGTTGTGTTTGGTCTACTCTGCACTGATTGGTCAGATGGCCCAATCTGTTGTGATTGGTCTACTCTGCTCTGATTGGTCAGATGGTCCAGTCTGTTGTGATTGGTTCACTCTGCTCTGATTGGTCAGATGGCCCAGTCTGTTGTGATTGGTCTACTCTGCTCTGATTGGTCAGATGGTCCAGTCTGTTGTGATTGGTCTACTCTGCTCTGATTGGTCAGATGGTCCAGTCTGTTGTGATTGGTTCACTCTGCTCTGATTGCTCAGATGGTCCAGTCTGTTGTGATTGGTCTACTCTGCTCTGATTGGTCAGATGGTCCAGTCTGTTGTGATTGGTTCACTCTGCTCTGATTGCTCAGATGGCCCAGTCTGTTGTGATTGGTTCACTCTGCTCTGATTGGTCAGATGGTCCAGTCTGTTGTGATTGGTCTACCGCTTGTAGCTCGTTTCAGAAGCGAAGCGTCCATTACCATATCTACATTTCAGCTCCGGATCTTACCCAGCAGTTGATACACAGTTATACGAACTGTAATAATGAGCAGTACAGTAACGGATTGGCTATTGATTCATTCTTTTAGGTGACAATAACTCCCATTGATCTGCACTTTGATCGTTAATAGTAATAAAGCTGTAATAAATTCAAATATAAATATTAGATGAAAAACTTTGACATTTTGAAATGTTGGCTTGGCATCTAAATGAAGATGCTGTACTAAAATGACTAAAGCTAAAAAAAAAAAATTAATGCTAAAGAAAATATTTAAAGAAAACTAATAAAAATGACAAAACAATTACTAAACCTTTAACTAAAATTAAAATGTTAACTGAAAACATAAAAATAGAAGCTAATTCAAAATATTAATATACACTTTAATAGTATACAAATAATACTACAATAACACTGGCATGAAATGTTGCTTAACCCATGGATAAAAATGACAAAATATAACACAGGGTTAAAGTGATAGTTCACTCAGAAATGACATATTCTGTCATCATTTACTCACCCTCAAGTTGTTCTAAATCACAAAAGAAGAAGGATATTTTGAAGGATGTTGGTAACGAAACAGTTTCTGGTCCCGTTTGACTTTCATAGTATTTTTTTCAAAACTATTGAAGTCAATGGGGACCAGCAACTGTTTGGTTACAAACATTCTTCAAAATATCTTATAATATTGCGGGTGAGTAAATGATGACAAAATGTTAGTCTTTGGGTGAACTATCCCTTTAATTATAGTGTGAAAAGCCATTCATAGGGGGCATGAATTCATCACTTCACCAACTCTAACATGTCTTTTCTTTTGTTTTTCATATGTTTGTTTTGTTTGTATGACTGCAGATTCGTAAAGTATGGAAGGAGGACTCAGTGGTGCAGGGCAAACAGCAGCCACATGTGAGGAAAACTACAGCCTACCCTCCATGAACCACCCTAGAGTGAGACAGATGAGAGACAGACACAAAATAAAGAGAGGAACAGTGAAAGAAGCGAGAGGAAGAGGCTATAGAGACCTCTCGGCCTAAATTCTCCTGCTGTAGAGAGGAACTTTAACAGCAAATCAGAGAAATATTATGACATTTAGATTTATTACCTGTCTGTTCTTTTATAATAAGGTGAATATGATCTACATATATCATTTTGCTTTACGGCTCTTCATCGCTGCTGAACGGCTCTAATGTTTCTTTCAGTCTGGTGCGAATGAGTGTATGTATGTATGTGTGTGTTTTCGTCTTTAACAGCTTGAAAAACGGTTTTGCTTCCGATTCCCTGACCTATCCTGAACTGGGAACGTGGTCTGTAAAAGGAGCTGAATTTGCGGTACCACATCAGTGCTGGGTTCTGTCCGTATTCCTACTTTACATCTACATCTTGATGCTTGGAAGATGATGCACACTAACAGTTTGGAATAATTACGATGTTTAAATGTTTTTGATTTTGAGTCTCTTATGCTCACAAAGGCTGCATTTATTTGATAAAAAATACAGTAAAAAGTCATATTTTGAAATATTATTACAATTCAAAATAACTGTTTTCTATGTTAATATATGCTAAAATGTAATTTATTACAGTGATCATAGCTGAATTTTCAGGATCATTACTCATTACTGTTACATGATTCTTCAGAAATCATTATAATATGCTGATTTGCTGCTCAAGAAATATTTCTTAGTATTATCAATGTTGAAAACAGTTGTGCTGCTTAATATTTTTGTGGAAACTAATGCATTTTCTTCAGGATTCTTAGATGCATATAAAGAAACAAATCTTTTGGAAACATACAAATGTCTTTACTGTCACTTTTGATTTCATTTAATGTGTCCTTGCTTAATAAAAGTATTTTTATTTAAATGTTACGTTTTACACAAAAATATTAACTACATTGATTTGTAGTTTTCTACATTGATAATATTCAGAAATGTTTCTTGAGCAGTAAATCAGCATATTAGAATGATTCCTGAAGGATCGTGTGAAGAATATTTCACAATATTACTGTTTTATTGTATTTTCGATCAAATAAATTCTGCCTCAGCTTAAAAGACGACTTTCAAAAATATTTAAAACGCATAATCTTTCCAAACTTTTGGCCGGTAGGGTATAAAGAAACAAAATGGCGAAGCAAGTACATGTTTTACAGGTATATGAATATCAACATTATCATGTTTTACACAGCTAAAAACATATAATGTAGGAACTTCTTGCATTTTTTGTGCTTAAAAGCTTTTGTTTAACATTAACCACATGTCCCGCTTTCTTTGTATGATGTGAAATGTCTTTAAGTGCCCATCTGTTGCACTTTTCCAAGTTTCAAGCTAGAATTTTTGCCGAGTTGAATGGAACGCAGCAATAGAATTCTTCATGATGTCACTCATTCCGGCTCCTTTATCAGGCCACACCCCTTTGGAGGCTTTGACTCCGCCTCCCGTAGATAACAGCTGCAGGGCACACATCAGGGGCGGGGCTTCACTGGCCAATAGCATGTCTGCTTGCCCTGGCACCTCCTCTGTCTCCGCCCTTCCAGTGCAATTACTAATACTCTGTCTGTCTGCCATCTTTTAACTCATTTTTACATCCCTTCAGTGATTCACATTTTCATTCATTTAATGACTTCCTGCTTTACCGTCCAATCGTCATGCTCGAGCGTGAGCTTTTTTTGTTTGTCAGGCAGGGGAGGAGCTATATTTACACACATGAATATGCTAATGTCCTGTCGATATGGGTATGTATTTATTGTGACAGATGTTTTGTTCATGCCTTCATGGTTTTACCCTGTGGAGAACCCAGTCGAGAATACCGCAACCTCATTGGCCGGTTTCGGTTACCTTGGCAAAAAGGTATATATATATATATATATATATATATACGTAAGGGTTTAAATGTACTCTGAGCCAAATGTACAGGTTAACCAGACATTTAACATGCATCATGTGATCTGTGTTTGGCATTTTTATGGTTGTCTTAACCTGAAGTATGGACTCCATGCTTGAGGTTTTTAATTCAACTGATTTTTTTTTTCTTTTTAATGTAATCATTGTGGTTTGACGAAGGGGAGTTTTTCTTTCTGTAATGTCTGTTGTGAAGAGATAATATTTTTTAATTTCATCATCTTCCACTGACTACTCACCATCCTTGAGGCACATAATAATTTTAACTTTTCTTTTTATATATTTTTAATTCTCTCACAGTCATATTGGGTCCAGGAGAGGTGTTAGATATTTTTCATTTTCTCTTTATTCTTAAGTAGGTTTGAAGCCCAAAACATCTACATCTCTACAGGCAGCATCATGGAAATGACAATTCGCACATGCCACAAATCTGCTATTTAATGCTGAATCATTTTATTATGTTTAATAAAGCGCTTATTGATGAATTATGATATTTTATGTTGAATGAATTGAGCAGCATCACCTAATAACTGACTGACTCGCTATTGATGAACCTATAAATATGAAAATGAATCATTGAGAAAAGGTTTTGAAAAGCGGAGAACAACATCTTAAAGAGGAAAGCATCATTACGTCTGTCTTCCGAACATACACACTGTCTCAAGTGCTCTGGTTCTCTTTAATAACAAAACAACTTTTACATTTCATCCTTTCAGCACTGTTATACTGTGCCGGCTATCACCATATGGCATCTACACACACACAGCTGTCTTATTTGGTCTATCAGTGATAAGAATCATTTGCCCTCGGCCCCTACCTGCTCTGTTTGGGGCTTCAAAACACCATTCCCAAATCAGAGAGTTTGAAATATAAATATATATATATATATATATATGTGTGTATATCTATACGTACAAGTCTATAAATAAGAGTGAACTACCAATCCATGGTAAGAGTCTATTTTTAAATTTTGATTAATAAAAACATCCCAGTTTCTTTTCTCTGCTTTGCTAATTGAATTAAACTTTTTTTTTGGTCTCGTTTGGTGGGGTCTGCCAAATGTTTGTTTTGCACTTTTGTCTTTGTGTTTTGTTTGTTTTGCTTGTGTTTTTGGAGCACTGAATACTTTGTATGTGTTAACTGTGCCAATTAAAGATAGAGGGGAAAATCAAAGAAATATTGTCTTAGTGTATCTGTGTTAATGTGTGTGTACTGGCTTGTCTATATGTGTTAGGGCCAAATGTCCTCACTTATAGTGAAATATTATGACAACTGACTAGTGAGGACATTTTACTGGTCTTCACTAGTTAAAAAGGCTTACAAATCGACCAAAATGTTTTTATTTACATCTATTGTTTTGGACGTTTCTGTGATGAGTAGGTTTAGAGGTAGGGATTGGGTTAGGCCATAGAAAATATCATTAACCTGACATAAAACCAATGGAAGTCTATGCAATGTCCTCGCAAAAAAAAAAAAAAATAACATGCATGTATGCATACAATATGAAACTACTTGCATGACCTCACATTTAGCCTTACTGTATTTTTTTTTTTTTTTTACAAAAAACAATAGCAGATCCATTAGAGTAAATTATTTACACATTTACATTAATTTTAACTTTATAAACATGTATTAATACAAATATGAGTAATTCATAACAAAACATCTAAAAGTATATGACTTTCTGCTTTCAGCCAAACACAATCAGTTTATATTAAAAATATCCTGGTTCCCCCAAGCTTTATAATGGGAATAAATGGTACCATGGATTTTGAAGGCCAAAAAAAGCACATCCATTCATCATAAAAGTAATCTGTACAGATCCAGGGGTTTAAAAAAGTCCTTGTGAAGCAAAGTCTGTTTGTAAGAAAATATCCATATTTAAAACTACATAAACTATAAGTACTGGCTTCCGGTAATGTCTTTGTTGAGATCTGATTCCGGCGGAAGGGTGACATCTGACCCGACACATGACGTATGATATATAATATAATAACTCCGATTGTGTTTGGCTGAAAGAAGAAAGTTATATACACCTATACGCTTGAGGGTGATTAAATTATGGGATAATATTATATTTTTTTGGGTGAACAAAACTTTTAAAGCAAGCAGTTTTGTAGACAAATATTGGAAAAGAATATGGTTTAAATCAGAGCTGTTAAAGCCACACACACACACATATATATATGTGTGTGTGTATATATATATATATATATATATATGTTGTTGGAAAAGGCTCTTCCCCCCCCATGGTTTTCAATTTACAACGAGCCTGATACAGAGAGAGAGAGCCAGCAGAACGGAGAGAGCGAGCGGGAATGGATGGAGTAACCAAATCACAAATGTAATTGGAGCCAACCCATGTTCTGCTTTATAGGTCAAAATCAGAATTTTAAAATCAATACGTGGCTGAACTGGAAGCAGTTGCTGGAGCAAGGGTGTAATATGATGCCGTGAGGATGTATGAGTCAAAACACGTGCGGCAGAGTTCTGTATATATTCCAACCCCTTAATAGAATTAGCTGGCAAACCAGCAAAGAGAGAATTACAATAATCAAGCCTTGACGTGATGGATAAGAAGCTCTGCATCAGGCCTACATATGTCATAATTTGACATATCGGTGATATCACTCCCAGGCTTTTAACAATAATGTGTGGCTTTTAAGAATTGGCGTAACTGCAGCCATTTTTAAAGCAGAACAGACATTCCCAATATAGAGTGAAGCATTTACAATAGCAGTGATATGAGGTACAATAACAGGCAGACAGTTTTTCAAAACATGCTTGTCAAGCTTGATGCTTGTCAAGTATTGTCCTATATATATAAGCATTGATCTATATATTATATATATTACATAAAATAACAGCCTGTCCGGACTGAACAACGACTATTATCCATCTGCCCTCTAAAGAGAAATGTGACTCAATTTTACCAGTAAAATTATGATAAAAACTTTTTCACATGAGTCTTCTCATTGATAATTTTATTTAACCAATAATTTTACCAGTAAAATGATGGCTAAATAAAATTATGAATGAGAAGACTCATGTGAAAAAGTTTTACCTCTACACTCTGCTGACCAAAGGCTCATCATTAACACTAGAATGAGTTTCTTGTGGAAAATAAACCTCTTCTTTTAGAATTACCAAATAAAAATTGAGACCCCGTTTTGCAAGGTCAGACATCCTCTGCTAGCATTTAGGCAAAGTGAGAACAAAAAGGACACCATCTTTGCAAAGAGGTTGCAGCTGTGCTTGAAGATAAAGTTCAATGTCACTTTTTTAATACTCAAAAGTCAAAAGGATGAAGAGCAAACGTTAACATGTTTCACATATCATACACTGTAGTCTACTTTCCATCTCTCCCGGCTTCACTTATGCTGCGTTCCAGGCAGGTTTTTAAAGACGTAAATCACGACTTCAAACCACGACTCACGACTTTGTAGCGTCTCAGGCCAGTCACGCCAAACTACCTGAACGCAATATATACTTATTGTTTCAGAGACACCTAAAATTGTAATACATAATCGTGTGTGTATTATTATCATTATTATATTATTATTAATTTGACCGAAATTTTATATTTTCCTTAAGTGTATTACCGCATTTTGGAAGAGGTTTGTTAATCGGGTGTTTCTGGAAGTGGTAAACAATTCATACTTAAATCCTCTTTGGGAGTGAGTTGAGCATAATAATGCACACGCTTCACACATTCCGCCATTCCTTACATTTATTTTATGTAAGGAATGGCGGGTTATGTTTCTGCAACACACGAGTTTCAATCAATCAGCCGGCCGCGACAGACGTTTAGTTCTTCAACCGCATTGTCTACTGTTTACTTCCCGGGCAAGAGTATGTGACGTATCCTCTCACGTCGTTATGATTGGTCGGTATGTGAGAGATGCAAATGAGAAAGCTATGCAAGGCGCCTCAGGATCGCAAAAACAACATTTAAAAACATAAATCAAGAATTAATCAAAATAATACGCTTGTAACGTTTACGTTAACATGTATACACAACGATATGCGATATATACTTTATGATAAAAAGGTTTTCGTTTTAAAACTGGTCACCGTCGTTGGGAACAACAGGTACACACTACCCTATATATACTCTGAGAAACTGTAAACTTTGTGTGTTGTATGAAAGGAGAGAAGGTTAGCACTCCCCTTGACAAGGATGGAAGAGGTCCTAGTGGCCTTCAACACACATACGGTTAAGGCATTGCCACTTACTTCGTGGCATCTCTAACCAGGTTTTTTTTCTTCGTGTTTGCACATAGTGCATGATGCAGAACTCAAACTCAAAACAACTCAGTTTTTATCGGTAGTAGTTAGTAAATACCGATCGACTGTCCTGCACAGTTCATCTCCATCCCTAATCAAACACACCTGAAGCAACCAATTAAGGTCTTCAGGATCTCAAGCAACCAATTAAGGTCTTAAGGATCACTTGAAAATTAAAGGCAGGTGTGTTTAATTAGGATTGGAGATAAACTGTGCAGGACAGTCGATCGGCAGGAGCAGGGTTGGGCACACCTGCTCCATTGGAATTATATTCTTCTGTTCTATAAAGTTCCATTATGTTCTGAAGGATTGCCATATCACATCTGTTTCATTGAGTGATTATTTAAAAATCAATTTATATAGATTATTGTAAATGTTTTCAATCTGTATGTTAGGTATCAATTTATTATACTTCACAAATTGCACTGAGATTTGAATGCAGCTCAATCATAGATGAGCTTTCTGAGGCGCTGTCGTCGTGCGCCCCCCTTGAGGATATACTGGTACTACCATAGACATCATATAGTGACTAGATGCCCAAGAAATGCGGCCGCCATCTTAAACCGGTCATACTCCTATTTGCGTTGCATAGCAGCAGTAGATGCCAGAGCAATGCGCAGCATATTCCTGCTCAAATTGGCGGACCATCACTCGGGGATTACTTTTCATAAGTAAGATTTAACATTTAACATTACCGTACGATTGGTTGTATTTTGTGGACAAAATATTCAATGTGTCCTGTATCGTAGCTACATGTATGACCTTTGCAGCAAAAAAAACCCGCGTGAAAATCAGTTCGGTATTCAGTGAGATATGCGCTGGCAGCTCATTGCACTTGCCAAACAGATTACACTGAGCGGAGCGGGTGACCGGTTTAAGATGGCGGCCCCACGGCTCGTCCGCGCCAATAGGCAGTAGCGGTCGATAGGGCGTCTATCTATATGATGTCTATGGGTACTAGCTGCCTCCGGGGGGCGATATTTTTTTTCACAGGATGGTAGGGGAAGACTCATGAATATTCATTAGGGAACTCATGCCTGATTGGTCTGATGACCTACCCCTAACCCCGCCCCTAAACCTACCCGTCACTGGGGGTCTGATGACCTACCCCTAACCCCGCCCCTAAACCTACCAGTCACTGGGGTTAAGACCAATCAGGGATGAGTTCCTTAATGAATATTCATGAGTCTTCCCCTACCATCCTGTGAAAAAAAATATCGCCTCCGGGGGCCGCCATTGTAGCTGGCTATCACCTGCTGTTAGCATCCCATTGACTCCCATTCATTTTGGCGTCACTTTGACAGCGAATAACTTTACATCTGAGGCGTCCAAAGACTCCATTTGTCCATTATTTATTTCTAAAGAAACACGACAATGTATAAGGCTCCATTACTTTGTATCTTACGTCATGGCCCCGTAGAAGCCATTGTTGTAAAAATAGGCAAAAAATTACGTCATAACCACGCGACTTTATGTCGTACAATAGAGACATTACCGTATAGACAGGAGGAGAAGCTCGCAAAGTCTCGCAGGCAGTCTTTTACTGTCTAAAGTCAGCCCATGTCATAGATAGACAGAGTCCATAAAAGCAACGCGACAAAATATTTAAACAACGTTTTTGAGGAATTGGAAATAATTCGATAAATGATGAATGTGATCCCGTTCGGAAGCCATATGTACAAAATGCCTACATAACGTGAAATAAAGTAAAACGGTTTTGTTCAAGTGTTTGTGACCATGATTTATTAGCCAAAACTACATGATTTAACACCTAGCTCACAATTCTTTATATATTGGAATATTGTATATGGTCATGGAATATTGAATGGATATGAAAATGACTCGAGGGGACAGTATTTTATAGTATGGTTCCTGGGCTCATTCTAAGAAGTATTTTTTGGATGGGTTATTATTCTGTTTGATGTAGAAGGAAACGAAAAAGAAGGGAAAAAATGATTTGCATATGTGCCAATATTTGAATCATTTTTAATAATTTTGGAAGATTGTGCTATGCATTTATTTATCTGTTATTTTTGATTGTATTATGTGTGTGATTGTACTAGCCAAATATTTAAATCTAATGGATATATACATAAACATGTTCAAAATAAACTAAACTAACTAAAATTACTAGAACTGCAGATAGGCTACTCAAACGATTACAATCCTAAAGTAGGCTATTTTAAAGTCGATTTTAGCCACTTCTTTTATCATGTCATATTGTAATTATATAGCGTAATATGTTATATTAAATTAATTATTATAATTATTAATAGTATTGTAATATATTAATAAAAATTATATTATGTTTTTACAATACCAAACGATTTGATTTCCAAAACACACACACGCACACACACACACACACACACACACACACACACACACACACACACATACACACACACACACACACACACATCAATGTGAGTTTACTCTTTACTCTGATGCGTCATTGACCGTTCGAGATTAGCTTGCTTGCGCCTGCCTGCTAGTCAAAGCCCTTATTTCTGGAGAGCCGTGATACTTCGACCTTGGAAACTTCTGATCATCATTCAAGACAAGTATTGTGTTATAGGTGGTATTTTGTTAATTCAGTGTGATAACTTTTTGTTGGCTTTTTTCTTTTCTTTTTCTCCAAACAGCTACTAGAAGATTTATAACTGTCAGTCAGGTTGCTCACTTGACATCTACGTCATCAAGCTCAGTTTGAGCCTGCGCAGAACGCTTGGCTATCAGGAAGTGAGTGCCCATGTTGGGCTTCAACTCTCTCCGTTGAAATCAACGGGGTCGCTGTGTCCATTTCTTTTACAGTGTTGTAAACCTTACCGCCAATGAAAGCAAGCGACAAAATATCGCGAGATTCACTTAAACCAACGAGCGGGAGTGTGACTTCCATTTTTCAAACCTTAGACGTATGAGTCGACGATGTTTTTCTTTGTTTCGTTTCAATTTAATGTAGTTTAGAGTTTTTAGCAGTTGTGAATATTTCTTTCATTTTGTGATAAACTACGATAAGAAACGATGGATTCAACAGAAGAGGACATATCTGCTCGGGTTTTGTTGAGGAGAGTCCTGCACACAGAGTTACCCAGGTCCCCTGTAACCAGAAGGTATATTTATTTCAAATTTCACTTACATTTTATAAACATATAAAATCTCCTGCCTAATTGTATATGTGTTTGCTTGCTTTAAAATCAGTTTACGTAAATGGTTTATGCACACAGATACATTTTTATAAACAAATAGTTAAGTAAATACTTTTCAAACATTATGTAACTTAGTTGGGTAACAACTAAATACAAAAAATGTCATAAGGTGAAAGTTATACTATCTGTATACTGGTTGTCGGTTAAGTCTGTATTAATATTCTTTTTAGCATTACATTTTAAAACAATACAAATTGTGAATAATAGCCATTAACTTACAGACAACAATTTAAAACCTCCTTGGACCAATAACTCTCTTTATATATATATATATATATATATATATATATATATATATATATAACATTTTATTTTTGTGTATTGCTTTTCAATGTTTATGTGTTTCAGTTCTACCAGTGTACGGCGGAGCATGAGGGTAAAAAATACCCCTGGTCTGGAGAGTCCTGGATCTGCCTTACGTCACAGACTCAAGAAGAAGCTCCATGAGGTACGTGTGGTGTTTAATACATTATATATATATATATATATATATATATATATATATATATATATATATATATATATATATATATATATATACATATATATACAACTGCTTATTCTATGTAATCACATCCTGAATACTTTCCTCTTTTTTTCAGAGTGCCTTTCTGTCACCCCTCCCTTCACCTAAACGTCGAAGGTCAACGGTGGCAAAGACGGACCCTCCTACCCCGTCCCCGCTGCATGATGAGGACATGACGACTCGTGGTCTGCTCAGAGGGATCATTCAGATGGGTGAGTGGAAAGGTTTCAGGAATGAACCGATAAATGTCAAGAAAAACTGATGGGTTTATTAATAAAGAGAGATATTCTGAGATTTTATTGCTAAGGAATACCTGGTAATATCAGGGAATTTCTATTGGAATTTTTATTTTTTTATTTTCAAACTTGGAAAAGCTATGGAAAGTACAAATATTAGTTACATTTTAATTTAATTAGCTTTAATTTATATATATTTAGTTTTAATTTTGTAACTAAGTTTTAGTAATTTTTTACGTGCTTTTTGTCATTTTTGTTTGTCAACTTATTTTATTTCAGTTAATTGCCAAGGCAACATTTTTCTAATTTTAACCAATTTTCATTTATCTCTAATTTACTTCATTTTTAGATTTATTCAATTTAATGAAAACTATTTTAATAGTTTGTCAACAATAACAACACTGGTATGTACTCACTATTTTGAAATTTTAGTTCATGTTTTTCTATTTAGTTCACTTGATTTGTGTTGGTAAGTTTACACATATTTCAGGATGCTTCTGTATACACAGTTATCCAGTTGCTTAATTACATTTTTATAATTATTAATGACTAACATAATTATTTACAATTATCTGTACTAACATAGTGAGTTATTTTTGACTTGTGTGTTTCAGAGACGGAAGCATCAATTCTGATGTCGGGTCAGCCTGCACTTCAAGTAGCAGAACCGAATCCAGCCGAGTCTAGTGTGTCCAGTGCCGGAGAGAGAACGTTAGTAACTCTTCAGTCTCATGTACTAGTAGTTCTCTGCACGTTGTTCACGTGTCTGTGATTTCCTCAGGGAAGGCCTGTCTGGAGTGGAGCTGTCTGATCTGACTCTGAACACTGAACCCCTGACGCATGTGGTCAGAGGACTGAGCCGCAGGAAACCTCAGCGTGCCTTCAGTGTGTCCGCGTTTGAGAGACAGTTCGATCAACTGCCAGGTGCTTCACCCATTCTCACCTGTTAAATGATTTTGTTAGCAAGACCATTTGGAATTGAAAACAGGCGTACTGCATATATAGTGGAATATCAGCAGATAATTTTAACTTTATCACGTGTGCAACAGACCATTCCGAAAAAGCATTATCTAACACTTTTCTACATTCTCAGACAACTCAGAGGACGTCTCGCATGTCTCTCACAGAGGTGATGTCTCTCAAGAGAAACCAGATACATCTCATGATTTGGATTTGTCTGCTGGCTCAAAGAGGTAAATGCTTTGTCCATTATTTTCCAATAGACTGACCCGATCACTAAAACTGGCAATGGAAAGTAAATAAATTTGCTAATTTATTAACTTAATAAAGAACTATATAGAAACTACATGATTGAATTGTAAGATGTAAGAGATGATTGAGGCATTTTGAGTGTGATTAATTTCAAGTTTATTTTCTGACAGCGGGCTGAACCTGACCTTGAAGACACCATTTGTGGATAAGCGCTCTGAGAGGGCGGGGCTACAGCGGAAGGTGTCCAATCGGAAGTCGTTGTCTGTGGATGCATTTGATCTGGCCGTTCAGAGATGCTTGGAGCAGGGCCCGAAACAAGGTTTATATACACTAGGGCTGCACAATTATTTGAAATAAAACCAAAATCGTGAAATGGCTTAATATGATCATTAAATCTCAATGGCTGCAATTTATTTAAATATATTATGTTCTGCATGTTTCAGAGTGAAGCATTAGTTTACACAGAGCAGCTCATGATTCAGTGTTTTTTAGTGTCTCAGAGCGGCTCGGTTAGCAACTCCATCTTTGCATTTGCTGAGTTTGGGTCGCTTATTATAACGTGCATATGCGAATGCAACATGCACCAAAAATTGTACTGTAAAATAAAATTATTATTATTATATTATTTTTTCTTCAATGTTCTTTTTTTTTTTTTTTGGTAGTTGTAGTAATAATACTAATAATAATACTTTTCTAAAAATTGTAATTTTTAATTAACTTTTTTAGCTGTTTTAGCGGTGTTGTTTGTTTACCTTTTTTCCTTCCCTTTGAACCTCTGTACAGCACTTTGGTCAGTCGTGTGGCTGTTGTATAAGTGCTATAGGTATACACTAGGGCTGCACGATATTGAAGAAAAATGCGATAACTCAAATAATGCAATATTCGATATGTGATACGATAATGCTTAAAGTGTGTCAAATAAACATAAATTATCTTTAAAATATATTTAAAATTATATAACCTACATACGTGTTTCACAGTCTTGTTTTGTGACAAGAAAACATCCCTACAACTTCTGAAAGTGAACATCAGTGTTTTACCGTAGCATAAGAAGTGTTATTTTAACATCAGTGTAAACTACAGGGTTCAGGGTTTCAGGAAGGCTAACGTTAGGATTAGTAAACAACAACAGTATGTGAATAATCAAATGCAAAAATAAAACACTGCTTAGTTTTCATTGTATGAATTAAATATATAGGCCTACTGATTCTTATTTAAGCTACAAATGTGTTTCACTAAAAGTGATTTTCTCTTTGTCTTTGGTTCATGACCCCAGTTATTGCAAGCCGGTGCGATATGCATATCGCGATATATATACTTTTGCGATATTTCGATATATTGTGCAGCCCTAGTATACACTGAGCTTGAATAATACTAATTATTGTTACATAATTATTAGTATTATTATTTTATATTATTAATACTGTTACTATTAGTCATTTTGATATATAATTTAAAAAAATGGCCAAATTGTGCAGCCCTACAAATAAGCACAGCAAACCTGGAGGTTTTCTTTTCTTTTTTAAATTGCAATGGCAATGTTTATCGTAAATATCACAAATTACATTTTCCCCCAAAATTGTGAAACCCTAATATACACTGAGTCTGATATTATGCATCTGTCTTATTTGGTCTGTATGTTAAATAGTTTCTCTGTCCTTTAGATCACTCTGTGGTTCAGGATGGAAAAACACTTGAAGATTCTTCATGGCAGAAGTTCACGCTCGGCCTTAATGATGTCACTGAGCTTTACGTCCGCTCAAAAAAAGACGAGACAGTAGGACCATCCCAGGAAGAGGAAGAGTCGGTGCCTTCATCCCAAGAAGCAGGAGATGATGTGTTTTTGAGTCCTGGAGATTATATTGTACTTGCTCCAACGCAGGCGATGACAGAATCTCTTCCTGCATCTCAGGATGTGGAGTTACAAGATCGTGAATCCATTGTAGAAGTTGAGGATGAGAACGTTGTGGAAGTTGAGTATGAAAACATGGAGGAGAAAGTTAAGGATGAGAACGTGGAGGAGCAAGTTGAGGATGAGAAGGTTGAGGATGAGAACGTGGATGAGGACGTTGAGAATGAGAACGTGGAGGAAGTTGAGGACGAAAACATGGAGGAGCAAGTTGAGGATGAGAACGTTGTGGAAGTTGAGGATGAGAACGTGGATGAGGACGTTGAGAATGAGAACATGGAGGAAGTTGAGGACGAAAACATGGAGGAGCAAGTTGAGGATGAGAACGTTGTGGAAGTTGAGGATGAGAACGTTGTGGAAGTTGAGGATGAGAACGTGGAGGAAGAGAACGTTGTGGAAGTTGAGGATGAGAACGTGGATGAGGACGTTGAGAATGAGAACGTGGAGGAAGAGAACGTTGTGGAAGATGAGCATGAAGAGGTTGAGGAAGCTGAAGATAAGAACATTGAAGTGAACCAAGATGTATCACATCATCCAGAGCGAATAACTCGCAGAGCTCACCGCTCAGAGGGAGGAGGAGCTGTCCTCTTTCATCTATCCCCAGCCTCCACTAGAGTCACAAAGAGTTTCGGAGCTGGACTGAATCCCAGAGAGAAAGGTGAGAACAGTGAGACTTCCTGAAGTGACACACAAGGTTCAACTTGATTATTATAGGCTCAAATGAGTTTGGGGTCAGTAAGATTAAAAAAATTATTTAAATAATTTAATCTATTAAATAATTTATTCCAATGATGCAAAGCTTTTGGAATTTGATAACTATTAAATAAACAGAAATTGCATATTAAGATGCCTCCAAAATGTCACGTTAAAAAGCAGGCGATGTCACGTTTAAGTGGGCAGGTCTTTAATAGTAACTAAACTAAAATTAATTGATCATTTCAGAGATTGTTTGTAGGTTGAAAAGCTAATGTGTTTCTGTTCAGATCATCTGGAGTTTGGTGACCTGAACAGAGAGAGTGTGCAGGACGTTAGAGAAAGGGAACAAGCGGGCAGCCCTGTGGCAGAGGTCACCACCTCTAAGCGGAGGTCATCACAACGTGAGTCTAGTCTGGCTGAGGAAGATTTGCCCGAGCTTGTAGAGCACCATGATGCCCCGGAGGAAGTGAGCCAATCAGAGGAGGAGCTGATGGACTCTGAGCCAGCCAATCAGAGCCCTGAACCTCCTCAGGAGGAGGAGGAACAGGATGATGACGACGATGCTCTTAGTGCAGGTGACTTCCACTTTCACATGTGTTTTGTCTTGCAATGTTTTGCAATTTGTCTTCTCAAATCAGTTCAATTTTAAATGCATTTATATTTGAATCAATCATATCAGTGAACTGTTTTCAGTGAACAACAACAAAAGCGCAGATTCCCTTGTCCTTGTACTAAAATAATTAAATTCCCCATCTCTCTCTCTCTCTCTCTCTCTCTCTCTCTCTTTCTCTTTCTCTCTCTCTCTCTCTCTCTCTCTCTCTCTCATATATATATATATATATATATATATATATATATATATATATATATATATACAGGTCCTTCTAAAAAAATTAGCATAATGTGATAAAGTTAATTATTTTCCATAATGTAATGATACAAATTAAACTTTCATATATTTTAGATTCATTGCACACAATATTTCAGGTCTTTTGATGATTTTGGTATACAGCTCATGAAAACCCAAAATTCCTATCTCAAAAAATTAGCATATCATGAAAAGGGTCTCTAAACGAGCTATTAACCTAATCATCTGAATCAACTAATTAACTCTAAACACCTACAAAAGATTCCTGAGGCTTTTAAAAACTCCCAGCCTGTTTCATTACTCAAAACCGCAATCATGGGTAAGACTGCCGACCTGACTGCTGTCCAGAAGGCCATCATTGACACCCTCAAGCAAGAGGGTAAGACACAGAAAGAAATTTCTGAACAAATAGGCTGTTCCCAGAGTGCTGTATCAAGGCACCTCAGTGGGAAGTCTGTGGGAAGGAAAAAGTGTGGCAAAAAACGCTGCACAACGAGAAGAGTTAACCGGACCCTGAGGAAGATTGTGGAGAAGGACCGATTCCAGACCTTGGGGGACCTGCGGAAGCAGTGGACTGAGTCTGGAGTAGAAACATCCAGAGCCACCGTGCACAGGCGTGTGCAGGAAATGGGCTACAGGTGCCGCATTCCCCAGGTCAAGCCACTTTTGAACCAGAAACAGCGGCAGAAGCGCCTGACCTGGGCTACAGAGAAGCAGCACTGGACTGTTGCTCAGTGGTACAAAGTACTATTTTCGGATGAAAGCAAATTTTGCATGTCATTCGGAAATCAAGGTGCCAGAGTCTGGAGGAAGACTGGGGAGAAGGAAATGCCAAAACGCCTGAAGTCCAGTGTCAAGTACCCACAGTCAGTGATGGTCTGGGGTGCCATGTCAGCTGCTGGTGTTGGTCCACTGTGTTTTATCAAGGGCAGGGCCAATGCAGCTAGCTATCAGGAGATTTTGGAGCACTTCATCTTCATCTCCATAAAGCTTTTCAGAATTTGGAAGCATTTCATTTTTCAGCATGACCTGGCACCTGCTCACAGTGCCAAAACCACTGGTAAATGGTTTACTGACCATGGTATTACTGTGTTCAATTGGCCAGCCAACTCTCCTGACCTGAACCCCATAGAGAATCTGTGGGATATTGTGAAGAGAAAGTTGAGAGACGCAAGACCCAACACTCTGGATGAGCTTAAAGGAGGACTCCGGGAAATTTTTAAGTTAATCTTGATCGTTAGACCTTTGTGAGTATTGACTGAGTGAGAATGATTGTCACTCACGTGAACGAGCACCAGTTTGCTTATGATATGGGGCATTTGTCGGCGATCTCCCAAAATTGCCTAAAATCGTGCAGTGTGAACTCGCCATTATCGAATCATTAAGAAGAACCAGTTGTTGATGTGCTTGCAATTCCGATTTAGCTAATTTACTTTTGCATTAATTGTATTTTCCTTTATTTCAGAACTGTCCATGAAAACTCCTGCTTTCGTAAGACAGAAGAGATTGTTCGCAAGTCCTAGTGTGCAGGCCATACCCACAGTCCTCAAAGAAGTGAATGCTGGGTATTTACCATCAACAGTCCTCCTTCTCTTTGTCTGTTTTATATTGTGTCCTAATGCAGATTTAAAACCCATTTATCTCAGTCCCCCTCAGGTTGCCAAACGAGCCCCCAGAAAGAAGCGTCAGACAGGGGTTGATGCTCTTCCCAAGAGTTACGTCATGAGTGTATTCAAGCATTTCGCCAAGACCAAAGTGGCCAGTGACGTCTACCCTGTCATTAATGAATTGTAAGTGCTAAAAGAAGAGTTATTTACATTATGCAGCATGAACATTTGAAGTGACGTGTCCTGCAATGTTTCTGTCTGTGCTGTTTTTTTTATTCCTTAGTCTTAAGAAGTACTTTGAACGGCTTGCAGATGATCTGGAAGTATACGCTACTCATGCCAAACGTAAAACTATTGAGATTGAAGATTTTGAGCTCCTCATGAGAAGGTAAACACCAAAGAGGATTATGCTTTTTTACATTTTCACCTTTCTTTAGTGTGTAATGTTGCTGTTTGAGCATGAAAAAGGTCTGCAAAGTTACAAAGCACAAAGTCCCTCCAGCGGGAGTTATTCTCTATATCAGTGTCACTGTTTCTGTGCTCCCTGAAACGCCTTTAATTGGCGTTTAGTCTTGACATTTTTTCTTGCAACAAACAAGTCACAATATTCCTCTTTTAAATAATTCCCACCCAGTACATGCAAAAAAGGGGCGAGGTCTGGTTGAGTTAGCTAGTACTGTTAGCTAGTACTAAACTCACGGTTATGGTAAGGGGCGCAACAAATTTTTTTTTTTTTTTTTATGTGCTCGAAGCTGTTGACATTAAAGCATGAAAACCTATTCTAGTAGACCCAAAAACAAAATCAAGACTTTGAAAAAGGGAAAAATAGGTCAATATAACTTGTTTTTGTACACTTGTGCAGCCTTTTCCCCCTTGGAGTCATATTGGCTATGTTTAGCATGCTCAACTGACTGTTTGTGTTGTTTTTCTCAGGCAGGGCTTTGTGACGGATGCTACACCTGTGAATATACTGATAGAGAAATATCTTCCGCTCGAGTATCGGAAACTTCTCATCCCGGTGGCCACCAGTGGAAATAAAGTCATCCCAAAACCAAGAAGGTGAACATGCAGACGTGACGTCCTCTTTAAACACTGGAGTAGATGGCTGCGCATATCTGCATGTGCTCTTGTAAATATGTTTATATGTTCAAAACATAAATGCCTTGTTTTGTAAATAAAGTTTTGTGTGATATATATGTCTTTTTTTATGCAACACCAAACAAATAAAGTTTCAGTTCAATGTATTTTTAGTCATTTATGTATATTTTCAAAACGTTCTTCAAAGCAGACATTAAAAACCGCATGGTATTTAAATGAAAGTCCCTGTCTTGTCGTGCATTATTCATCCACGCACAAATGCTTTTTTGAAAATAATTTGCTTAAAATATTTCTGCCAAGTAAAAATATAAACCACAAACATCATAGCCTGTTTTTGATGAAATTTAAAATGCATTTATTTCTTCATGAGCTATATTTAAGTTCTCTGCAAAATAAAAGCTCTTTGATTTTGATTTTGAAAGCAAAGACATCCATAAATATTTGTATTATAATTTTACTTTTCTGTAAATAATTTTATTATTCATAAACACTTGGTTTTATTTTACAGTGCAATATTATAATTTCTGAATATTTTCTGTATTGACTTATTTTTTATTATTTAATAAAATAATATTTTGAATGATATAATTATTATTGTATATTTATATTGAATTGGTAAAAACAAGTTTTCCTGTCTAATTGCCTATCCAACCCTATATCTATTGTCACTTGGAAAGTCACAGAAGATTAATGTTAGATTGGAGGCGTATTATTGTTTGAAGTTGTCAGAAACTTTACTATGTTGTAACTGATCACTCCTTTGTCCCAAAGACTAATTTAATATGCAAAAATACCAGATCTAAAAATGTGTTTGAGTACAGTGTCCACCAGGTGGCACTCACACTCCATCACGGGAGTTTAATAAGCGTGATAGTGGTGTGTCAGTTGCAGGCTTTTGAATTATACACCACAAATTTTATTACAAAATGGATCATTCCGAAATTGAATCCTAATTGGTCAATACGATGTTGCAAAATATGTAGTATAGATTATATCACTGCACATCACTGGAAGAGACCAACTAATAACCTTAGATTACATGTCAGGTATAGATCTTATATCAGAAGTAAAACATGCATTTGCATGTTTTTATTTTGCATTGACTTGTATAAAAGCAGTATGACATTAATATTTTGTGAAATTATAGTTATGTGTGACTTGAGGTGCACATTTTGAAATTTGCAATCTTTAGTTACTCATACATTTCTGCTATCAAGCGAAACCTTGACCTCTTATTCACAATATGTCTCAGCTTTTGGTACCTTATTGTTAAAATAACTGCTTTAATATGGGACAATGTTGTATAGAAGAGTTTGGGTGAAGTTCGAAGTAACTAATGCACCATTTCTTAATCTTTCCCCCCAGTTTTTCTCCTTTTGCTAATGACCGAAGCAGACATGTATGTGTGAGTTTTACAAGGCCAAGTCTGTTTTTGAGATTTGCGGGCCCAGACAGACGCTGGATTCCTGTTTCTTTCTAAACCTCTTTCAGTATCTCTTGTATTTATTTACTGTCAGACTTGATTTAATCTTTCAAAGCTTTCACTTCCAGATCCGGCTCATGTTTCACACCCTTCTCATTGTGGTGTCGCTATAGATTGATCCGGCCCTCCAGATGTTGGGTCCCTGTGGCCCTCTGGGGCCCAAACCTCCTTCTCTTCTCCTCCTGCTTGTGACCCTTCCACATTCTCCACAGTATGAGTCAGCACTGCAGCCGCTCCAGCGAACTCCATCTATCATGTTGAGTTTCATTACAATGTAGCACTTAAACCAAACATTGCTTGAAAACGAACCTCTGACAAGCCAATCTGTTCTCGGTCTCCTTCACAAAGCCACAAACGTGGGTCACAAAGCAGCGCGGCAGCCAGAACGCTCACGTCATCTAGTGCATGACTCACCGGGTGAGACATTATCCTCAATGTGGCTGGATGTGCAAGTGAACACGTGTGTGAAATTAGCTGACTTATTGTTTAAGATGAGATTTTCAGCGATGGAGAGAGGGATGTGAAACAAGAGAGCTGTTGTTGTGAAAGTGAAAAACATTGATCCTATCTACTTTCTTAATACAGTTATTCCAAAGAAAAAGTTTGTCTTTATAATGTTTCAAGTATAACAACTTGCTCCGCCTCTGAAATAACTTTTCAGCTGACATCATCAAGCTCTCTTATTTTTTAGCCCCATCCCCTCCAACTACCTGCCGTAAAGGACCACTTTTAACCATCTAATCAGTTCCTGATGCGAAAACATTTGTACTTGTTGAAAAAAAAAAGAGATATCACATTACATGAGTAAGATAGTTTGCAGATTTTTCCTGTTGACATTTCCTAGATATTTTTTTGTTTGGTCATCTGATCACAGTGAGCACTACTGAGGGGACCAATCGTATATAGACTAACTGCATTCCATTCAGGAGTGATCATCCCTATTCTGTTGTCTTTAAAGGCTCCACAGTGAAAGCTTTGGAGGGTAAAGGGTGTACAGACTCTTTTGAAATAGCATACTTAATATATCTTTATGTGGCAGAAATAGTATGCTAATATGCTGTTCTGAATAAAAAAACCCTGCAAAATTATTGCCATGAGTGTCTCCCTTTAGAGTGCCTGGAAAAGCGCTTTTTTTGCCATTTGGAACACACTGTGAAGCCGTTCACAAATAACATATTTTTTTCATTCAGCTGCGCTGCTTTTATATCATTTTTCTATGTTAACATGCGCTAGGCTAGATGGTTGTTAAAAATACCTTGCTCAAGTTCAAAGAATTTAAATTTTAAAAAAAAGCACATCTCTAGACCTTTCGTGACCTTTTGCGTGATTGTGTGTTAGAAATCAGGAATGATGAGAACATTGTGCTTTTTTTGATATGTTTTTGGTCAGTTTAAATCCTGTCTGGCTAGAACACTTCCCATAATGTTTACACATTAGGTCAATAGGTGGAGTGTAGACGTCTTTTGCGGCTGTTTGAACACATTCGACCACATTAGCGTTTACACTACGAAAGCAATGCGGTCGAATGAGTTTTCGACTACTTCTGGAAGTGGTTGATAGTGGACAAGCTCAAAAAGTTTTAGACCCTGTTTACACCTGTATTTAGCGTCATCCACTTTGATCCGTTCGACCAAAACGCATTTTAATACCAGGTGTCAACAGGCCTTAAGAAGCCAGTCCCGCGACTCCCGCCCATCGTGGAATCTCATTAGTCACATTTCGTTCCATATAGCTAGATATTAAACATCAAAAGTGTTCTGATTGGCTGATTGAACTTCTGAATAGCTACTATATAGATATACAAAGATGTTGCACTCCTAGAATGGGCTAAACCGCAAGTCACAATCTGGCGGAATAAGCCCCGGCTTCCAATTAAAAGTCATTGCGTCACTGCAGCTGCCTTTAGAAGCGCCGCTTCGCTGGTCTAGCCTGTAAAGTAAGCTTTTTCCAACTCTATTTGAGCATAAGAAACAACATTTTTGAGACAATTCAAGTGGGGGAATAGTAAGGGAATAAAATATGGAATAGTTTGGAGCTCGAACAAACAACGTCAAAGCATTCACCAGTTTAAAGCACTCTATAAACAGAAGGTCTTGTTACAGTACAAGTATGGCGGGGCTTAATCGTCTGGTGATGTATTCATAGGCTATTATCTTACCTTGTAGGTATTCTAGTTACCATTACTGGTATTACTATGATTGTTACCTGCGGTAATATATGGTGTGTAATTAAGATATGTTTGTGTTTTTTCATGTGTATATATATATAAATATGTAATTGAGAGATGATAACGTTAACAATTAAGGAAGCAGCTACCTTTGTTTTTCTTTTTAATTGTAACAGACCGGGGTGGGTCTAAATAAGTCTGACTTCTTCCCACTCCCTTTTGAGCAATTGATTGATTTATGTTGTTGTAGTAAGGTGAATTTACATTGTTGTATAGATCGAATCAAATGCTTCTTTATTGCCTTTGTTACATGTCACTATATTGCTCGAAATAAAATTTCATTTCATTTCAAGTAGATAGGACTTGGTCTTGGGCAGATATATCTGCCCGGAGGTGTTGCAAATATGGCCGCCGTGTGAACAGACTTTCCTTGAAAGGGACTTTGATAGCTAGCTAGCAATGTTGTTTTGTTTGTAAACACAAAAAACCACATATTATGTGGTTTATAGGAAAATATAGACTGAAAATTTGCTCCTGTAGGCAGTCATGTGTGACATTTTATGACATTCTCTATTGGTGAGGGGTGACAGCCGCCTAAAGCTTTTTTTGGGACATCGTTGAGATGTCGTCCAGCTATCTGTCCTAAATCTCTAAGTTTGAATGGTCGACTTATCCAAATCAAACAAGTGAAGCTCAAGCAGAGTTGTGGGGTCTCTCGTCCAGGGCTGGTCACTAGGCGCGGATGTTTTCGTGTTGGTCTGTGTCTGTTTTCACAGTGTTGTGTGAATGTTTTCTGCTCTTCTGGCTGCAGGGGAAGTTTCCGTGTTTCTGGCACTTTTTCTCGTCCGTTCTTGCCAGAACTTGGACCCAGCGGACCCGCACCAATTTCATCATCAATGTTTGACTGAGTCACACTGCTACTTAGCAAACAGAGTGAGAGAAAGATCTGCTTGGCCAAAAATACATGAATACTACACTCCAGATGGTAATAAAGTGAAAAGTAAATAGCAAAACAGAATGACGGACAAAGATCTAGAAGTGTCTTGCTTTCTGGTCTGCTCTAGTCAGACCTTTCCACATGCAAGTACCACTCATGTTTTAGTTAGTCCTCTAGTTAGTCATATCCTCCGGCAATATTAGCTAATGTATTCTAATGGTTTAATATGGCTTTAATTACACACACAAACAATTTTTTCCTAGGTTTCTGGCAGACGGACTATGACATTTAAAATCCCAAGTCTCAAAAGCCACAAAACGAGTCATTTCCAGGGGAGACGACGGTGAGAACTACGTTTCCCAGAGCACAATGTGGCCTCTGTTCACAGTTGACTTTGTAGTGTCCCGACATATTTAGTCTTTATACAGTATGCTTCATTTCATATAAAGATGCCACAGTCCAGATTCCTTTATTGCTGGTTCAAGTCTGCAACATTCTTTTCCATTTTGCGGTTTATCCCTCTTTAAAGGGATAGCGTTATATAATAAGGTCTCATTTGTTGACATTAACTAATGTATTAACTAGCATGAACTATTAATGAGCAGTACATTTGTTGCATGTTATTAATCTTTGTTAATCTTAGTTTACTGAAAAATGAGAAGAGATATTCCGGATACTGCACTGGTCGCTGTTTTCCGCACATTTACATGGAGATCGGAGCTTTCAAAGTCGAAAAATAAAGCGTAAGTACTTAAAAATATATTTAAATAATCATAAAAGTGCACCATGTGATTGATGCACTATATTTAATGTCTTCTGAAACCGTGCAATAACTTTGTGTAAGGAACAGACTGAAATTTCATCCGTTTTTCATTGAGCATTTTTCATTGGGCATTTGCAGTCGGAATGAGTCAGTGAGTTGAATTCGAGAACAGCATCAGTGATTCATAAACATGCAATTTCCTGCATTGGATCAACCAATTTTTTTGAATCCGACATCGCTACTCTTCTGAAAACCCCCAGGCCACTAGTCAAAATTTTCAGTGAGTATCCTAATGATTACAATTTTCACATGTAGTCAAATCCTCTTCACAAAAGATACCATATACCTTTGAATGGTCATTTTGGATTTCAACCACCCCAGTCCTCATTCACTTTCATTGTATTGAAAACAAGATATTTATCAAAAGTTCTTCTTTTTTTAGTTCCACAGAAGAATAAAAGTTGGTTAATGACATCTTTTAGTGTTTCAGTGCTTACGTGTGTGTTTCAGACCACAGTAGGCCTATCTGTAACATCATGTCTAGCAGTAGACAGTCAGGCCACCTCTAGCATACTGAGCGGTCCCGGCCAGTGACCACATCCCCCCGCCCCCTTTCAGAAAGATGGGGTGATGGATGGAAAGTCGGGATGATGGCTGTTTTTCCTCTATTTCACTCTCCCCATGTTTCCCCCCTCCCCTCGTCTTTCTTTCATGTCCTGCTGAAGATGTACAGCTTCCTGCCTGAATGTACACGTGGAACTCCTCTCGTGTTCCTTTTCCTTCTATCCCTCTTTTTCCTGTCTTATATTCTATTTCCTGTCCCTATTCCTTCCCTTTCTTGTTCATATCTTCCTCCCTTTTTAGCATTTTTTTTTCATCCACAAAGATTCTCTCTCTCTCTCTCTCTCTCTCTCTCTCTCTCTCTCTCTCTCTCTCTCTCTCTCTCTCTCTCTCTCTCTCTCTCTCTCTCTCTCTCTCTCTCTCTCTCTCTCTCTCTCTCTCTCTCTCTCTCTCTCTGTGCATCCATTTTTAATTCAAATTTAAAGGTTACAATTAAACAAGGTTTTTTAAACTGTGCATTACAGTTAATCGGAAATGTTTGGAATGGTATACTAACTAGTACTTCTGTAAAAACGAAAGTATGTATACTGCACACCGCTGTATGCATGGGATACTTTGCTTGATTTGATTTGACCTTTGATATGCAGTTTCTAATATTTGAAAAGATTGCCAAAAGTTAAGGCGTTTTTACACAAAACTGGATTAAAAATGCAAAATAACAGTTCTCATTTCCAAGAGAATATTGCTGACAGCACTTGCTGAATTAACAACGTGCAACATGATGAGATCATGTGAAAGCCATTTAGTATACACTGTTAAACATTTTTTGTTGTCAGTTATATTTTTCTTTTTGAAAGGATTAGAATGCATTCAATTGACAAAGTGACAGTAAAGACATTTATGTTACAAAATAATTTTATTAAAAAAAAATATAAACCTATAAAAGCATATTAGAATGATTTCTGAAGGACATGTGACACTGAAGACTGGAGTAATGATGCTGAAAATTCAGCTTTTATATCACAGGAATGAATTAAATGTTAAAACATATTACAATAGAAAACTTCTTACTGTTTTTACTGTTTTTTTTTTTATTAAATTAATGGTGAGCAAAAGATGCTTCCTTCAAAAAAATTTAAAAACCGACCCGATCTCAAACTTTTGCACTGTACATGTAGTTTTCAGTATGCAGTGATCAGTACACATACATTTCTCCCAGGCTGTGGCTCTGTCACCAGTTTTACTGCAATTGCTACATGATGTCCCTTTACTGAGAGGAAAAGACCTAATGGTTTCCTCTCTGGGAATAATTAAGGATTGCTGTATGATGACACATTTACACTAATGACCTTTTACTCACTATACTCTTTTTCTTTTGTAATCGGAATTATGATTTTCTTGGTGGGTATATCAGACTGTTTTTTGTCTGCATCCACGTGTGTTCATGTGCGCCAGACTCGTGTTTTACCCCGGCCTGACCGCTCCAAGGGTCTCAATTCCAATGAAAGCCCGGGTGTTTACCTTTCCAGCAATATCTCATTGATTTAATTAGCTGTGATTAGTTGATGGTCGGTTTGTATGATTGGCTGTTTGTGGGGGAAATGTTCTGCTCATGTTTATACTGGCACAGAGACGCTAAACCAAAACGGCTAACCGCACTACTTCCAGGACCATGTAATACAGACACAAGTCATTCAACATAAGTCTATTTTTTTTCCACTAGAAAATGTTTTTTTTTGTTCACCAGATATTTTTTAATGAAATCTGAGAGCTTTCTATCGCTCCATAGACAGCTACGCAACTACCACTTTGATGCTTCAATAAGTTCATAAAGAGATCGCAAAACTAATCCATATGAAGGTACTGGTTTAGGCTAAATTTTGACTCTTGCATTGTCAATACAAGATCTTGAACAAAAAATGATGTAATAAATGTTGTGATGTTATTTTCGTCAAGATCTTGTATTGTCAATGCAAGAGTCCAGCACTCTGTAAAGTCTTCTCCAGCACATCACAAACACTTTCGATGAATTTAAGATCTGATCTCAGAGGAGCCGATTCATGTGTGAAAATGATTCTTCATGTTCCTCCCAACCATTCTTTCACAGTTTGAGCCTGATAAATCTTGACATTGTCATCCTGGAATATAGTCATGATGTGTCTTCCTACATGGATGTTTAAGAAATAAAAAGCTACACACTCCATCAATTAGGGTTAGAAGAACTATTGGCAAACATATATCATACTAGAAACATAATAATCACTGCAATAATGATCCAAACATAGACTCAGTCATATTTGCCTATTTAAATCCAAACAGCAACTTTTTTTTTGGCCGGGCAGTGTATACACACACAGTGTTAAAACAGCTAGTTTTTGTAATGTAAATGATAAATAAAATAAGAAGTTTTGCAATGTAAAAATTACAAAATTTTCAATGCTACTAATACATAGCATTACATATATTTTTAAAACGTAATGTTCCACCGATATTAAAATGACATTTTCTAAAGAAAATGTTCAGGTATTTGCCCATGCAAATCTTACTGTTATGCAGTTGCCAGGGTATTATGGGTTGTTGCTAACTGTTTCCCCCAGTTTTCAATTGTCAGTCATAAAATAACTTTAGAAAAGTAATATAAATAAGCCAGATCATTTGAGGAATCATTTATGTCTGGAGCGCAAACGGTGCAGGGTTGTGTGCCAAAGTTTAATACTTAGTTTTAGAGGTTTGTTCAAAACATTAACCCTCAGTATGAGAAATACTAGTGATGCTTGACATAACTAATGAGATCATTTGATGGGAGATTTATGTATTGTTTATAAGCCTTTTGTGTATTGTTTGCATGTTTGAAGGCACATGTGAGGTTTCATCATGCTGCAGAGGCCTGAAGGAAAACCTCTAAACCTTAAAGGGTTAGTTCACCCAAAAATGACAATTCTGTCAGTATTTACTCACCCTCATGTTGTTCCAACCCCGTAAGACCTCTGTTCATCTTCGGAATACGAATTAAGATATTTTTGATGAAATCTGAGAGCTGGATCACTCCTCCATACTAGTCCATAGGCTTCTTGAGTGATTGAACTTGCCGGCCTCTAAAAGTTATTTAAAACATCGTTAAAATAGTACAAGTGACTACAGTGGCTCAATATTAAGTTTATCAAGCGACGAGCATACTTTTTGTGCGCAAAAAAACCCATAAATAACGACTTTATTTCAACTATTCATTTCCTTCTCTTTGGGCCTCTAGTCAGTTAAACTAGTGTAATTGCATAGAGCTACGTCACAGGCTATTGGCCGACGCTGGTCATGTGGGTGATGCGTGTGACTTACAACAACAGATCATACGCTGTTAAACTAGTGAACTGACTCGAGGCCCAGAGAGAGGGAAATGAATAGTTGAAATAAAGTCGTTATTTTTGATTTTTTTGCGCACAAAAAGTGTTCTCGTCATTTGATAAACTTAAGATTGAGCCACTGTAGTCACTTGGACTATTTTAACGATGTCTTTAATAACTTTTCGAGGCCGGCAAGTTTCAATCCCTCAAGAAGCCTATGGAGGAGTGATCCAGCTCTCAGATTTCATCAAAAATAACTTATTTCGTGTTCCGAAGATGAATGAAGGTCTTATGGAGTTGAAACAACATGAGGGTGAGTAAATACTGACAGAATTTTCATTTTTGGGTTAACTATCTCTTTAAGACACCCAGATCTCACTTACTTTTTAAGGCAGAACCGCATGAATACACTTGAGCTAATACCATCTTGTTGCTAAACCAGGGAGGACCTCCTTAAAAGGTCATTTAGGGTGTATACTGCATTTTGTTGCCCAATAGAAATAAATGCCCCCTGCTCACTTGCAAAGTATTTTAAAATGCGCCGGAGGCTGCCAATGGAGAAATATTGCGTAATCGTCCAGAGTCTTCAGTGAGGATGGGCTGTATGTGGGAGAGAGAGAAAGAGGTTTAAACATGGCACTATACTGGAAAGTGGTTTCATGAATATTGGTGTTGGCCGCTGGTTCTGACTCTCGGATCATAGTGATGGGCTGCTTCTCTGCTGAGCTGTCAGTATTCACTCCATCTGCTGTAATAAATACAGTGTGAGGTTTTTATGTGATGGTCCAGTCACTCTGCTGAAAAATGACTCAGAGCTTCAGCTGTTCTGATTTCCCTTGAAATAACATTTGCTTTAACATTGCTTTTAAAAAGACACTTGTTTCAAGCATGACAGAGCTGGATAACATCATACATAATTATGATTGTTAAAATGAAAGACCTGATTTCATCAAAAGAGACCTGAAATACTTTCTATTAACTATTTTATTATTTTTACAGCCTTTGTTTTTAATTGTTATTTATTGATTAAAGCAGCACTATGCAGTTTTTTTTTTAGCTTAACTGAACAGCTTCGGAGTTATTGGAATGGTTATATGACTCGGGTTGAATGGTGGTCGTCTCCAGGGTGCCTGTGAGTGGAAAACGAAAACAGCCCAGGACTGCAAACACAGGGAGAATAAATAGGGAGACCAAACAAAGGAGGTAACAGGGAGGACAGGTGGGGCAAATTAATCAATAATCAGGTAACAAGATAGGAGGGGCTAGACAATCAACAGGAGAGCACATGGCACAAGGAAACATGACAAGCCATGTGCTCACACCAAACATGACTTGAACACAAGCACATGGCCAGTAAAACAAAATCACCAGCCATGTGCTCACACAAAACAAGACAACATGAAAGCACACAGCTAGTGTAAACAAGCTGCGTGCTAGACAGCACAAGACAAAACATGAGTGTCAGGGCTCTGTCACAAAACCAAGAAATAGACAAGACAGAAGTGACAGAACCCTGACACTACCCCTCCTCTAAGGAACACCACAAAACAAGACAGGAACAAGACATAAAAACTCACCAACAGACAACACAAGATGGGTAGATCAAAACACGGAGACAAAGTGGGGAGGGAGGGGAGCCAAGACAGAGCCAGCATGACAGTCCAGGAAGTCTCTATAAGGGACCAGGGAGGGACAGGAGGGTTGAGCCAGGGAGGCTCAGGCGGGTCTGATGTCCCAGCAGAGGGCCATGGCGGGACAGACCAGGCAGGCTCCAGCGGATCAGGAGTCCCAGCAGAGGGCCATGGCGGGACAGACCAGGCAGGCTCCAGCTGTTCAGGATTCCAGACTGAGGGCCAAGGTGGACCAGACGGATCTGAATACTTGGCAGAAGGCCAGGGTGGGTCAGGCAGCAAAGACTGGGTTGGCAAGACAAGACATTTGTGTGACTATGGGACAGCCTCCTGGAGCTTGGGCGGAACCAGCATGACTGGCAGCATGGATGGAGCCGGCAAGGCAAGGCGCTGGGGTTGGGCCGGAAGGGCAAGCCGCTGGGGCGGCGCAGGGAGGGCAAGGCGCTGGAGTGCCGCCGGCAGGTCAATGAGCCTGGGGACGGCCTCTGGGCTGATAGCAGGCTTTGGAACAACCTCCGGGCCCTGTGGTAAGCAGGAAGACTTCATCCTTCTGTTTCCTTGAGCGAAGCGACGCTGCAGCCTTTTCGGCCAACACTGGGGGCGTTGCAGCCTCTTCGGCCAACACTGGGGGCGCTGCAGCCTCTTCGGCCAACACTGGGGGCGCTGCAGCCTCTTCGGCCAACACTGAGGGCGCGACAGTGAAAGTGGACGGCTCTGGGAGCACCAGACTTCTTAAGACAGAGGAAGCCTTCCTTCTCTTCCTCCGTTTACGTCTGCAAGGCGATGGTTTGGAGACTACTGCCTCTGGGGGAAATGCAGCATTCACGGCCACCTCTGGGGGAAATGCAGCATTCACGGCCACCTCTGGGGGAAATGCTGCATTCACGGCCACCTCTGGGGGAAATGCAGCATTCACGGCCACCTCTGGGGGAAATGCAGCATTTACATGCGCCTCAGGATAGGTGGCAGATGAGGTGGACCCGTTCTTCCTCCTCCGTCTCCCCGAAGGAGTCATCGGAGGACTGGGGACCTGCCAGCTTGTGAGGTGAATGGGAGGTGGGCCAAGAGGCGGGAGACCACCCTCTTCCTCACCCTCTTTGTAGTAGGATACCATGTAAATACTGTAGTAAAGTAATTTCAGTTCCATATTATATATCTTTATTCATTTATATGAATCATATTCACTTTATTCAGTATTTTCTATGGTTCCATAGTAGCCTAATTGTTTTATTTTTTGTTCACACCAAAGACAATTACTATAATGATTAAGATGCAGTTCAAAAAATCTTTCCAAATATAAAAGCACTAAATAGCAGAGTCCACATCACAAATAGTGATAATGACACTGTAACGGTCACCAGCTGGACTGTTACACTGCAATTTCGAGCATGTTTCATGTCTCTTGGTTTTTGGATTTCTTACCTGTTCCGTGGATTACTCTTTTGCCCGTGTTCCCTGCCTTGTTGTGTTTGTTATTGTTTTGGATTGATTACCCGTTGTTTATGACCTTTGCCTGTTTTCGACTATGATTGTGGATTACCCTTTCAATAAAACTGCATTTGGATCCTCAACCTTCCTGTCTCGGAGCAGTTGGTGACCGACACAGAGAAACGATATCGTTGGAATCACTTTCAGACCGATTTTTTTATCCAGCTGATGAATGATAAAAACATTGACAGCCAATCAGAATCCATCCTGCTTTAAAGAGCTCAAGCATTTAAAGCTGCAGACCATCTTACATTAAATTGACCGATATCGCCCGCTTGTGTGGATGCTAATCTTTTTAGTTATCATTCTTGGTGTTAATGGACCTTAAAGCGATAGTTCACCCAAACACGAAAATTAGCCCATGATTTACTCACCCTGAAGCCATCCTAGGTGTTTATGACACTCTTCTTTCAGACGAATCGGAGTTATATAAAAAAAAAGTCCTGGCTCTTCCAAGCTTTATAATTGCAGTGAAGGGGTATTTTTTTTTTGGAAGTCAATCAAAGCGCATCCATCCATGATAAAAGTGCTCCACACGTCTCTGGCGGGTTAATAAAGGCCTTCTGAAGTGAAGCAATACGTTTGTGTAAGTAAAATATCCATATTTAAAACTTTATCAACTAAAATAACTAACTTCCAGCAGACAGCCATTATATAACTCCGATTGTATTCGTCTGAAAGAAGAATGTCATAAACACCTAGGATGGCTTCAGGGTGAGTAAATCATGGGCTAATTTTCATTTTTGGGTGAACTATCCCTTTAAGGCTTATTCATATTCTATTAAATTGTTAATTTACTTCACACTCATTTTATCAATTGATATTTGACTGACACAATGTTCTCTTTGCCGTTAAAATAAGTGATCATAATGACTTGTAAAATAGTGAAAACGTCATCTAAAAATGGACATGTGTGTTTGTACTGTGCATGCTTTTCTTTGTGCATCCTTCAGCCAGGTTTATTTACGGTGGTGTTGCCGAGTGACGATCCAAACACGGCCTATAAATGCTGCTGACCCATTTAACTTCACACACACACATCTGGATTAAGGGAAATCAATGCCTTTGGGATGTCCAGGTGCAGTTGGGAGTTTGAAATGAATGAGAGAGATTGTCTGCATGAGAAATACGGAAAGACATATTAAATGTGGTTTTCATGTTCAATGTTCAATCCATTACTATACTACTACACTCTTCAAAACAAATCTTTACACTCCCTGAAGAGAAGTGAGTGATGCTTATGTATCTATGTCTATTCACCGGCCACTTTATTAGGTATGTTGCTAGTACCAGGTTGGACCACTTTTGTTTTCAGAACTGCCTAAATTCTTTGTGGCATAGATTCACCAAGTTCCTGAAAACTTTCCTCAGAGATTTTGGTTCATAATGACATGATAGCATCACACGGTTACTGCAGATTTATCGGCTGCACATAATGCTGCAAATCCTATTCCAGCACATCTCAAAGGTGCTCTGCTGGATTGAGATCGGGTGACTGTTTGAGTTTAGTCAACTCATTACCATGTTCATGAAACCATTTTGAGATCATTTGAGCTTTGCGACATAACGCGTTACTGCGAAGTAGCCATCAGAAAATGGTACTCTGTGGGATGGACATGGTCAGCAACAACACTCGGGTAACAAAACTGGTATTTTAACGACTCTTAGTTGGTACTAACGGGCCCAAAGTGTGCCAAGAAAAGATCCCCAACACCATTACACCACCAACAGCCTGAACCATTAAAGCCCCTATTATGCTATTTTAAAGTTTTCTAATGTTGTTTTGGAGTGTCCTACAACAGGTTTACATGCATCAAAGGTCAAAAAACTGTTGAATTTTCTCATAATATACATTTGCACATCACCACGTTTTCAATGATTCTCAAACGACTCGTCAGATGAATCAATATCTCTAAATCCCTCCTTTCCGTGAGCTGCTCTGCTCTGATTGGCCAGACAGCTCAGTCTGTTGTGATTGGGCACAGCGTACAGCGTGCGTCAAATTTTTCTAATTTATTGCGGTGAACATGCGGGAACTGTATCAATAACAATGCATACATTAGCCGAGCTCTAGCGTTGAATGACTGATGTAACATAAACGTTGGTAAAACAAATCTTGCTCCATGCTTAATCTTTCAGACAATCTGCATTAATAGACACAGTTTTAGGTTATAGTGGCCCACAACTGGTTAGCAGAAGTATTTTAGTTAGACAGTGATAACATGAGTTAGCCAGTTAGCAGGAGATCTACACAATATAAAACTCAAAACTAAGTATTCTGAACACCATCTTTCGAGAGCAAGCCGTTTACGAATCTTGCATTGAACTCCGAAATTTGAGAAGTAGTCGTCAGTAAAATAAAGGGAACACAGCAAAAGTTTAGGATTACTGTATACTGCTGTGGTATCATGGTAAAGATACATTTTAACCACAGATTCTTCACATGCTCGCCCTTGGGCAGTGAAAAAAAAACTGGGTTTACCTTCACATTGTATAGCACAGCATCTTCTCGACATGATGCTATCCAGTATCCACAGGAATCAGCCACCGGTTTGAGTTTCAAGTTTTCCCTGGTGTCTGCGTGCGCAATAAGTTGGCGGGCAATATGCTAATGTTTCGTCTTGACGTCACAATTAAACGTTGAGTTATGCATTTAACTACTGTTCCCAGAAGGAGGGAAACGAGGTACAACACATTACTATGGGATATCGCGCTCTTGCGCCATCTGCTGAAGACACCTTTATTCACGCCTAAGAGGCCAATGACGCATGACGACGTGTGCGGGGCTACCTGCACGCAGCATATAAATGCAGTCGAGTGCCTCGTTCCCTTTGTTCAGTCCAGCTTTTCACTGGAACCCCGACTGTGCGGGGCCCAGAGGTGTTGTTCCTCGTTTCCCTCCTTCTGGGAACAGTAGTTATATGCATAACTCAACGTTCCCATTCAGTCGTTCAACTCGGTACAACAAATTACTATGGGACCTATATTTACGCCCCGCCATGTCGCTGAACTAAACGTAAGGGACCAGCACTGCCACATGATCCCTTTTTCAAGAGAGTGACGGCCCTACGGTCTAAAGCCCCTGCAGTAAGCACGGACCGAGCCAGCCCAGCTGGCTGGCGCACAAATGTCGTCTACTGACACCCCTCTAAAACAACGCCCATGACGTTGCCATGCCTCTTGTAGAATGCGCCCACACTCTGGCCGGTAGAGCTAACCCTTTACTTTTGAATGCAATTGAAATTGCCTCCACGATCCAATGTGAAAGACGCTGTTTAGACAGCGGTTTCCCCCGACCTGGATTGGCAAAACACTCAAAAAGTTGGTCAGATGAACGCACAGCCTGCGTTTGCTCAATATACCTGCGCAAAACTCACAAAGGACATAACGCATGGAGTCTCTCGTCCTCCTCTGAATCAATCGAGAGATTTGACAGAGCTGACAGCTCGAAGGAGAGCGCACTATATGCCCCTGACATGACTTTTGGTGTATAAGCCGCGTTTGGACGCAACACTACTTAAGACCCATCCAGAGCAAACTGAATGCATGATGGATGTACTGACAGGGCATGGAGATCACCAACGCGTTTTGCTGATGCCATCGCCAGCAACAGGGCTGTTTTGTAAGACAGCATTTTTAGACCCAATGATTCTAAGGGCTCAAATGGGGGTCCACACATAGCCTCCAAAACCACAGTCAGATCCCATGATGGTACCATCGACTTTGTGACGGGTTTCAGCCGTCTCGTTCCTTTAAGGAACCGAACGGCCAGCGGGTGCGAGCTCGGCGAGACCCCATTAATACCCTCGTGACAGGCCGAAATGGCCGCTAGGTACACTTTTAGAGTGGAATGTGAGCGACCTTCCTCGAACAAGTCAATATTCCTGCAATCGGGCATTGACATGGCGATATTGACTTTTGTCCGCACCACTGTTCAAATATGCGCCATTTCGACGCGTAAAGCCCCCTCGTTGAAGGTGCCCTAGCACTCTGTATCGTGGCCACAACATTGATTGGGAGACCGGCTGCTATTAGATTTTCCCTCTCAGTGGGTAGGCCCATAGATGCCACAATTCCGGTCGAGGATGTAGAATCTGACCTCCTGCTTGGGACAGCAGGTCCCTGCATTGGGGAAGACACCACGGTGTCCCTGACAGCAACGTCATGATGCCTGTGTACCACGTTTTCTTTGGCCAGCACGGGGCCACTAAAATTAGTGACAGACCCTCCTGGCGTACTCTGTCCAGAGTGGGCTGTATCAGGTCTACCGTCGGAAACGCGTACAGCAGTTTTGGGCCATACATGAGACAGCGCATCCACCCCCAGCGGGGCGCTGCTGTCTGTTATCGAAAAGAACAGCGGGCAGTGCGTGTTTTCCCTGGACGCAAAAAGATCGACCTCGGCCCTGACGAAACGATCTCAAATCTGTGCTACTATTCTCGGGTGCAAACGCCATTCCCTGTTCTGGGAACCAGAACCAGAGTAACGTCGGAGGTGCTTGTTTAACTGCCGTTAATCCAGAATCGGGCGGAAGCCCCCATTGTTCTTTGGGAGGAGGAAGTAACGGCTGTAAAACCCTTCCTCTATTTTTCCCTGTGGAACCACCTGAATTGCAGCTTTGCTGAGAAGAACACGAATTTCTTCTCTTAAAACTGGGGAAACCTCCCCCGATACTGACGTCGTAATTACCCCGCCGAAACAGGGGGGGCGTGAGAGGAACTGCAGCCGATAGCCGCACTGAATCGTGCGGAGAACCTATGGTGTTGGTGCGCATGCGTGCCACCGGTCCAGGTTGACAGCGAGGATCCCCGGCATGACTGGGGAAACCCCCACCTCTCTTACTGAGCATTCCTGGATATCGCATATCTCCGCATTCACCCCTTTTGACAATACATGGTTCATTTTCGGTGATTCTAAAACATTTTGATTGTTCTGACAAATCAATACATGAGGCATTGTATGATTGTTTTGACAAATCAACATAAGATGCTTTGTATGATTGTTTTGACAAATCAACACATGAGGCTTTGTATGCTGAACACAACTTTTCTTTATTGAAATTTAACTTAAAGCTGAACCCGATCTTTTGCAGGGTTTCTTTTTCGCTGAGAGAAGAAGGCGGCTGCCTCCGGGCTGATGATCCCCCCTCGACTGCGAGCTAGGAATTTGGCGGTCCCCTCCTTCCTGCGGGGAAAAATTTCCCTTTCTCTGGGGGCGGGCCTTTCTTTCCCGACCCTACCTGCTGTTTATGACGTTTGTGCGCTCGCCCAGCCTCCTAAGCGTTGGGCCTTGGCGCTGTTGCTACAGCGGGCCTCTTAGCTTGTGTTGGTCGAGAAGACAACCTAAAACTCGGCTGTGCAGCTGACTGTGTTGGTCTATTATACCTTCAAGGCATTGAACCCCTGAGAGATTCCGCCTGTTTCTTAGAGTTCTCAAAACACGCTTGAAACGCGTCGAGACCCTCTCCGAACAGACCCGTTGTTGAGATCGGTGCGCCGAGGAACACATTCCGATCACGTTCCAGCAAGTTCGCCAGAGTCAACCATAGATGATGCTGAGCCACCACTGTACAGGCCAACGTATGACCCAAGGATACTAACGCCTAATGTGTTGTACGCAGTATGTAGTCATCCGTGGATCGCACCTCCCCCATGAGCTCGTCAACCGGTCTTCCCTCTGACACAGCCTCGCTCAGTTCACCCAAGCAAATAGCCTGATAAGTTTGTAGCAAGGACATAGTGCTCAAGGCTCTAGCTGTGCCGGCCTGATCACCATAAATCCTGCTAAATTGCCTGTATGAGAACCTACATGGTCCTGACAGAAGAGTGGGGATGCCTGCGATACCGCTGTTTTGCATTGGAGCTAGGTATGTCGCAAGCAAATGCTCCATTGTAGGGGCTGACATTAACCCTGCTTCTTGTGCACCTTCCAGGTCGGTGAACTTACCCATCCCTGGCACCGGAGAAAGAGGAGACGTGTTTTGACCATGAAGCTGTAAGCTCTGCCAAACAGTCGGGGTAAAGTGGCAGATGCGTCCTTACCACCGTTTGTACCTGCGACAAATAGAACCCACCGAAGCGCAAGTTTTTCTGATCCGGGGGAGGGGCTGGCCACTCCACCGACAGCTTTGCTGCTGCCCTCCTTTATAGCTCAATGAAGGGCTCCTCCATGAACTCACTTCCACCTGTCGCACCAGAAGGTGAGGGCGAAGACGCGACCTGCCCCGGCTGGAAGTTATCATCAAAGAATTCCTCGCCCGCTTCAAGCGAGACAGAGTCCTCCTCTCGACACTCCAGTTCCTGATTAAACCCCGGGGCTATCCCGGAACATCGTCAAAATCGTCCATGACTTCCCCGGCTTCCATACGGCCGCCCCAAGTCCCAGTGGCTTCTTCAAAGACGGCTAGTGCCGAATCAGGAACAGCACCTGAGGACAGAAGCGGACCGTGCCTGTCCGCTGTACCATCGAGCACTCGCTCAACAAATGCTACACGCCGCTCAAGTGTAGAGCGACGAAGCTGCCGGCAGTGTACACATGCTGCGGGGTTGGAGAGAGCCAGCTTGGCGTGGACAATCCCCAAACACACCAGACAGTGCTCATGAGTATCTTTTTCGGACAACAAGTAGCCACATGTCATTGGACATGGGCGAGAATACTTATTTTTAGCCATTTTTTTGCGAGAAAAAGATGTATTAGCTTTTTTTGTTAAACTTAATGCTTTTCACACTTTTCTCTGTTTGCTTTTCAACAGGAATCACCACCATGGGTTTTTCCTACGAAACTGTGGCGTGATGGTGTTCTAGCAGCACGGTGAAGAGCTGAAGAACAAAGGGAATGACGCACTCGACTGCATTTATATGCTGTGGGCAGGTAGCCCCGCCCATGTCGTCATGCGTCATTGGCCTTTCAGGCTTGAATAAAGGTGTCTCTGGCGAACAGGACGGCCGAGGGACGTGAGAGAACGGCGCGAGGCCGGTGGTGCGATTGCTAATGAGCAGCACCTGTGAAGCACACCGGTGTCGCGCCGTGCTCTCACGTCCCTCGGCCGTCCTGTTCGCCACAGTGTCTTCAGCAGATGGCGCTAGTGCGCGATTTCCCATAGTAATGTGTTGTACCGAGTTGACCGACTGAATGGGAACAGCTTATGACTCGTTTGAAAAACGATTAATTTCATTGACTCAGAGTCGACTCTTACTTTTGAAAGACAATAACTTTATATACGGTGCACTTTCAGATTTAAAACTTTGCTGGATGTTTTCACTCACCTGAAGCTATGTTACGCACTACAGGAAAGGTCATTTTCAAAAAATCCATAACAGGGGCCCTTTAAAACACGATAGGATGGATCCATGCTTTCATGCTGTTTATGCCAAATTCTGACCCTACAATCTGAATGTCGCAGCAGAAATTGAGACTCATCAGACCAGGCAATGTTGTTCCAATCTTCTATTCTCAAATTTTGGGGAGCTTCTGTGAATTTTAGCCTCAGTTTCCTATTCTTAGCTGACATGAGTGGCACCAGTGTGATCATCTGCTGCTGTAGCTCATCTGCTTCAAGGTTTGATGTGCTGTGCGTTCAGAGATGCTCTTCTGCAGACCTCAGATGTAACGAGTGGTTATTTGATTTACTGTTGCCTTTCTATCAGCAGGAATCAATCTGGCCATTCTCCTCTGATCTCTGGCATCAACAAGGCATTCTCTTTTTTTGGACCATTCTCTGTAAACTCTAAAGATGGTTGTATGTGAAAATCCCAGTAGATCAGTAGTTTCTAAAATACTCAGACAAGCCCGTCTATCACCAACACCCATGCCTCATTCAAAGTCACTTAAATCAGCAGATCATCTTGATCATGTCTACATGCCTAAATGCATTGAGTTGCTGCCATGTCATTGGCTGATATTGATTGGCTGGTATTTTGAGTTAGTGTGTTGCTTTGAAGTTCCTAGGGTGTTGCGGTGCAATTGCTGAGGTGTGCTAAATTGTTAGTGTATCCATATGCATTTGCTGAGGAGTTCTGCATTGTGTGGTTACTGTGTTACTGTGCATTTTTGGAATATGTTCTGTGTTGTTCATTTGTTGCTAAGCAGTTGCTGAGATGTTAGAACTGCATAGTAATGTACTAAGTGGTTGCTAGGGTGTTGCTATGTGCCTGCTAAGGTGTTCTGAGTTAAAAGCGCAGTAGTATAGGTAGAAGCTAGGGTATTCTTTGAGGTTATGCATTTAATGAGGTTTTTGAATTGTTAGTGTGTTGCTGCGCAGTTTATAGGGTGTTCTGGTTTTTCATTGTAAATCTGTATTTGAGAACCACTGAAGAACTTTTATTTTTTATTTTTTATACCTCCTCACTGTATTTATAGTCTGTTTCAGGTGCTGTCGTAGCAGTAGTGCTGTGTTTGTAGATGTATTGTGGGAGAGAACATATTTTCACACCCTTAAACTGCTTTTCAAAACCATCTCTCAGTCTCTTTCTTTTTGTTTCCTCCCCTTCTCTACATCCAAGGCAAATGTTCCCCCTACCATATCTTCCTCTTTTGTCTTGTGTGTGTGTGTGTCTGATTTTTGGATGCAGAGACAGTGCAGGAAGCAGGGCCCATGATGACATCACCACCCCTCTGTTCCAACGCACATCTGGAAATGCTCAAGTTTCAGAAAGAGAGAGAACAGCAAGAACGTGAGGGAAGAGTATACAAACGATCTTGGCATATCTGCACCACCAGCACGGAAAGGGAAATAAGGACGGGAGAGTCGGAAAAGAGAGCAAAGTTGAGGTGGGCTGTTGGACAGAATCAGGGTATGAGGTTTGACCCCCTATTTAAGGTTTGAACCCCTCCAGAGAAAGTCAAATGTTGAAGAGTGTTACAATTATATACTAAACCGTTTAAATTCTACATATTACACGGCACTCTGGAATACTTAATTTTGATTGGTTGATCGCAGAATTCTGCAGCCAAAGATTTTTGTATAGGCTAATGACACTAAACTGTGTAATTGACTATTTTCCCAGGCAACCGATTTCCTATCTCATAGTCTTCGTTCATCATATAAAGCGATCGAGTCACTTCAGAAACTTTGGACTAAACCACTCAATTCATATGGATTAGTTGTACGATCGAACATGGCCTTGTGACGGGAAGCAAAGATGCCTCCTCCAAATTCTCATGACTGATTCTGCTCCTTAAAATACAGGCCGGCTAAAGCTGAGATAATTCCAGAACTAAAACCCAGTTTTGGAGCGTCTCATAGTTGGTGGGTGGGTGGGAATTCTGACAGCTGGCTGGAGGAAATCCTGTTTCCAGTTGACATAGTTTTTTCCATCTCACCTCCACAGACATGCACACCTCTCCCGCACCCATTTGGAAACCATTAACTCAAGAGGACATCCAGTTAAGGAAACCACACATATATCTGCTCTGCTTTCATAAACAAGAGCATTTCAGATTCAATTGTGCTTTCCCCCCCTATTCGGTACTGATGTGTGTTTGCCTTATTGTAGATTTCGTCTGACCAAAGTTGTTATCGCACACATCCAAAAGTACAGCTGTGTTGTTGTGAATTTTGTCATACTAAATGTGTATTATTTACAGTATGGTGCTATTTGTCATCATACGCAGATGGAATGATTTGTGATGTTAAGTTTTAAGGGATGCAAACTAAAACTATAAATTAAGTCATAATTTAAAAATATATAAATAAAATAAATTATTCATGCAACAGTAAAACCAACTCAAATTGAAAACCAAACCAAAAATAAATAGTGAAATTGGTGTGTTTGGCATATCCCGTAGCACTTCTGTGTGCTCTGTCCCAGTAACTGTGAGTAAAAGGGTTCGTATGGGGACCAGGAGAGCGTCTTCCTGCAGTGACTCTCATGGCCACTAGTGGGCAGATCGTTCTCAAACGCCATTCAAAGGTAATGTGATAAGCTCTGCAAATGAAATCATTACCACACAGGCAGCATCTGGGCTTGCCTCTCTCACATTTTACTGGGTTTCCCACATTTATTTGTAAAAAATGACAAGTTTTAGAAAAGAGCATTTACCATTTAAATATTTTTTGATACCTGTAGGAAATCAAATATAAATGTAAGAGTGCATAAATCAGGGTGTTTCCTTTTATATTTCTCTTCCGCAGCTTAAAATAATTAACATTCATGCTCTTATTTAAAAATTTATTTTATGATTCATAATTGTGTTTGGGTGCTTTTGAGTCCAGAGTTACTCATGAGACACATCATCCACCCCCTTACATGATTACATATTTGGAATAAGCCAACAAACTTTCATCTCTTGCTCTTTGTTTGTGTATAAAGGACATGGGAAAAACTAGAGAATAAAACGAGTCACTGCGAGCATAAGCAACGAATCTGCAGTGTAGACAGCTCGGTTGACAATAACTGTTGCGTTCTCTTTCTTTCTGCCTTTATCTGTCCTCAGCTCTCTCCACCTCTCTAAATCTGCACGTTTCTTGATAAACTAACTCATTCATGGTTCTTTTTTTTTTCTCCCTTAAAGGCAACACAAGTAGATGTGAATGTACACGAACTCCTTCTGTTGTCTGGGAGAGAGATGGGGAAATGATTTGCTTGACCCACGGGATAAGGTGGAAAGAATGTACCACAGCTGGTCAACACGTTAAAGACGAGAGAGGGAAAAAAGAGAAGGGACAGAGAAAGAGGGAGTAAAAGAAGCAGAATGGGGGGTGGGTTGCTTATTTGTGTCATTATTTCCACATTCTTGTTCTGTGACCAATCCAGCCGCCAGTCCAGATCTCACCCACTCGTTCTCCAAATTTTTCCGTCTGTTTCTCGCTCCTGGGGGTCTCTGTGATGTGGCCTCAGAGAGGGCCAGGGTGGTGCCCACGTGCCCAGCTGAAGCCCTCCGTCTCCAGAAGTGCTCCAAGCAGGGATTCCCCTGTGTCTTTACTTCTGTGTTCCACATTCAGACTGTTGGCTGTGAGTTCTGCACTTTTTAGGTGGTTGGCAGTGAGTTCTAGAAGATTCCGATGGTTCCCTGTCGGTTCTGTCCGTGGGATTAATGTGGGCTCCATTTCTTACACACACTTATTGCTGACTAATTTGGAACTTTGAGTTGATTTTTGAATTCTAGAAGATTACGATGGTTCACTGTTGGTTCTAAAACTTGGATTGAAGTCCATGTGGGTTAAAATTCTTGCACACTTATTACGGTCTGATGTGATACTTTCAGTTGATTTTTGAATTCTAGAAGACTCCGACGGTTCACTGTCCTTACTAAAACTTTCATTGGGATCCATGTGGGTTCCAGTTCTTGCTCACTATATATATAGCGAGAGAGAGAGAGAGAGAGAGAGAGAGAGAGAGATAGAGAGAGAGGCTTTCACACATCTTGCTCTCTGATGTAGAACTTTCAGGAGAGTTCTAGAACATTCACACGATTCGCTGTTGGTTCTAGAGCTTTCAAGTGAATCAAGTGAACAGATTGTGAATTATTGAATACATGATTGTCTTTTCACTCAAGAACATTTGTAGTATTTTTATATAAATTTTTTTGGTCAGTGCATAAGTTCATGAGGCTGAAGTGAGAGTTTTGTTCAGCTGGTGTTTCAGTCTGTCCTCAGCAAAGATTACTGATGTCAAGCTGGTCTGCATCATCCAGGAATCTCATAAATATGGGGGGATATGGATGGGGGGGCAAAATCATCTTGATGAATAGTCCACACCTTCATCTTGAATCCTTCTAACCTCTGGATCTGTCCTGTTCTTATTTTGCACATCGTGCTCTAGGAAAAGGCAAGACGATTAAGCTTGAGGGTGAAGAGGCTGGTAAGGGGAGGATGGAAGTCTGTGTCCCGGGGCATGATCCCTCTGTCTGGTATTACTCAACAGGAAAACATCCCTACTCATGGTTCAACATCAGCAGCCCTCCTTCAGTATTCATGGGGGTTTTCTGAGAGGTCCGTGTGTGTGTGTGTGTGTGTGTGTGTGTGTGTGTGTGTGTGTGTGTGTGTGTGTGTGTGTGTGTGTGTGTGTGTGTGTGTGTGTGTGTGTGTGTGTGTGTGTGTGTGTGTGTGTGTGTGTGTGTGTGTGTGTGTGTGTGTGTGTGTGGATTTGTTAGTGTTTACAGAAGAAGTCTTTCTGGAAAAAGATTTACTGCCATCCATCACTACTAAACTAAACACGCTAACCTGCACTAGACACACTAACCTAGAGACAACCAGCTAAATGATTCAATTTAGCAAAACTGGACTATAAAATAACAATGTTTGGCAGTAAATCAGAACATATCCGGACGCTGACACATCAACCAAAACGTTACACGCATTTACCCCCACATTTCTCCACTATCTCATTGCCTTTCCATATGCTTCTCCCCCTTTTCCATCGCCGTTTATCCTGAGGTTTTAGGAGCCGCTTAATAATGGAAAAAAAGCCAGAGAATATTTTCCAGCTCTCAAAACCCCAGAGCCCTTAGTAATTTTATGGAGTGAGTCAGGATGTCTGCTGAAGAGAGAGAGAGAGAGAGGGGGAAAGAAAAGAAAGAAAAAATAGTACAAAAAGAAGCCGATTGTCTTTATACAGTAGTAGAAAACATGAAGATCTGTTGTATCATTCTCTCCCTTGCTCACTGCATCAATTATTTCTGACTGTCTTGTTTTATTGAAGTTGTATGATCTCTCTCTCTCTCTCTCTCTCTCTCTCTCTCTCTCTCTCTCTCTCTCTCTCTCTCTCTCTCTCTCTCTCTCTCTCTCTCTCTCTCTCTCTCTCTCTCTCTCTCTCTCTCTCTCTCTCTATGTTCTCCATGGATTTCTTGGCTCCTGTGGATCTCAGACAGAAGGATTGAAAGAGAGAGTGGTTAAGATGTATTCGGAACAGAAGGACAACTGGGGTCTACTAAAGAAAGAGATCCTTCATGGTCAGGATCATTTTGTAAATGGAAAGAAAAATACAACTGCACACTCACTTACAAGTAGATATATTTTGTGTAGATTATTTTTCTGTACTAAGTCTTTTTGCTTTAATGCTTCACTAAAGGAATTTTGGAAATGTACCATGAATGCCATGGTATTCTTTGAAATAGCTTGGAGTAGCATGTAAATATAATGGTAAAAAATAAAACAGATACTAAAAACAATATTAGATTGTAAAATCAATCTTACTCTACAAAAACAAACAAACAAACAAACAAACAAACAAACAAACAAAAAACTATTGGTGCCAAGGTACAGCAAAACTATCAAATGATAGTACTATAGTACAGAAATGTATGTATCATGGTGTTTGTGTAGTACTATGACATTTCCAAGAATACCATGGTACTACAATGGTACATGTCAAAAACTACAATGGTAGTGCCATGAAAAACATGTCCAAATATCATGATGAGCATGTTCAACATGCCACAGTGCATGTCGAAAATACTATGATAGTACCATGGTATATGTAAAAAATACAGTGGTAGTACCATGATACAGTACATCTTCAAAATAACATGATAGTATCATGGTACATGTCCAAAATACCATGATGGTAGTACCATGATAAAGTACATGTCCAGAATATCATGATAGTACCACGTTCAAAATACCATGGTAATTTTTTAAAAATATCATGGTAGTACCACGGTGCATGTCCAAAATACCAATACTAAAATATGACAGTAGCATGATAAATGTCAAAAATGTTCAGAATATTATGGCACCATGGTTGAAAAACACTGTGTTACCATGATACAGTACATGTCCAAAATACCATAATGGTGCATGTCAAAAAATACAATAATATCATCATGGTGCTTTTTTTTTGGTAAGTGACAAGAATATTATGGTGCTACACTGAACGGGACTAAAAGAATTACCATGGTACATGACCTAAAACACGCTAGCACCATTGTACAGGTCTATGAAAACATGGCATTTCTGATACTTTTATGTTAGTTTGCTTCAGTTATACCTGTTTGCTTTGACTGTATCACAGAAAAAACAAAACAAAAAAAACATGGCATTATGCCCAGAAAACCATGGTACTCTTTGTAAGGGCAGTGAGAGTAATTGTTGTAATTACGAACGCTGAATCCTCGCTGTTTCTTTCCCGTGATGGATGTTGAATGCTTGTTTAATTGTCTGTATTCAGTCTTTTTCATTGTCATTGTCATCTGAGAGAGTCTTTAATGGCCGTCAGTGGTGATGTTAGTCTGGAATGTTCTGTCAGGTCTCAGTGAAAGGGAAAAACAGCAGAGGAAAGTTGTACTCAGAATTAAAAGGTCATAAATCAGGATTAATGTCACACCTGCTGACATCTAAATGACACACGTCCCCAGGCCAAGGCTTTTAAATACGGCAGTGCTTTAGTGAACGTGTGTGTGTTCCCAGTCTGCTATCCAGAAGAATCTGTTGAAAGCTTTCAGAAATGACCTGCTCTTCATCTGAGCAGTGATTTACACCGCTATTGTGTCCGTGTGTCTAAGCAAGAGGACTGACAGTGGCCATTACTGAACCCGAAACGAGCACACACTCTCCCAGCGCAAAGCCAGCTGATTACAGGTTTACACCGCAAACGCACCGTGCTTTCTTTACTGGTGGCTGTGAGGTTTTCTTCCGCACAAATGTGGATGTTGTTTTTATGGTAAAGAGTGGTGAGGTTTAGACATGCAGTGTCTGTCTGACTGAAGATGTTACTCACTTCAATCAGAGACGCACTACATTCACTTGCTTGTTTAGGAAGTCACTTAAACAGTGTCATTTTCTTTATGGGTGATTTTTACATAATTTTTACATAATACATGTGTGTTTACTTTGTATACTTATTTTGTATATATAAATACACACACACACACACACACACACACACACACACACACACACACACACACACACACACACACACACACATGCATCTATATATTTAAGATTTTTTTAAATGTATATATAAAATATTATATATATATGTTTTTATAAAATGTATATACTATATATATATATATATATATATATATATATATATATATATATGTGTGTGTGTGTATATATACACTATATATATGCAAATATTTATTAAATATATACATGCATATGTGTGTATATACAAAATAATTATACAAAGTACATACACATATATTATGTAAACACAAACTTTTATTTTGAATGCGATTAATCGTTGACCAGCACTAAAATATTTTTTTTCAGATATAATAATTTAAAAATTTGAATAAACTAAAGGCAGTACAACAAAAACTACCATGATGTATGAATATTTACGGATAAAAAAAATTATCAATAAGGTTTTTTGCACATTACAATAATGATTTACTCATGCAGATTTGTGAATTGTCGATTTTAGGATATCAATTTTTTTGCAATGTGGCATTCTTTTTATGACTTTTATTGTAATACGTAACGTCTAGACTTTTTACTTTAGATTTTTTTTATTCCCATTATTCTCAATTATGCTGATTCACATTACATTTTCATAAAACATTCCTTTTTTATTAATTTAAATTATAACGCATTTATACACTATGGTAGTAGTTAATAATCTATACAATCTACAAAAAAACATTTCATATAGTATATAAATTGTAATGCTTTAAAATCTAAATTATATTTGTATATTTTATTTTATTTAACATAACTTTTATCACATTACAATAATGAGAGTTAGATTTTTTGCTGGGAAATGTGCTAAACTATCATGAAAATAAAGTCACAATGTTTTTTGAGAGCGAGAGATTCACTCCGTTTGATTAATGGACTGTTCTTATGTAATGTAGGAAATGTAGTTTTGTGCTATAATCCTGTTTCTCTTTCTCCTCTCAGCCTCCTCTTATTTGTCTTTTCTGCCTGTCTAATTCTTTATTTCTCTCTCTTCCGGACCAGTTCCTATTTATCTTTGGAAAAAGGTTGGAAATACTCAATAGTTCCAGGAAAATTCTTTAGATTCTCACCAGAGGAGGGGTGTGGGGTCTCATCAGAGGAGTCCCCATCACAACACAACCAGATCCTCTGAGGCAGAGTGTGTTAAACGTGCACATATTTCAGTTCAAGAGCTCTGACATAAATTCAACACCACATGATGCAATTTGTCTGAAAAATACTGTCTGTCGCACTCTGTTGACCTGTCTTTCTCTCTTTTATAACTTTTATGTGTGGTGCTTTTTCATTTGTCCATTACGGATGTCCCTCCCCTGCACTGTGATTGGCTGTTGTGTGCGACTCAGGTGTGCTGTCATTGGCTCGGTTTAACGTAAGGCTCCAGGTAAAATAGCAGAGCTCCAGCCATGCTTAAAGGTGAAAAGACACACACACACACACACACACACACACACACACACACACACACACACACGCACACACACACGAAGAAAAGCTAACTGCACAAAATCTGGACCTGTAGTAAGCAGACTACATTGGCAAACTACATTGGCAAAGACTCATGTGAAGGAAAGAAAGTTGATGAAATAGTCATAAAGAAAGAATGGAGTTAGTTCTGTGCATTCACCATGCGTCCCCCACCCTCCTGCTGGACCATGCAGTGAGCTCAGATGATGTCAGGGAGAGAGAGAGAGCACATATGTTTCTGCTGTTACAGCAACCGTATGGAGAAAGAAAGGGGGAGGGAGAGAAAAGAAGAAAGGAGAGGGAGGAGGGGAAAAAGAGTTATCAAAGACGGGAGGGACTGATGAACTGCTGGGCGGAGCTTGTCTGTGATAAAGCACGCCTCTCGTCACTAAGCCGCGCCCACTTTTCGCTGCACTGGATGTGAAAAGAAGGAAATCCTCTCTCGTTTTTGTTTTTCTTTACAGTTTTGGGGAAGATACTTTGAAAGTCTTTCTAGCTACTAACTATAACTTGAGGTATAGTTTAAAGTAGTTGTTTATATTTGATTTGTAGTATTTATCTTATATGGTGGATATAAATTTAAAACAAGTAAAAATAAAATAGCATTTTCATGGAAATATTAATTGATTTAATGATTTCAACATAAATAGGTTTACTTGATTTTTATTTATTAAATAATTTGTTCATTAAACACTCGTCCATAATCTTTATTAACCTTGAGCAGATACATTTACACAAATAAAACGACTCGGTTACTAACGTAACCTCGGTTCCCTGAGAGGAGGGAACGAGTATTGCGTAATGCTTACGCTATGGGAAAACTCCTTTTCTCGAGAAATATTGAAGTCTTTATGTAAAACGCATTGCAGCTGCACAGCATACAGCAATGAGCGAGGCAGCTCGGTCATTGGCTGTGCTGCGGCAACTTGCACGAACCAATGACGGGGCGACTCTGAACCCGCTTCCAATGAGCGTGCTTCGCGTCCACGCGCGTCAGAGCCCGCCAAGATGGGCGTGGCCAAGGGCTATATATTGGGCGCCCCGTCGTCTGAGTTCTTTAGGTTCAATCGACTGAAGCAAATTGACCAAGCACAAGCACGGCAGATTACGCAATACTCGTTCCCTCCTCTCAGGGAACCGAGGTTACGTTAGTAACCGAGTCGTTCCCTTTCGAGAGGTCTCTCCTATTGCGTAATGCTTACGCTATGGGAACGCCATGTAAAACGCCGTGCGTGCTGACTTCGCTTCTATTAAGCCGGAGGCCGGTGCCTGAGCTTTTGAGCGAAGTAATTATCCAACGAGCCAGCCGAAGGCGGGCTTTATAAAGGGACAACGTGGAACGGCCCAAAGGGCGTCCAAAGACACACACAAGCACATTTTTATGTACTGTCATGTATGAAAAATCCTCCACATCAGATGCAAAGATGTGATTCTATGAGGGAGGAGACAATGCTCAGCATGTACACACCCCAGCCTATGCATAGTTAGACCGACAGTATGTTAGAGTGCAATGAGGGGACCTGTAGGTTATAAAACCTGATAAATGTGGACGGTGAGGCCCAGCCTGCAGCCGCACAAATATCTTGAATGGGTATCCCACTCGACCACGCCCACGAGGAGGCCATGCCTCTCGTAGAGTGAGCTCTGATGCCCAAGGGGCACTGAAGGCCCTTGGCTTCATAAGCCAGCGCTATAGCATCAACTATCCAGCGCGATATTCTTTGCTTTGACACAGCCAGACCCTTAGTGCGGCCGCCAAAGCATACGAACAACTGCTCTGTCTGTCTGAACAGGGCAGAACGTTCCAAATATACTCTGAGTGCCCTGACCGGGCAGAGTAAATTAGCGTCACTTTCGTCTGCTGGGGACGATAGCGCGGCCAAAGATATCACCTGTGCTCTGAAAGGAGTAGAGAGCACTTTAGGAATATACCCGTGTCTTGGCCTGAGGACAACCCTGTTGTCGTTAGGTCCAAACTCCAGGCAGGTAGCGCTTGATGACAGCGCGTGCAGGTCGCCCACTCTCTTGACCGAGGCGAGAGCCAGCAAGAGAGCAGTTTTGAGCGAGAGCTGTTTAAGGTGCACAGTTCGGAGGGGTTCGAACGGGGCACGCTTAAGTGCGTCCAGGACCATGGCCAGGTCCCAAATCGGCACCGAGGGGGGACGTGGGGGATTTATCCTCCTGGCGCCCCTCAGGAAACGAACAACTAGGTAGTTTTTCCCTAGTGTGCGTCCTTCGACCGGTTCATGTGATGCCGCTATGGCAGCCACATATACTTTGAGCGTGGAGGGGGTGCGGCCTGCCTCCAATAGCTCTTGTAAGAAAACGAGCACACTCGGTACTTCGCATGTCTCAGGATTCAGGTTCCTGGACTTGCACCAGTCACTGAACACCTTCCATTTCTGGGCATATAAGCGCCTCGTAGAGGGCGCTCGCGCCTCAGTGATGGTTCTCAACACTCCACTGGGGAGGTTCCCGGGAATCCGTTGAGGGGCCACGCATGGAGGGCCCACAGATCGGGGCGGGGATGGAGGATCGTCCCGTTGGCCTGCCTGAGGAGATCTAGCCTCAGTGGAATCGGCCATGGGGCAGATTGTATCATCTGCATCAGTTCTGGAAACCACGTCTGGTTTTTCCAGAGTGGGGCTACCAGGAGCACTGCACATTTCTCCTCCCTGATCCGACTGATGACCTGAGGTAGCATCGCAACCGGAGGGAAGGCATACAGCGGGCGGCTCGGCCAGACTTGGGCGAGCGCGTCCGTGCTCTTTGAAAAGAAGAGAGGGCAGTGCGTATTTTCCTTGGAGGCAAAGAGGTCGACCTCTGCTCTGCCAAAGGTTTGCCATAACCACTGAATCGTCAGGGGGTGGCGAGACCATTCTCCTGGGAGAACTTTGTCTCTGGACAGCATGTCCGCTCCCTGGTTCAGAACACCTGGCACATGCGCTGCTCTCAGTGAGCGCAGGTTGCGCTGGGACCATAGGAGGAGCTCCCTGGCCATCGAGTGCAGGGAGCTCGATCTGAGTCCACCCTGACGATTTATATGCGAGACTACCGTCATGTTGTCCGTTCGGACTAGGACGTGCTCGTCCCTCAGGTACGGGAGCAGGGCTCTGAGAGCCAAAGCGACCGCTTTCAATTCCAGACAGTTTATATGTAGGCGCTTCTCCGGGTTTGACCACAAGCCGGAGACAGGCCTGCCCTCGTAAAGGGCCCCCCAACCTATTTTGGAGGCATCTGTCGTGATCATCTTTCTCCTTGTGTTTACACCCAAACTCACGCCGGACTGATACCAGTCGACAGCTTTCCAGGGCGTCAGGGCTTTTATGCAGCCGTGATTTGCTCTGATTAAAAAGTGGCCCGAGCGCCACGCGTGGGTGGGAACACGGCTTTTGAGCCAGCGTTGGAGAGGACGCATGTGCAACAATCCTAGCTGGAGTACAGCTGATGCTGAGGCCATGAGACCGAGCATCCTCTGAAACCGCTTGACGGGGGCGCGCGCGCCCGCTCTGAACGATGTTGCAAGGCGCCGGATAGTGAGCGCGCGCTCTGATGAGAGGCGCGCCGTCATCTGCACTGAGTCTAGCACTATTCCCAGGAAAGAAATATTCTGACTGGGGGATAGCATGCTCTTTGCAAAATAGATTTTTAGACCTAGGCACTCTAGATGACTGATAATCCAAGACCTGTGTGTCACTAACTGGCTCTCTGATTGTGCTAGTATTAGCCAATCGTCGAGATAATTTAGTATTCGCACTCCCCGCTGTCTCAGGGGGGAAAGTGCTGCATCCATACATTTCGTAAATGTACGGGGTGCCAGTGACAGGCCGAATGGTAGTACTGTGTACTGGTATGACTGTCCCTCGAAAGCGAATCTCAGAAATGGCCTGTGATGAGGCGCTATTGGAATGTGAAAGTAAGCGTCTTTCAGATCCACTGACAGAAACCAATCCCTCGGGCGAACTTGCGCGAGGATATGCTTAGTAGTTATCATTCTGAACGAACGAATCATTAAAGCTTTGTTCAGATGTCTGAGATCTAGAATGGGGCGGAGACCGCCGTCCTTTTTCGGGACGAGAAAATAGCGGCTGTAAAAACCTGCCTCGCTCATAGAGGGGGGGACTGTTTCTATAGCGCCTTTCTCTATCAGTTTGAGCATCTCGGTGCGTAGAACATGTGAAACATCTTTTCTCACTTTCGTCTCTACCACCGCTGTGAAGCGGGGCGGTCTGCGAGCGAATTGAAGCGAGTAACCGTGTTTTATTATGTTCAAAACCCATTTCGGCATGTCGGGGATATTTTCCCAAGCTTTCGCTCGCACAGATATGGGCTGAATGTTGGCCGGGGGCGTGTAGCAGTGACGTATGGCTCCCGCCAGCGAATCGTTCTGTGTTAACACCGAGCTTACAGCTCTCAGCGGCGCGGACGCGCGCTGAGCAGCTCTGCTGAATGCCGAGTGCAGGGGTGCGTTTGAGATTACAGGCACGCTCGCTGTAATGCTCACAGAGTGAGATGGGGAAATGTTTAACACTGTGTGTATAGTGCTTATGGGTGGGGGTGCATAGACTCTGGTAGGCACGCGCGCCACTTTCATAAAACTTCCCGCTCGTGGCGGGAGGTTTTTGGCCATATAAACAGTGTTTGTGAGTTGGGGTGCGTGCATAACAGCGGGCACACGCGCTACTCTTATACAACTTCCCGCTTTTACTGGGGAAGTGTTTATAACTGTGGGAACAGTGCTTGTGTGTAGTGGTGCATACGTAACAGTTGGCACACAACCTACATTTATGGGGCGTCCAGCCTGAGCTGGGAAAACATTTGGCACTGCGTTGACAGTTTTGATATGTGGGAATGCGCACTTTGGTGTGGACACGTGAACCTTTAATGACACAGGCAGAAAATAGCTCTTTATGTGATTTCTGTGTGTCGCCGTAAAAACGGCGTTTGTTTGCAGGTGGGCGAGCTGTGTTGCTGGCACATTTGCTGCTGTATAGACATTTCCAGCCGCCTGTAAGGGGACTGGGTAATGCTTTAGACGTTTTGGAGAGAGCGGTCCGGCTCTCGCGAGACACGCGCTCTCCCTTTTCCTCCCTGTAGCTAGGAGGACTTACGAGGCTCTGGGTTCAGCACAATCCTGGGCCGAGGTCCCCGTCGCTCGGGCGGTTGCTTCCTGTTGGCAGAGCGCGAGCGGCGTCGAAAATCCGTTTCAGGTTTGGGCTGAGAAACGGGGGGCGCCGTCTTAGCCCGCTGCTGTGGAGGCGGCCGTTGGCGGCTCTGCGATGAGCTAGATCTCTTGGGCAGGAAGTGACGCATAGCCTGTGAGTCCTTAGGGCTTCGGTGAAGCGCTCGGCGAACTCCTTCACCGCTGGTCCAAACAGGCCGTCTTGGGAGATAGGCGCGTCGAGGAAAGACGCCTTATCTGCATCCTTCATATCTGTTAGCGTCAGCCACAGATGGCGCTCAAGGACAGTCAGGTTAGCCATAGCACGGCCGATGGATTGGGCGGTGGCTTTTGTGGCTCGCAGCGCTATGTCAGTGGCGCTGCGTAGGTCCTTAAATGCCTCAGGCTCGGGTCCAGACTCGTCCATACTGCGGAGAAGTTTGGCTTGAAACACCTGGAGGACAGCCATAGAGTGAAGCGCTGATGCAGCTTGGCCGGCGGCGGCGTATGCGCGACCGGCGAGAGCTGAAGTGGACCGGCAAGGCTTCGAGGGATGAGAAGCTTTAGCTTTCCATCCAGCATTGGAGGGTGGACACAGATGATTGGCCACAGCCTCCTCGAGGGGTGGAGTCCCCTCATAGCCTCTTTCTTTCGCGCCGTCCACGGAGGAGAGCGACAAAGAAAAAGAAGGCTTCAGGCGAGCGGAGTGCGGGGCTTTCCACGACTTCGTGAGTTCGTCGTGAACTTCCGGGAAGAAGGGGGAGGGTCTTTGTCGAGGGGCCTGTCGGCGCCCCTGCAGGAACCACTCGTCCAGTCGGCTGCGGGTGGGTTCTTCCAGGGAAGACCAATCGAGCCCGAGGTCTTCCACGGCCTTGGAGAGAATGCGGACGATCTCTGAGTCCATGCTGGAGCCCGCGCTCGTGCCCGCTAATGTCGAAGGCGCGGGGTCGAAGGACGAGCCCGGCCAGTCGTCGGATGCAGCATCACAGGAAAAACTGTCATCCTTATCTTCGTCATCCCCTGACGCGCCAAACGAGACGAGCCCCATCGCTCCGCTGGAGGGGTGCTGGTCCGCCTGTGTGAACTGGACTGGCGGCGGGGAGTCTTCGGGTGGCGGTGAAGCACGCGGGGATTGGCCCGGCGTGACATCACTGCAAACCGCGTGCTCCGGCAGCCTCTGTGAGCGGCGTTTTTTCTTTCGCGGCTCGACCAGAGGAGATGGCAGCACGGAAGAGGTGGGCTCTTTCGCGGTGAAAATGGCGAAGCGAGCGCGCAGCTCGGTGAGGCCCAGGGCGTCACACTCGGGACATCCGCCTCGAGTAAGGGCAGCCTCTGCGTGGTCCGGTCCCAGGCCGCGGGCGCAAATGATGTGACGATCCCCATCTTGAAGAGGGCCTCGACACAAAGCGCAGGAAGGCATTTGACGCCTTGAAAAATTGCTCTTTTAGAAAAAGTGTCGCGGGGGCGAACACTGAAAGCTTTGAAAAGGATATGGTGATGATGCGCGCCGGATGTCTTAGCAGAAGGGTGATCGAAGGCGGCTGAAGGCGCCGGCGGCCTCGAAGCAGTCCTGCTGTAGGCTTGTCGACGGCGGCGGCGGCGAAAGACTCCAATAATCCGGAGGATCAGCGAAGAGAAGGTTCTTTGCTGAAGGAGATTAAATCTAAAGAACTCAGACGACGGGGCGCCCAATATATAGCCCTTGGCCACGCCCATCTTGGCGGGCTCTGACGCGCGTGGACGCGAAGCACACTCATTGGAAGCGGGTTCAGAGTCGCCCCGTCATTGGTTCGTGCAAGTTGCCGCAGCACAGCCAATGACCGAGCTGCCTCGCTCATTGCTGTATGCTGTGCAGCTGCAATGCGTTTTACATAAAGACTTCAATATTTCTCGAGAAAAGGAGTTTTCCCATAGCGTAAGCATTACGCAATAGGAGAGACCTCTCGAAAGGGAACTAGAAAGCATCCTAATGTAACGTAACTGTTTTGAAAACAGTGATGAGTAACACAATTCAAGTGTAAGATAAAAAGACTCTTTTTCAGAACATATCTTGAATTATAGGTTTATATTTCTTATCCTATTGGCAAATTGTATAAAGCATAAATCTATATTTAGTGTGAGTTTTATACTTAAAACAATAATAAAACAATTAAAATTACATTTAGGCCTATACATATATGGGAAAATACACTTACAAATTTCACAGTCACAAATGATTCAGTGAATCTTTTTTGAATGATCCATGAAGAAATGAACAGTTTCACTTGCCCTGGTTAGCTGTAAAGCTGTGTTTGCAATAATAGCACAATGTGACACATAATAGCCATGTTGTCTATTGCACTGTATACTATTAAGTTTAATTAAAGTGCTGTCTCATGTCACTTTCAACCCTCTCTATGTCTTCAAAACTGTCTCTACTGTATATCCTGCAGTCCATGTTGCATCCGTTCAGAATCCAGACCATGAGAAAGTTTTAGGAACATGGTCTGTTTGTAAACGTTTTTCAAGAGTGTTGATGGGGGATCCGGGGAGAGGAACAGCTGTTTTTTATGGCAGAAATTTACAGCTCGTCTGACTGTTCATGGTTGTTATGAAATTGGTGTTTAGTATGATAATGATTTGAAGTTCAGTGACTCATTCATGTTCCCCTTGTTATGATTCACAATCACCACAAGGAAACGTTGTGTAACGTGCACAATAATTAGTTGCACTTATCCTGTTCTCATTACAATGACGAAGCGTGCAAATGCAGATGTCTGAAGACTCGATCAGTGTGTACTATTAACTGTTTATCTGTGTAGTGTAGCATCTACATCAGGTTTGCACATGCTGGCTGCGTGACCCTGTCTGCATGTTTAGAAGCACAGGATAAAAGTAAAACGATGAAATGTTTCTGAGACACTGAAATATAGCAGTGCAAAGCTCCAGATTGCAGAGTTCAAAAACCTAGAGGCAATTTTCCTAAAGAGTACATGTGAGAGCTGGGTGGGTGTGAGTGTGTCTACATTTGTGTGAGGTGATGTCACACAGACCTTCAACTTTATGCTATATAATTCTTAAAGGGACAAATTACACACCCAAAATCAAAATTTTGCTTTTATTTATATTTTATTTATTTTTTATGCATTGAAAAAAAGTATGGTAATACAGTGTGATCATTTTTTCATGTGAAAAATTTTTTCATTGTGAAAACACGAACACACACACACACACACACACACACACACACACACACACACACACACACACACACACACACACACACACACACACACACACACACACACACACACACACACACACACACACACACACACACACACACACACACACACACACACACACGACATGACATGACACGTTTACAACTTAACTACATCAGTGTGAAAGATGCCTGTCCTCAATATTCCCTGAACAGAGAAGAGAGAATACACAGTGTAATCCAATGAAATAAACACACATGCTGCATATTTTAATTGAATCATGTGGGTTTATTTTTGCAACACCATTTCATTCTGAATGTCCTTCAACATTATTGCTCATCTCTGCCAGTTTAAGGTGGTTACCGGTTTTACAGAGTTTCTGTCTGGTCCAAGCTGTTCATTATAGCTGGTTCAAGCAATCTTTGATCCACTGGGCTCATAGATATATAAATCCCACTTTAAGTTTGCATTACCTGGTTTTTCCAAGCAGAAATTGCTGATGTGGTTTTTCAGCTGGTGCATTACATGTTACAGATGTAGTCCCCCTCATGCAGCTCTGAAACTGGCTTCACTGGGCTCATTGTGGAGCTGCTCCGTGGGGTTTACCTTAACTGAGACAGACAGACATAATACTCATATTTACCCCTAAATGTTAGATCCAGTGGGGACAGACCAGGTTCCCAGCAGCATGAGTAACTAGACCTCAGTATGAGCAGACCTACTGTAGCTCTAGTGCTTCAATATAACATCATTAGGAAAAAACAGCATGCACACAATGATCTACAGAGACACTTACTCATAAACATTAAAGGTGTTCTTAATTTATTTTATTTTAATCAAAAATGTAGCATTATATTTTATTGCTATCTCAAACCTCAATGAAGTTCTTATTTCATTTTATTTTGTAGAACTTTTGTTTTATTGCTTTACCGGCTTCATAAAACCTTAATTTTTTTATTTGATTAAAATGTGTAGTATTATATTTTATCTCTACATCAAACCTTCATAAACCTAATGTAGTAAAGGTATTTTATTTTTTTTATTTTATTGCTATATTAGCTTTGGAAACTTATTGAAATTCTTTTTCCCTTTATTTTATTGAAATGTGTAGTATTTTATTTTGTTGCTATAACTTTGTAAACTGAATGTAGTTATTTTACTGTATTTTCTTTTCAGCAGTGCTTTTCATCCTGTAATATTATCTTTGTAAATTAACAGTTTTACAGAGTTTAACTGCACCTGCATGTCAGTATTTTATGAATTTTATTTTATGGTGTTATGAGCAGGGCAGTCTGTTTATTTGATGGGGTTTAAATGTTATATGAATGTCATTTTGTTTTGAAAAATGATTTGGAAGAATATTTTAATGAAATGTTTAATTTTATAGAAACTGATTAATAGTTTCAGAAAATGCTTTAGTGATTTATAACAACTGTAATGAAATGCTGCTTGTAATTTTTTTCTGTCCCTCTCTTGCACATTTTTTTTTCAGACACAGACCGTCTTTAGAACTGTGTGTGTGTGTGTGTGAGAAGCATCTGCCAGTGGGCATGTAGGTGATGTTTGTGTGTGTGTAAATGGTTTATATCCCCAAGTGTGCTTGATAATAGTTTATTTTGTCTCATCCAGGGCTTTCATCATCACGGGCAGGGCACGCTGTGTTTGTGCATGTGTGCATGAGTCTACCAGTGACTCTGAAATCACTAGATCATACAAAATTAGTGAAGAGAAAGCAAGTAAGAAAGAAAATAATAAGGTAAAATGCTTATTCAATGACACAAATGATTATTCAATAGCAATACAACATTATTCATTTATTCAGGCAAATATCCCCAAAACGTCTTCTAGAATAGCTAGATTAGATGTGATGGGGTTGTTCTCATTATTTCCTGCGTGTTTGTTTGAAAGGTAATTCCAGTTTGAAGTAATTTGACCTTTTGACCCCACACTGGTGGTCTGTAGATCACTACAGCAAAACTAGAGAGTGTGGATGACCTTTACCCTCAAGTATTCTCGATAAAATGTACTAAAAATGTCCAAATATTTGATAAATGTTAAATGTAAACATCCTTTGAATGGTTCTGCTACTGGGAAAATTACGTTTGTAGCTGCTTTCTAGCCGATCCAGGTTCCAGGTCAGATCACGTTCATATAATCTGTGACAACTAATCTAACCAAACTAATCACTGGCCTCATCAAAGTTTTATTGTGTTATGCCAGTAGCTTCCACTGTAGACGCGGTAATATAATTAGTCTGGATATGGCATTAAATAAAAATATGTACCTTTCAAATCAGGTTTTGTTTCATGGCTCAATATACTGTCTTTTTTAGTAAACCAATCGAAACTGTAAATAACTTGAATGATTATGCAGTTTCATTGTATGAACGAGAAGCGTTGATATTTTGATAACCTTTTTTTGTTCTTTACTTTAGGCTACTTTACTTTAATGTTAATTTTTACAGGGACAATGAAGTAATTGCACCAGAGTTAGCTAAAAGCTCATTTACATCTACTGTCCCTGGGCAGATAAATAAATAAAATAACATACAATATTAAGAAAAAAAAAAGTTGGGTGCAAACAAAAAACATATGGGTGCAAAAGATTGAACTTGAATGAATGATTTGTGCCACAGTGTTTTAGATGATCACCTTATTAATACACAACAATGCAGTTATTAAAGATAAAAATATATATTTATTAAAAGATCTGAGGGGACACGTGTGACTGGACACTGACACAAAAACAGATTTAAAGAAAGAATAAGAAAAGATCAAATGGGCAACGGGAAATATAAACCCCCTTTTCATTTTTCTGTGAGTGTGTGTGTGTTAGATTCCAGCATATGGCTTTCCCTTTTTGATTCATCACCCCTACAGAAGGAGAACAAACCTCTCTCTCTCCTTCATTCTCTCTCTCTCTCTCCGGTCTTTAAGGAGCAATCTGAGCCAGTCCAGTGTCTGACTCTTCCCAGCATGCCTTTGTGGGTATAACGTAATCAAAAGTGGGTTTGTATTGTGGGAAAACAATTGTGAGAAAGTAAAAGATATTTCCCATACAGAATACCACCTGCTCACTAAATCAGAGAGAGTAAGAGAGATGGGGCTATGTCTATCCGTCCATCTGTTTGTCTGTCGGTCTGTCCTTCTGTTCATCTATCTGTCCATCTGTCTATCATGTTTACAAAGATGTTTCTCCAGCAGGATGAATCTTTGGACATATTTTTGGGAGAATATTTGTGAGTTTCTTAAAGGGACACACAGCATCTGTTGGGCACATGTGCTGTGAGATGTGAGAGTTTCCCAGAGTGCCTTGCTTGATAAATTCATGGCTTTTAAAATTACCATTACAGGATTGCACATTTCAGTGGTATATTTACACATTATCAGAGTTTTTTTTCTTACCGTGAATATGACCTTTGACCTCCCACACTTAAACTGACTTAGAGAACGTAAGGTTTGACGGGTGAGTTGCAGGCAGCACTAAAGGCTCAAGGGTAATTGTTTTTGAAGGACTGTCTGCGCTGAATGATATGGAGGTTCTGCATGTTCTCTGACTCACAGACATTCCTTCAGACAGCACATGCTCTCAGTTTATTTGACCTCAGTTTGGAGCTGCTATGAAGCAGACGCTCATTTCAGCAGGGACCATTTTGTCATTCAGCCATTTATCTGTCGAAATTTTAGGATGATCTGAATTTGTTTATTTCATTTAAAACTCATAAACTCCTCTTGGTGGATTTGATGTTCATTGAGGTGGTGAATGTCATGATCTCCTGCAGCCTTTCGGTAGCTCAGCAATGCTGAAGAGTCAGACACAATGTGCCTACAATACATATTCAGTTCAGTGGCTCCAAAAAATATACTCTTAACAGCACTTAAAAATGAATGTCGGTGTATTAAATAACAAAATGTTGAACCAAGTGGTGTACATTTCAAAGAAAGAGAGCACAAACACACTATTTAAATAAAACATAATGCAGAAAAGAGTTTTTTGATGATCAATTTGTTTTTGGCAAATGTTTATTCATTACCGTACATTGTCAGAATCATTCAGCAGCGTTTCTGGAATTGTTTGGAATCTTCAGAGTAACTGAAGCCACTGTAGAACATCTTGTATGGTTCTGGAATGCAGCTGACTGGAATAATGCTGACTCAGTCAATGTGTGGCTTTGTTCCATATCCCACCGCAACAGAACAGACTAAGAGATTCCATGAACCTGGTCTGGAGAAACCTCACACTCCTTCATGAAGGCTGATGAAGCTCCAGAATCTGTGGGTGACTTTTTTCTTTTTTAGCATGTATTACTGGCACAGGCAAATCCATCTTATAGCTGGAGTCACTTGCAGGAACTCAATGTTCTGTTTCAAAAAAAAATCTAAGGGGTCCAACGTGTGTCCTGACCGACTAACAACCCCCACTGTCCAAATTTACTACTGAAAGATGCTCTAAATTTTGACTGCAATTTTCTGGTCATAGCCTACTGCAGATTTTCAATTGTTCCAGATTAGATTTTCTTGTTTTCAAGCCATTTCTTCATACACTCTTAAAAATTAAGGTTCCAAAAGCTGCCGCAATGCCATAGAGGATCCATTTTGGGTTCCCCAAAGAACTTTTCAGCGAACAGTTCTTAAAGGAACCACTCACTATAAAAATATTTTGTGAGTCGAAAAAGGTTCCATGGATGGTAAAAGTTATTCACTGAACCACCATTTGCAATAAAGAACCTTTATTTGACCTGACAGAAAAGAGGTTTTCAGCCAAACTTCAGATGGAGTTATTTGGGTGCTAAAACAACATAAACAGCGAGTCTTATTGTCTCATTTAATTTGATTTGAGATGTCTAAGTGATGTCTAAAAATACCCAGACGTGAATATTCCTGGGAATCTCCTAACATGTTTTTAACAGCCTATCATTATTCAAGAACATGAAGTCTGTGTGAAACTGAATTACTCGACACACAGCCTCAGATCTGCCCTTTAAAACCCGTTTACTGAGGCCGCACGTAATAAACAACAACCACACACACAGATTCTGACTCTGGATCAGTTTCATGTAGCCACAAGTATTAGCACAGACACATAAACAGTTCTTGTGACAGAGTTAAAAGGAACGTGTATTTTAAAAATGCATAATGTACACTGTAATATATAAGTGTATATATATATATATATATATATATATATATATATATATTTGCTATTTTGAATATGAAGAAAAGTCTATAAAATATAAATATGTAGTTTAGAGTTATTCTGAGTTTATCTGTGATCAGTTAATTGGCACGATAAGTTGGACTATCGATTTGTTCTGGTCTGCATGAACAATAGGGGGAGAGCTCGCGGGAATTCTCCATTCTACATAAAGTTTGCAGTGGAGAAACAGAGAGTGCGAGTTCTCTTACATAGGTTCACTCAACGATGCGTAGCTTTAAGACGCAGTGGGAACGCCCTCTGGGTGTGCCGATTGTCTGAAGCCCTTATAGAATCACGCCAATTCATTGGCTGATGCCGTGGGCGCTGCCCCGACACTCTTACGTCGTAACATTATATACGCTGCTCCTCAGATGTCTCTGCCTTCACGAAGCAGCCATTTCATGCCCTTCACTTTCGGCTTTTCTGAGCCCGAAAACTTCGGATTACAACTGCTTCATCACCTTCCGCACTTCAGCGACTGGAATAAGGAGAACTCTGTTCTCCTTACGGTGAAGTGCAATGGAATATCGTCGTTGCTCTCCGCCATGTGCTCGCTTAATTGCGAGCAATGACCGTCACAGTAAGTGCGTTAAGTGTTTGGGTTTGTCGCATGCGCATGAGGCTGTTTTAGGATCGTCTAAATGTAAACTCTGTGACAGTCTGCTTCTCAAAACCCTTGAGAAAAGGGTTATGGACGTGCTTTCACGCGCTACGGAAAAGGTCGCTATCGACTGGCCTGACCAGCCCCGCGAGTCACAGTCGTCTAAACTCGACGAGAGATTTCTTAGTGGCCCTAATTCTAGGCCAGAGCGAAGAAAGCTGCCCTTTTTCAGTGATCTGCATCACGAGATTTCCAGATCCTGGAAGCAGCCTTTCTCCGCTCGTCTGACTAACGCGGCAGCCGCTGACTTCACCGACCTCGTGGGTTCTGTGGAGGAGGGTTATTCCGCCATTCCAGCGGTCGAGGACACGTTGACAAATCACCTCGCTCCGTCATCTGCGCCGTCTTGGAAGTCGCATCCCCTCCTTCCTTCTAAAGCATGTAGGACTACTTCCTCCCTTATCGGGAAATCCTACATGGGAGCTGGTCAGGGAGACATGGCCCTACACACTATGGCCATTCTTCAGGCCTACCAGGCGGACGTCCTGAAGGAAATGGATGAGGGAAATGAAGTGACTCCTGAAGGTGTCAAAGAGCTTCGTAACGCCACCGATCTGGCCCTAAGAGCCACCAAACACACCGCACGTGCTGTAGGCCGTTCTAAGGCGGGTGGGGTTGCCGCGGAGCGCCATCTTTGGCTTAATCTCACTGAGATCGGCGACAAGGAGAACGTTTTCTCCTAGACGCCCCTATTTCACAGTCTGGTCTGTTTGGGGAGGCAGTCAACATGGTGGTTGAGAAATTCCGAGCTGCTAAGTCTCAGTCGGCTGCGTTTAAGCAATTTATCCCTAGGAGGGTTAGGGAATCTTCCAACTCCTCCCCTTCTCAACCCAGAGAACGCCCCTCTCATAGAGCGGAGTTCCCTACTAGGAGGAGTGACCCATCTCATCTCCCACCAGCCACGGTTTGGGGAGCCCGTGGTCGCCCATTTCCCCGCCAGCGACCTCACAGACGTCTTCAGTTGAAGCGGTCCAACAAACCGGCCGCTTCAGCTTCCTCGAGCCGTTCCTGACCTTCTGGTCAGAAAAAGGAGAGCTCCACTCCATCTACGAGGTCTGGACAGACCGCACAAGCGTTTCTGCCCGCCTCTATCCTGCTCTCCTTTTCCTACCCTGTCACCTTCACCACCCAGCATGCTTCGAAGTGCAGTCCCTATTTTACCCTTTTCACTCAGTCCGGCGCGGGCGGAAGGAGACGCATTTTACTATCTCCCCTCACCCCCGACGCATTCTATACCTGCCGTTCGCATCCTCGGAGGCACATTTCATTTTCCTCAGGAGCAGGCAGATCCAGTCAGTCTGATCCAGGCAGTGGTACCTCCCATCACGTGTCAGGACGCCAGGTGCTCTCCTCCACGACCAACCACGCCACCCCACGGGAATCAGCGGGACACCCTGACTCAGGTATGTCCTCTGCACTGCAGCACCCCTCTTCCTCTATCACATTTCTCTCAAGAATGGGTGCGCCTACCAGGGGTATCGCCTTGGATCCTTCGCACAGTTCGACTCTCAGTTTGTCGCAACTACCCCTGTTTCAACGGGGTCTTGCCTACTGTAGTCGACAGCGCCACAGAGGCTTCTGTACTACAGCAGGAGATTTCGTCCCTTCTACTCAAAGGGGCGATAGAGGAGGTTCCTTTGGGAGAAATCGAACAGGGCTTCTACAGCCATTATTTCCTAATCCCGAAGAAGCGACCCATACTAGACGTCCGCCAACTAAATTTCTCCCTTTACAAAGGAAAATTCAAGAGGTTGACGCTGAAAGCTATCATATCTCAAACTCGGTTGGTTCGTGACAGTAGACCTCAAGGATGCATATTTTCCCATCCAGGTCGTATGATGACACAGGAGGTTCCTCAGGTTCGCCTTCGGAGAAAGAGCGTACCAATACAGAGTCCTCCCCTTTGGCCTCGCTCTAGCACCGAGGTCGTTCACAAAGTATATGGAATCTGCTCTGGCCCCGTTGCGGCTCCAGGGCATCCGTATTCTCAATTACCTGGACGATTGGCTCCTTTTAGCCTACTCCAGGGAGTTAGTGACTCACCACAGGGACATTGTCCTTCGTCATATTCAGTCTCTCGGTTTGAGGTTAAATACGGAGAAGAGTGTCCTTACCCCAGCTCAACACACAGCTTTCTAGGGGTGCACATGGATTCCGTTCTTATGCAGGCCCGCTTGGCTCCGGCTCGGATTTCCAGTTTGGTGACATGTTTGGCCCACTTCACGCTAGGCCATCATGTTTCTGTGGGCCGCAGCCTCTCCTGTACTACCCTTAGGTCTGCTCCACATGAGGCCTTTTCTGTGGTGGATGAAGCTCTCAGGGGCTCGGCCCACGGGTTCAGCCCTTCGCCTATTGAAGGTGTCACGCAGTTGCTTCCACGCCCTGTAAATTTGGTGGGACCCCCTCTTCCTTCGGAAAGGGGTCAGCATTGGTGCGGTATTCCATCGCCAGATGATTACGACAGATGCCTCATGGGGAGGCATCCCGGCTGGGGAGCAGTTTTCGAAGGCAGACCAGCATGTGGGATCTGGACTGGCGAGACCCTCTCTTGGCACATAAACAGCTGGGAGGTGTTCGGGGAAGCGGAAGTGGACCTCTTTGCATCTCAGGAGACGTCCCAAGTCCCGCTCTGGTTCTCCCTGAGTCCACCAGCTCCGTTGGGGATAGATGCGTTTGCCCACCCGTGGCCATTGCGGAAATTCTATGCCTTCCCCTCCATCAAGTTGATCTAGGCGGTTCTGTCCAGAGTGAGGGAGAGCGGAGTCCGCCTCCTTCTCATAGCCCCATTCTGGCCGCCCCAGCTGTGGTTTTCGGAGCTTATTCCTCTGCTGGAATCCTCCCCCTGGGAGATCCCAGTCAGGGAGGATCTACTTTCCCAACTACAGGGCAGGATATGGCATCCTCGCCCCGACATTTGGAAGCTGTACGTTTGGTCCATCAGAGGCCGCTAGCTTTAAGCTTTTGTCTCCCAGCTGATGTTCAGGAGACCATCGCAAGTGCGAGAGCCCCTTCTACGAGGAAGCTGTATTCCTCTAAGTGGAGGGTGTTTAAGTCATGGTGCTCAGCACATGCTAGGAACCCAGTTAAAAGCCCAGTTGGCTTAGTGCTGGAATTCCTGCAAGAAAAGTTTGCTTCTGGAGCGGCCGCTACCACTCTCAGAGTATACTTTGCGGCTATTGCCACTCATAGAGATTCGGACGAGATTCCCCTGGGTAAACTTAGGTTAGTTTCTGCCTTTTTTTGCATGGGGTTAGGCACCTAAAACTGGCACGCTCCCCTGGAATTCCCTCGTGGGACCAATCAGTCGTCCTGGAGGGCTTGACAGAGGCTCCCTTCGAGCCCTTGGAGTCAGTCCCTGAGCAGATTCTGACTCTTAAGGTTGCTCTTTTGTTAGCTTTAACTTTGTTGAAGCGGTTAGGGGATTTACAGGCTCTCTCTATTAGCGAGTCATGCTTGGACTTCGCTCCTGGTGTGGTCAAGGTTATCTTAAGGCTGAGACAGGGTATGTACCTAAGGTTCTGTCCACATTCCGCTCTCAAGGTTATTAACCTTAACGCTTTCCATCCTCCTCCTTTTGCCTCTGAAGAGGATAGGAAACTTAACTTGCTCTGCCCGGTTCGAGCTTTGAGGTTCTATGTGGATCGCTCGGGCGGTTGGAGAAAATCAAACCAGCTCTTGGTATGTTTTGGTGCTGGCCGCCGCGGGCTTGCTGCATCAGAGCAGAGGATTTCCCAGTGGGTCACGGATGCTATTTCACTGGCTAATGAGGTGCGTGGCCTGCCTTCACCTCTTAGCATCAGAGCACATTCCACTAGAAGTGTGGCTTCCTCTCAAGCTCTTTTTAGAGGGGCCCTCTTGGAAGATATTTGTGTGGTGGCAGGCTGGTCCTCTCTGCACACTTTTGTCAGATTCTATAGTTTGGATCTTGACATGACTCCAGGTTCCCAAGTTTTATCTGCTTGAACCGGTAGTGTAAAATGTCTGGTCTTGTACTCGCTATGGCAGTGCTTTGGCTTGGCGAGTTTGGTATTTCATTCCCACTGCGTCTTAAAGCATTGAGTGAACCTATGAAAGAGAACGTCGCTGGTTACTCACAGAACCTATGTTCTCTGAATAGGGAACGAGATGCTGCGTTCGCTGCCAAGCTCCTTGCGCTGCCGACAAGTTTCTTTTTTCGGCAGAGAAAAGAGTGTCGGAGCGGCGCCCGCGCCATCAGCCAATGAATTGGCGTGATTCTATAAGGGCTTCAGACAATCGGCACACCCAGAGGGCGTTTCCACTGCGTCTTAAAGCTACGCAGCGTCTCGTTCCATATTCAGAGGACGTGGGTTACGTGAGTAACCAGAGACTTTTTCTGCGATTTTAATCTTCTTCCCCTTTTCAGGTATGAAGTATAATGATTAGTCAGAATACTTTGATATGATGTTATAATATGTGTAAGAGTATGCAGACGCGAGTTTTATATTGATTGTGTGTTTGAAATGTTGAAATGATTAGTTCAGAAATGCGCAAGCTCAGGACTCCATTTTAAGCATGTTGGTCATGGCATTAGGCCTATAGAATGGCGCAAAGCTCTAGCGTGTATTACTGTTTATTTAGTGCTGATTTGTTGACTTGCTGTACAAAGGTGAATGTATAGAATATAAAAAAGTGAATTGAGAATTTTAGATGCATTTTCAGCTAAAATAATTAGCTGAAATAGTACATTTACGTGCTTATGACTGATTTGCCATATAGTTGATATGCATTTATGACTAATAAGAGAAAGATTTAAAAAAGTTGATTCTCAGGTAATTGTAAAATGCTTTAAATGCTTTATTGTATTTTTTGTATACTTTATATAGTATTATGGTTTTCAAATAGCCTATTATAAAGAAGTGTACTCATGTAATTAAATATGTGTACATTACGAATTGTTGAATGTATGTTTAACTCGATCCAATGGCGGTATTCGAATTAGCGGTGAAGGTCTTTGCATGTTACTGTCTTTTCATGTGGCAAAGTATTTTTGGTTAAATGCAATACATTTTATCTTATGTATTAACTCGTTTCATCTGACTCCATAAAATGAAAAGGTTTTTCAATGATATCTGTGCATCATTAAATGTGAGCGAATGTTTTACTATTCTTTTAAACTCTTGAATGCAAATAATGTCAAAGTCAATTAGAATAATCAAATGTCACAATTTAATATGTCAGGTAAATGTATCATTATAATTTCATAATCAATTCAAGGATAATCAATGCAAAACATCAAATGCTCTAGAACAAAGAGGAAAAAGTTTACCCGACAAGAAATGCGTGAGGCAGAGAGACTCGCAACTCTCAGCCTCACGGGCCGATCTCAGATATAGAAAAGGCCCTGAGCTCTCGCTGCGTTTCATTATATACCCAGACCTCATTTCAAATCTAAACATCATTCACAGTGGAAATTTACCTGTAAGTCACCATTTGCTAGCAGTGGAAAATTAGCATTCAGTCAAATGGTCGAAGGTGTTAACTCAAAGACACACCCTCCAGTATTTGAGGGTGTGGAAGATATTTCTTAACTTCCTAAGAACTTTATTACCTTTTGGGTTTACTTCTTTGGGAATGAGACATTTTTACCAGTCGTACCGAGACATTTCAAATAATACCAAATATGTATAAAACTAGATTATAATCATTCACATTAAACCATTTAGATTCTTGTGTGAGTTTGGGAGATCTCTGCCAGGATGAAGAATGGGGGACAGAAATGTAGATTAGGATGAGGGAGGTGAGACCTTCGTCTCAATAGTGCATGAGGGGGAGTTCAAATGTTAATTTCCTTTGTTTTCTCAGAGAGTGGCCCTCTCTTAAAGTCCTTCAAGTTTTTCCAGTCTTACAAGAAATATGTCAATGAGGTTAATTTGAAAAAGAACTGTTTAATGTCAGTTATTACTAAAATATTCTACATAAAGCTTGCAGTGGAGAAACAGTGAGTGCAAGATTTCTGTGATTTTAATCTTCTTCCCCTTTTCAGGGGTACAACATTTTGGAGGCACTGCTGGGATTCTACTCTTCGGAGGGCAGTCGTCACTTACCTGGCCGACACTTCCTGATGCAGTGAATTCCCTAAAAGAACCCAGATCAACAGTGGAGAGTGGATAGAGTTCCTGCAGTAAAGGCAAGTCAGAGGCTAAGAACCATTAACCTGAGGCCATAGAGATCATCAGGAGAAACAAAAGTTCAGTCAGTCTCAAGTAAGCCCCAACTCAGTAAAAAAGGCCCACTTTATTGTCAAAATGGAGACAACAGTGTTAGAGGAAATGCAAGTTGAAGTTATCGCCATGCTAAACCTATTACCCAAAGACAAGTTTCTTGGTGTTTGTGAGTTCCTGAAAATAGCAGATCAAGAGGAAGTTTCATCTAAATCTCGCATGTCTTTGATCTCTCATATCCTTCAACATCTCGAAGAAGACATGACAGAACTAGAAGATGGCGGCATGTCTGTACTGTTAAGCCTGAGAGATCAAATTACAGAAGTAAATACAGCGTAAATACAGCCACTGAAAATGAGACCGCAGGACCAAGCGAAGTCACAGAAAAAGATAGATTGCAAAGGGAGTTAGATGAGCTAAAAAGCGCAATGAAACAAAAATTTGAGTGAAATTGCACAGTTGGAAGAAGTGAACACAAAACTCAGCATTGTCCAGCCTCAGCTTCAAATTACTGCACACCCACAACCTTTAGTGAATACCAAACATCCCAGCCCACCTTGGCGCAAAGATTTCAACATTTCTGGGCAAATTGGTGACCCAGGTCAAAAAGAGAAATTAACTTTTTCAAGGTTAGTACACCAAATTGTAGAACGGTTTGAGCAGAGGCTACTCAGAATGTGAGATTGTTGATGCAGTCATTCATGCCATTTGTTCAGGCTTACAGTTAAGTAGCTATTTAGAAGGAAAACCAAACCTGACTCTACCTACCTTAAGATGCTTCTACCTACCTGCTTCTTCCTGAGTCTTGCACTTCCAAGAAAAAAGTGCAACTGAACTTTATAAGCAACTTACCTCTGAATGCCAAGGGAACAAAGAAACACCACAGAACTTCCTTGTATGTGTTCTTGATCTGCGCCAGAAAATCTTGTTTGCGTCCCAAGAAGCAGAATCAGGCCTCAAATATGATCCAGCATTAGTTCAAAGCATGTTCTTCCATACTGTACTCACCGGTCTCCAAAGTGACAGCATAAAAGTAGACATGCAGCCCCTACTTCTGGACCCCAAAACCACATATGAGGCTCTGTTGGAGAAATTAAACAGTGCTTTTACTAATGAGGCAGAAAGACAAAAGAAAAAGAAAACCAATGTGCAGCACACAACTATGGTTGTCCATGCAGTTAAGTCAGTGGTGAAGTGACTGATAAGAAATCCAGTGTGACACAAAGTGTGCCGAAATCCTCTTTCGACGTGCTGACAGAACTTAAAGAGCTGAGAACTGATGTAGCTTCATTAAAAACAATCAATGCTGAAATAGCTCACATCAGGGAATTGTTGCAGCTACCAGCCTTTGCCTCACCACAATTTCCCATTCCTTCGCAGAGAGCTTCTGACAGAGAAATTGTTCAGTGTCAATTGTAGCCCAATTGGACATCACTGGGTGCCAACCAAACCAGAGTGAACACTAAATTTCAACCCCAGTATATCCCCAAACGTAGTACTGTGCAGGTGTCATTCCGAGTGTATATACAGCCAGTTAAAGAGGACAGCACACTCATTTTTGAACCTGATGTGAATCACCAGTGGCCGGAGGGGCTTGAATTCCCAGAAAGTCTAGTGAGGCGGACAAAAGGGGTTCCAACAAATATTACAATTGGGGTGTACAATGACACTGACCATGATGTAACTCTTATGGGCCAGACTCCGATCGGTACAGTACAGCTTGTCAAGAATGTCTTACCTGCTAGTATGTTTGAGGTGCCAGCAAACCCTTCCTCTGTTGGAGTATGTCACATCCAGGTTGCGGATAACTGTCTTGACCACACCAGAACTGATGAATGGGATCCGCCGGTTGATTTCAGCCACTAAAGTAAATACCAGAGTACAGCAAATGCTAAGAGAAGAGTGCCATTCATTTTCTAATTCAGACAACAACATTGGGTCTATCAGAGATTTGCAATTGAGTATTTCACTTAAAGATGAGGAGCCAGACAGTCGCACTTATTTGTCTGTGCCAAAACCCCTGTATCGTGAGATAAAAGAATATTTGCATGACCTCATAGCACAGGGATGGATTGAAAAATCCAACTCATCATATTCATCTCCAATCGTGTGCGTAAGAAAGAAAGATGGCAGCCTTCGTTTATGCATTGATTATAGAGACCTAAACCGAAAGACTCACCCAGATAGACAACCGATTCCGAGAGTACAGGACATCATGGACAGCCTTGGTGGCAATTCTTGGTTTTCATCATTAGATCAAGGGAAGGCCTACCACCAGGGGTTTATGTCCAGAGAAAGTAAGCACCTAACAGCTTTCGTGACACCCTGGGGTCTATATGAATGGGTGCAAATTCCTTTTGGGCTGATGAATGCTCCAGCAGCCTTCCAGCGGTGTATGGAAGAATGCTTAGAAGGCCTGCGAGACGCATATATGCATCCCATACCTTGATGACACCATGGTGTTTAGTAAGACCTTTGAGAACCACGTCCAGGATGTAAGGAAATCAAACTCAAGCCAAATAAGTGTGAGCTTTTCAAACCTGAAGTCCACTACCTGGGTAGAATAGTCTCTGCAGAGGGAAGTAAAGTTGATACGAAACTGCTCCGCATCCAAAACCCAGACAGAAACAGGAGTTGAAAAAGCTTCAAAGTAGTGATATAGAGTCTGATGAGGGGAGTGATTAATTGGACTTTCATTATGTGTCTCCACAAGTACTTCAATCAGACTATGTTGTTGAACCTGAAAACCTTGAACCACTACTTACCTCAGAGTCCGATGAGCATCCAAATGAGGTCCTGGAACAGGTTCCTGAGCCCATGTCTTCTGTGAAAAATGACCAAGAGGAACAAGAGCCACCTGCGGGGACCAACAGTGCAGAACAAGAGTTTAAGTTCCTGCTCCCATGTCGCCTACTGAAAGTGAACAAGAGAGTCAAAGAGAGCAAATTTACCAGCTGCCTAAAAGGGAAAGATACCCACTAAGAGTACTAACCTATGATGATCTTGGTACACCGTCTTAGGATGTCAAGCAACTGAATGGGATTTTGCAAACACCACAATCGAACTTACTTTACATGCCTGCACAGTGTCTGTCGACATGGTTGCCACCTGTTCAGCAATATTGCTACCAGTTGCCTTTGATGTATAGAATCCATTAAATAAGGACCATGAACGGTTAAAGTTCATGTGAGACTGTGAACTTGAAACCAGAAGACTCTTTGCATTATAGACTGTTACAGTCTGCCACTGACTGTTGTCTGAGGAATATTGCCTTTAACAGTTTTGAACTACTTTGAAATATTGAGAAAACAATGGACTCTTTTCCTTATGGACTGTAGTCAAGTCAAGTCAGGTCATCCTCATTTATATAGCGCTTTTAACAATGTAGATTGTTTCAAAGCAGCTTTACAGAGATAAACATATCATTTAAGGTAACAGAGATTGGTTTGGTTTTATAGTGGCTCTTGAAAAATGTTTTTTCCAGCTAAAGTTAGTTTTGATTGATTCACTTCCGTCTAAATGATCATTTGTTATTAAATTAGGGGCCGCTAAGACGACACCGTTCTCTCTAAACAGACTTTAAACGTGAACCTGTGATAGACGCTGATGGCGTTCACATGCGCATTAAGAATTGATTCTATAGTTATGTGCGTTTGAATATATGTGCGCAGGTTTGTAATTCCTTACAAACCATGCCTAAACAAACTACTTGTCTATAAATTGATGCAGAATTTTTGTTTTATCTTATCACTTTGGATAGGTACGCGAACCGAAAAATTCCACAACGCTTTATCTGTAGAGTGGTATAGGGATCCTCCATAGGGAGAGGCTAGTTGGCACTTCAGCACTGCATTGTCATCAGGTCCAGGCGAAAGTCCTTCGTCAGATCTGGAAACGGCCTGGATCCAGCAGGCTGCGGGAAAACCTCGGATAAACAAAGACACTAAAATTAGCGTAGATGCCATTCTTCTTATGATGTGACGAGTACATCAGGATATGAGGGAATTGTTCCCAGTTCCGGCTGACCTAATCTAAGCAGCCTAATATTGAATTATAGAAGGCTATAGAGTGTTATGTGAATGCTAGGTCAAAGAGATGTTTTTTTAGTCTAGCTTTGAACTGACAGACTGTGTCTGCTTCCCGGACAATGTTAGGAAGATTGTTCCAAAGTTTTGGTGCTAAATAGGAAAAGGATCTACCGCCAGCAGTCGATTTATATATTCTGGGTATTATCAACTGGCCGGAGTTTTGAGATCGCAATAGACGTGAAGGACTATAATGCGTTAAGAGCTCGCTCAAGTACTGGGGAGCTAAACCATTTAGTGCTTTGTAAGTAATCAGCAATATTTTAAAATTTATACGATGTTTAATAGGGAGCCAATGCAGTGTTGACAGAACCGGGCTAATATGGTCGTACTTCCTGGTTCTGGTAAGAACTCTAGCGGCTGCGTTTTGAACTAGCTGTAGTTTGTTTATTAAGCGTGCAGGGCAACCACCCAGTAGAGCATTACAATAATCTAGCCTTGATGTCATGAACGCATGAACTAGTTGTTCCGCATTTGTCAATGATAGCATATGACGTAATTTAGATATATTTTTAAGATGGAAAAATGCGGTTTTACAGACACTAGACACGTGACTTTCAAATGAAAGATTGGTATCAAAGAGCACACCCAAGTTTCTAACTGACGACGAAGACTTAACAGAGCAGCCATCAAGTGTTAGACGGTATTCTAGGTTATTACGTGTGGAAGTTTTTTGTCCAATAATTAGAATCTCTGTTTTTTCAGAATTTAGTAGTAGGAAATTACTAGTCATCCAATTTCTGATATCAACTATGCATTCCGATAATTTTGTGAATTGGTGAGTTTCGTTAGGTTTGGAAGAAATATAGAGCTGAGTATCATCAGCATAACAGTGAAAGCTAATTCCATGTTTCCTAATGATATCTCCTAAAGGTAGCATGTACAGAGTGAACAGCAGTGGTCCTAGTACTGAGCCTTGTGGTACGCCATACTGAACTTGTGATCGAATTAGACAACTCTTCATTTACTGCTGTAGGCTTGAGAGGCTGTTGAACTCTTGAAATCGAAAAAGGAATATGGACTGCTGTTCCATGCCTCTTTAACATTTTTGCACTTTGATACACTTACGGACTTTTTTTCTGATAAACTCTCGATTTTCTCCATAAAGTGAACTATTAAGTTCGGGACGAGCCATGGACTGTGAAAAGATTGAATAGAAAATTCTTGCACTACAAATATTATTTTATGCGACTGTAAGGAACTCAGCTTTTTGGAAATATTAATAATCAATAATATCTTGTTATTATTAATTATAAATATTTGGGTCAGTTAATTGGATTAACTTGATGTGGCTGAATTCATATTACAATCAATTAATCAGTTCTTCCAACGAACTATTTTGATTATTAATTTATTCTAATAAAGGGTATCTTCCATGGCCACCGAAGAATAATTATTTATTCGCCTGTACAGTACTTTGAGCCAGTAGCAAAAACCGTGATCGTAAAGTGACTTGTATTGCAAACAAAACAGAACCAAATACATATTATGTACAAGTTTTATTAACTAAATATAGATATTTATATGAATATAAATAAACTAAACAACATACACATATGAATACATAAATAGGTTAGTGATAGGATGAAATTGGAAACCGGAAGAGGGTCTATGAGAAGAACCATCAGAATTTCATTTTCACATTTCATTGAATTGAATACTTGCATTTGTAATGGGAACAATTCTTGAAGTTGTTGAAAATTGGAGTCGATGATGGTTCCGGCAGTGTCAAGTGGAAGTTGGTTGAGCGTTCTCTTTCTCCAGGAACGCATGACTGGTTTGGTGAAGGCCTGGGACTCTGTTGAGGCCACGCCGAGCACCCAGGAGAAGTGAGGAAGTCGGAAGGATGGGTGATTGGAGTCGTTGTTGGTTGGAGTCTTTGTTGGTTGGAGTCTTTGTTCCAAAACTCCTGAGATTGTCCTTGGTTCTTTGTGAGAGAGTCTTCTCTCTTTTCCATGAGGCCGGATCTGGTTGGAATCGAGGCCTGCTGGGCCCTGGGGCCCCCGTGGAGGGGGAGGGGGCTCCCCAGTCTCACCAGAACAGTGTTGCGGCTGGATGAAAAAACTAAGAGAGGGCGGTCACTGTTGCCTGCCTCTGATATACCCTGAGAAAAGAACCAACCCCTAAGGTTTGAATGGACCTATGAGTAAGGTGACATGTCCGAGAGGGGAAGCGGCTCTTAGTTGATTTATGGTCTTTGTCCCCAGCATGCTTAGACTGTTCATTCAAGCTCAAATAGACATAACAAATTCACATTGCATTCTAAGAGAAGGTGATGTACATCAAAGTGTGTGTCATTAAATGAGGATTAATTTGCTAGGAAGCATTATACAGGTGAGGTTATATTGACCGTTGGGTGGTTGTTCAACCACATACACCCCAATCAAACATACCATGTTGTTATACCTAATAGTACACGAGACAGTAAATCATCACAGTTTCTGTGAGGCATGTTCCTTCATAGATCAGAGAAACACCGCAAAGTTTATTTAATTAAAGATGGTCTCTCTCTCTTAAGCATGTGGCGCATGTGGCCACATTCCTTTGAGGTCGTAAAGTCTGTTATCAGTCTTAAAATTGTTCTGTAACCGGACACCCGGCTGACAAAGTAACTTCATTTGTGAGGTTAGTTTTGGGGGAGAGTTTCATAGACCTTTATATTCATTAAATATAGTGAATATGAATAATTAGTGTGTGTCTGATTGGTCCAGACCCTACAGGACTTACAAAAGGAACTGGGAGACTCTTTAAAGAGAATGTCGAGGCGATATTTAATTTGTAGGGGAGTGTGTGACAGAGTGAAAAGGAACATGTGTATTTTAAAAATATATAAGTCTGAGTACACTCTAATATATAAGTATATATATTCGCTATTTTGAATATGTTGAAAAATATAAATATGTAGTTTAGAGTTAATCTGAGTTTATCTGTGATCAGTTAACTGGCACGATAAGTTGGACGATCGATTGTTCTGGTCTGCGTGAACACTAGGGGGAGAGCTTGCGGGATTTCTCCGTTCTACATAAAGCTTACAGTGGAGAAACAGCGAGTGCGAGTTCTCTTACGAGAGGTTCCCTCGTACTGCGTAATATCTTACGCTATGGGGAAAACCTATTTTCCACGAGATATTGAAGCCAAAAAATTATCCTTAATTTTGAAATAATGTAAAACGCTTTGCAGCAGCATGGAGACATAGGCAAGACGGCAGTTATGGCTAAACTGCCAACTGCAGTTATGACTAAAAGCGCAAGTTCCACCTCGGGCATGGGCCTCCGGTCTGTTTCGCCTCAAGGTCGATCTGAAATGCGTCTCAGCTCTGGAACCTTGGAAAGCGACCGACTGGTATCAGTCAGGTGTGAGCCTGGGGACTTTCTCGAGTGTGAAGGTGGTGTCCATGGACTCCTCCACCTCGGGATGGGGAGTGCTGCTCGAGGGCAGACCGTTCTTTGGCCAGTGGTTAGAACAGGAAAAGCTTCTACACATAAGCTGTCTGGAAATGATGGCAGTCGACAACCCGCTGAGGTGCCTCTGTCCCCAGATAAAAGGTCACCACATCCTGGTCCGGTCGGACAACATGTCAGTGGTGGCATATATAAATCACCAGGGTGGCATCAGGTCCCGAAACCTTTACAGGCTGACGGAACGCCTCCTGGTCTGGGCTCAGCACAATGTGCTTTCATTGAAAGCAGCACATGTGCCTGGTCACCTGAATCTGGGACCGGACAGACTGTCCAGAAACAATGTTCCAGCAGGAGAATGGTCGCTGCACCCGCAGACGATCCGACTGCTGTGGGAGACATTCGGCAGAGCGCAGGTGGACCTGTTCGCATCCCAAGAAAACGCTCACTGTCCGAAGTTTTTCTCCAAAAGCAGGGATGCGCTGGCCCACGTCTGGCCCCGCTGCCCTCTCTATGCTTTTCCCCCCGTCTCGCTCCTGCCTCAGGTGTTGGAACGAATCAGGGAGAACGGCTGCTTGTGGCTCCGCTCTGGACGAACCAGGCTTGGTTCCCAGTCCTGATGCAGCTGACCAGCACTGCCCCGTGGCCAATACCGATGAGGAAAGACCTCCTCTCTCAGGCTAAGGGCTCGATTTGGCATCCTCGCCCGGAACTATGGTCCCTACATGCATGGGCCATCAACGGGTACCCGCTAACCTCCAGGAGGGAGTGTTAAACACGATCACGCAGGCTAGAGCCCCATCTACTAGACGGCTCTGTTCCTCAAAATGGTCTGTGTTCTCTGGCTGGTGTCAAGCTCAGGGCTTTTCACCCCTAGACTGCGGGGTTACAAAAGTTCTCTCCTTCCTTCAAGAGCTACTGGATAAGGACAGAACCCCATCCACGCTCAAAGTTTATGTGGCGGCCATAGCAGCGTTTACTAAACCGGCATCTGGCCAGTCACTGGGGAGGAGCGATCTGGTCGTGCGATTCCTCAAAGGAGCTAGGAGGCTGAATCCTCCCAGACCCCCTTCAGTCCCCATGTGGGGCCTTTCTACGGTTTTGGAAGCCATGAAAGGTGCCCCATTCGAGCCAATCCATTTGTCAGACATGAAACATTTGTCTTTCAAAACAGTGTTTCTTATGGTGCTTTCGGTGAGCGCGACATCTATGGAATTCGGGCTAAATGACTCAAACCAAGGCACGGGTACGTGCCTAAATCCCTCAACACACCGTTCAGGGCCCAGGTTATTTCCCTGTCCGCCCTTCCGGTTCACAACGAGGAGAAGGACGCGAGTCTCCTTTGGCCGAACCAACGTTCCCACTTCCATCACCGGACACCGATACACTAGATGTCCCGGGTCCCCGCAACGCCAGTTGGCTGGCCCAGACCTCCCCGCCACCCTAGTGGCAGGAAGTGGGTCAAGGGATTGCCATGAGGAAGAGCGGGAAGCGGGAGCCGAGGTGATGTCCAGGGTCGAGGGCCCTGGGGGGGCTCGGGGTCCAGCCATGGGTTCCTGTCCCGGACAGGTCCTCCATCGGGGCGGGACTCGTGGCGGGAGACTGGAGCGGGACCTGAGCATAGGGACAAGTTTGGAGAGAGAGAAAGAGGGGGGGTCAACAGAAGGGAGAGGCAGAGAGAGATAGCTGGAAGGGGTTCGCAGACCCCGGAGCACACCACCATCTGGTCCTCTGCCAGTTGTATGGCCAGGTCCAGCGACGCCGGCCAGTGGCACTGGACCCACTGTGCAGTTCTTTTCGGGAGGAGAGCGATGAACTGCTACAGTACCACCTTCTCGATGACAGCTTCAACGTCGCTTTCCCCGGCCAATAGCCATCTTCCATCTGCAGCGAGCGGAAGCGCTGATGGTGCTGCTCTGGGCTCAGGCCGACCCTCTGGAGGATGGCCTTCTTCAGGTCTTCTTTCGTGGTTCTGAACCGGCAGTTGTTTGGCGGCTATCTGCGCCTCCCCCGACAGCAGCGGAATCAAGCGCACCGGCCAGCTGGTCTGGGGCCACAAACACGGCGTACCTGGCAGGGTCGACATGCTGGTGGCGGCGTTCTCCTTCCTTCCAGGGTTTCGACACCAGTGTAGCAAAGTTCAGACTCAGGTTGAAGGAAGGTCATTATTGACAAATCAAAAATAAACTGAATGAACTCAGGGACGCGCCCACTGCACTGTGTGATCGTACTCAATCCGCTGCTCTCAGCTGTCACTCAAATCGTTCCTCGCACTCTGCGCTCTCCGCTCTCGGCGTTCTCTTTCCACTTTCTCTTTCCGCTGCTTACAGCTTGACAACTCGATCACCCGCAGATCTCCAGTGGTCTCTCTCTCCCTGGTTTACGCTTCCCGGTGGCTTTTATGCTTCCCCACGGCAATCACTGCAAACGAGATCAGGTGTTCGTCATTTTGCACTTGACCTACTTACTCTCGGCTCGCCTCCCAGCTCTCTCTCCCATCACAGACATTGCTGAACCACGCCCCCCTCACCACAGTGTACGTTACGAATTGTTGCATGTATGCTAAGAAATATACATCAATGAGGTTAATTTGAAAAATAACTGTTTAATGTCAATTATTACAAAAAGATTCTAAATAAAGCTTGCAGTGGAGAAACAGTGAGTGCGAGTTTCCTGTGATTTTAATCTTCTTCCCCTTTTCAGGGGTACAACATTCTCAGATCAGCAATGTATGGGTGGAGTGCAGACAGACAGTTAGTGAGACATGTTCAATTAAAATTACAGGCGACAGCTTTCTATGCTTTCATGTGAGATTTTTAGCTCACTATAAAACATTAACATCAAATGTTCGACTGTGATGCTGATTTTGCTTTTGACTGTGAATTTCACTTCACTGCAATATATTTGAACTCAGAACCTTCAAAGTCTGTCTATGAAACAATATAGATTATTTTATAAACTAATCTATATAGACTTCAGATTTCCTTCAATCCTGAATGGTATCAAGAAAAAAAAAGAATGAATAAAAACTGACTATTTGGTACTGTTTTTAGAAGTAAAAAATGTAACTAATTATCTTAGAACTTAGATAATTTAATGACATTCCCAGAATCCCTTGTGTGACAGATTTAATGGTTTTCCCATTTTAATAATTATGTTTCTTCTTGTTTTTGTTGCAAATTACAGTTTTAAAATGTACAATTTACTAATTGTTTGGTAAATATGGAATCTTGTTTCTGCCTCAGAGTAAATTTACTTTTGCAATTTGATGTTAGTTTTCAAATTTGCGATTGCGACTTTATTTCTTACTTTACACTTTATCTCACAATTACCCTTTTTACCTTTATATAGATTAGGGATATACAGCGTGGCTTTGATTTTAAATCTATGGTAAGTGACTAAATTACTATAAACAAGAAGATAATTAATCAGTGCTTTAATCTCACAGGTCTTTAGAGAAGATTTTCAGTCAAAAATACCTGCCAGATCCATCTGTATCACCACAGACTTCTTTAAACAGAGATTGAGGGTTAATGCCAAGAGATTAGGTAATTTACTGATGACATTTATCAGGAAATTCAACAACATTTAGACTAAGCCTTTTTGCACTTGGAGTAAATTCAGCTCGAATGATCTCAGCCAAACACGCTGGAGATTCCCTGGAAGGCCTGTGATGGATAGCACTGAGCAGAAATTAAAGGAGTTGCTGTGAAGGATAACAGCACAGACGGTTACCACATGTACAGACACTTTTCTCCTTTCGATAGATCAAGCTATTTTTTATGTTAAATCTGCATTTAGTTCTTCAAACATGTTTCTGAAATGGAAAGAAATGCTATATTTGATTTGACCTCAAAATAATCCACACCAAACCAAAGCTCACGAACATTTCAAAATCAGCTGTTTTAGATAACATTTTGGAAATAATGAGTAATGTTTTGGAATATTTAAAGTGCCCCTAGATTATGCTTTTTTCTAATATTACCTTTCAGGCAGTGTGTAATATAGCTGATTGTATACACGTAAGGTCTGCAAAGTTTACGTGCACGCCAAATAAAGTAATTGTCTCCTAAAACAAGGAATCAATTCAGTAATCAGAGTTGTCAATCACAACAGACTCTGACTAATCAGAGCAGAGTAGACCAATCACAATAGACTGGGCCATCTGACCAATCAGAGCAGAGTAACCAGTCACAACAGACTGAGCCGTCTGACCAATCAGAGCAGATTACCAATCACAACAGACTGGGCCATCTGACCAATCAGAGCAGAGTAAACCAATTACAACAGACTGGGCCATCTGACCAATCAGAGCAGAGTAGACCAATCACAACAGACTGGGCCATCTGACCAATCAGGGCAGAGAACCAATTACAACAGACTGGGCTGTCTGACCAATCAGAGCAGGGTAAACTAATCACAACAGACTGGGCCGTCTGACCAATCAGAGCAGAGTAGGCTCGCAGAAAGAAGGGGTTTAGAGACTGAATCCTCAAACGTTTTTAGACTCTTTGAGAAATTAGGTGATTAACATAATGTCTAGAATATGAGAAATTTAAAGTGGTTTTTGACCTTGAATTTCTGTAAACCTATTGTAGGATCCTCCAAAACAAAGCTAGGTACCTTTAAAATAGCATAATAGGGGCACTTTAGAAGTATGCATGCTTCTCTTAGTAGATATCAAAACTACACATTTTTTGCATTTTGTTTGCATAATATTTGTACATTTATTCAGTTTATTTTAAAGATATACATAAGCAGTATAAGGTCTGAAGAAACGCACTTTTGTCTGTCAGAAACATGTTCGCGGGGGTCACAGTCACCAGCTAAGTCACCACCTCCTCACTACATTGCCCTCACCTGCATGCACTTCCCAATCACAGAGTAAAACCGATTATTTTACTTGTACTAATTTATTTACAAAGTATTTTTCTAATATATTGCGGTGAACATGTGGAAACTGTATCAAGTCAAGTCAAGTCAAGTCAAGTCACCTTTATTTATATAGCGCTTTTTACAATACAGATTGTATCAAAGCAGCTTCACAGTGATAACATGAAAATAATATAACAGAGTTTGTTTCTAAAAGAAAATTGAGTCAACGTCCACCTTAAGTAAGGCGGATCAATAACATTATTGAATATTAAATACATTAGTACATCATATTGAATATTGCATACATTAGCCGAGCTCTAGCGTTAATGACTGATGTAACAAACGTTGGTAATCTTTACTTTGAGGAAAGATTAAGCATGGAGCAAGATTTGTTTTACTAACGTTTGTTACATCAGTCATTCACGCTAGAGCTCGGCTAATGTATGCACTGTTATTGATACAGTTTCCACATGTTCACTGCAATATATAAGAAAAATACTCTGTAAATAAATTAGTACAAGTAAAATAATCTGTTTGTTGATGGAGATGATCTTCTTAATGCTGATTGTGAGGTGATTTCCATTACACGAGAGTAGATGTTAAAACTTCATGCTGATTTGTACTCGGCTTTCGCCAAGATAAGCACCAACTAAGACGTAGCTTTACAGTAACCTATGCTTCTCCATCCATTTACGCTTCTTTCCATCTGGTGACGTGAATCTCCTTCTGTCTGGTGTTAATAGTGTATTTGCGCGTAAGCACACACAACGGCTGCAACCACAGTGCGGTCCCCCCATAACAACCCTCTGGATTGAGCGGAGTAGGGAACATCTCTAGGGTCTTCAAGTGGGCACCTTCCGTCCTCAGTGTTTCGTCGACTAGCCCACGGCACCTCAAGAGGGCTCGACAGTGACTCTGGCGTCCCAGAGTCACCCCCCTCCGTCCCCCACTCAACTCAGCCCAGCTTACAGACCTCTACTTCCCTATTGCTGCTGAGACCTAACCACAATCTCACAATCTCTCCGCAACCCAACCATACGCGCCAACCCGTTTGACGAAGGCTGTCGAGCCCCACTGGTGCGTTAATATGCAGTTTCAGTGGCAACGGTTCCGTATGGCATACCACCTACCGCAAAACACAATATCTGCCCAACCACCCGTCATCCACGCAATATACACAGGAACGTAATGACTGTAACTACTATACAACCTCTACAAATAAACCAACAGTGCTGCTGAGACCTAACCACAATCTCACAATCTCTCCGCAACCCAACCATACGCGGCAACCCGTTTGACTAAGGCTGTCGAGCCCCACTGGTGCGTTAATATGCAGTTTCAGTGGCAACGGTTCCGTATGGCATACCACCTACAAAACACAATATCTGCCCAACATCCCGTCATTCACGCAATATACACAGGAACGTAATGACTGTAAATACTATACAACCTATACAAATAAACCAACACCCTTCAAGTTTTCAAGAATTCTACGAAACCATAGCATGGCGGCCTGTACTCAGCCAGCTAGAATCTTTCCGTCTCAACCACAGCCAGTTGCTGCTCCTTTCTGCTGCTTCAGATAAGTTCTTTACTGTGCGACGCAACTCTTGACCACTGAATCCGACGTCTCTGAGGAACCGGGTGGTAGAGTGTGCCACAAAACCTCGACAACCCACTTCCACTGGATAAACCTGGACTCTCCATCCTCGCTGTTCTGCTTCAGTGGCCAGATGAGCATACCGCAATTTCTTCCTCTCATATGCCTCATCTACTGCATCCTCCCATGGCACTGTTAACTCTATCAGTTGAACAATGCGTGCTGATCCAGACCACAAAACAATATCTGGTCGTAGGTTAGTGGTGGCAATCTCAGGTGGAAAAATAAGCCGTTGATCAAGATCAGCCAGCATCTTCCAGTCCCTAGCAGCTTCCAGTTGTCCTGGGCGAGAATTGGTGTTAGCACCTTTTCTTGGTGGTTGCTCGCCTGGGCGGAGGAATATTGTCTTCTGCGTGTAATGTTTTGCTAGAACAGGCGGCAACTTATTGGTCATACTACGCTTGCCTTCCAATGCTAAAGCCAAACATCGCAATACTTGGTCATGGCGCCAAGTAAACCGACCTTGGCTAAGAGCCACCTTACATCCTGTCAAAATGTGCCTTAATGTGGCAGGTGATGAACACAAAGGACAAGAGGGATCCTCTCCTACCCAGAGGTTTAGGTTCTGCGGTGATGGGAGAACATCATATGTTGACCTAATAAGGAAACTGATCCTACTCTCTTCCATTGACCAAAGGTCTTGCCAGCCCATTTTTCGTTGTTCCACACTCTCCCATCTCATCCACTCTCCCTGCTTGGCCTGGGAAATGGCCTTTATACATCTCATCCTCTCCTCCTGCTTTCGCACCTCGTTGACTACCAGCTTCCTCCTTTGAGCTGGGCCTGCCTTGTGCCATTTAGGAGGAGCTAAACTGAGACCAAAACCAGGAATTACAGCTGCAACATCTCATAATGTACCTCAAACTAAGTAGCATATCACTTAGAAACGTCCTGCTCGAGACGTCCTTGCTAATCGGACTCGCGCTCGGATTGATATGGTAAAATCAACGTCATTGTTCATTACCGTGTTTATTACGGTGTAGGAAGCCTCAGGACACGCAGATCACAACAGACTGAGTTGTCTGGCCAATCAGAGCAGAGTAGCTCACAGAAAGGAGAGATGTTGAGAGATTGATTCACCTGACGAGTCGTTTGAGAATCATTCAAAACGTGGTGATGTGTAAATGTACATTATGAGGAAATTAAGTTTTTTTTGTATCTTGATGCATGTAAACATGTTGTAGGAGACTCCAAACCAACATTAGGAAACTTTAAAATAGCATAATAAGGGCACTTTAAACTTTATTTGTTTGATGTATGACTGATATTTAGGTCATTTTCATCTCGTAAATCATTTTCTTTTCATCTTTTGTTGACCCTAACACAGTTAATCAAATGTCTACTCACTATCTGAAATGTTTTTAAAGCTAAAGTTTTTGTGTTTGTGATAATAAAACTACTTAATTACAGTATTGTGAGTATCTGTAATCCGTTACTTGACTACCCTGTAAACTAGTAATATCTATAATACCATTCAAAAGTTTGGGGTCAGAAAGAATTTATTTTAGAAATAAGTCCCTTATGCTTGCCAAGACTGCATTTATTTTTATAAAAAATACAGTAAAATATTGATATTGTGAAATATTCTTACCATTTAAAAGAACTGTTTTCTATTTGAAAGTATTTTAACGTATAATATAGTCTTGTGATCAAAACTGAATTTTCAGCATCATTACTCCAGTCTTCAGTGTCACATGATCCTTCAAAAATCATTCTAGTATGATGATTTGCTTCTCAAGAAACATTTCTCATCATTATTAATTATTATCAGCTGTGCTGATGAAGATTGATAAAAAAAATTACAGGATACAATAGAAAGTTCAAAAGAACAGCATTTATTTGAAACATCTTTTTTTTGTAACAAAAATTGTTCATCCTTGCTGTACAAAACTATTAATTTCTTGTATCTTATTGACCCTAAACTTTTGAACAGGAGAGTAAATCAATTCAAATGTCTTCAATAAAAATGTACATTTTGCTTGTGTACCGTCTGTAGCGAGGTTTAAAGGAAGAAGGGGGCGGGAACCGGTGAACATTCAAAACAGTGAAGTTTTAATCATAAAGTAAACAAACACAAAACGAAAGTAAAGCAGAAGCCCCTCACGGATGACTGGTGCATAAACATTCACAAAACATAAAGCAAAGTCCAGGCCTGGTCCTCTCTCATCCTTTACTGTCGTCACTCTGTTTATCTTTCTGGAGCTCCTCCGTGTTTAATTCTGCAAGCTGTTTCCAGTCATCATCAGTTCAATCAAATTATGATAAGCTTGTCCCTTATTTAGCACAAGTGAGCTTCTTTTTGATAGTAATTTTTGCATCCATAATATGTTAATGTTTGTCATTTCAAAAGTATTTCTAATTGGAATTTAAAGGTCCCATATTATGCCCCTTTTCACAAGATGTAAAATAAGTCTCTGATGTCCCCAGAGTGTGTATGTGAAGTTTTAGCTCAAAATACCCAGCAGATCATTTTTTACAGCATGTTTAAATTGTCATTTTTTGGTGCTTAGAAAAACGCGCTGTTTTAGTGTGTGCCATTTAAATGCAAATGAGCACGGCACAGGGGGCGGAGCTTCAAGAGCTCGCGCTCAGTCTCAGGAAATTTCATCTCACAGAATGACGATAATAATATCAGAAACTCTCAGTAACGGTGTTCATTTCGACCCGGAGTCGGACGATAATGCCTACAGAGTCAGAGTGCTGTATAGAGATGGAACATGTATAGTTTAGTAGTTTAATTACGGTTATAACGTATTTGTCATCTGCTTGTATGTAGCCTATCCACTATTAATTGCCTACAAATCTGCTGTTTCGGACCAGGTCCGAATGATGATAAAACATATACTAGCCTACTGATGAGTTTAATAAAGTTTATTGTACATAACACAAAAGATGAAGCGTCAGTTTTACTTCAGAAACTCACCGTAAGAGCTGAGTAAACAGTAAGATATAAGAAGTGCGCAAGTAGCCTACATAAACGAATTTCTGTAGAGTTGAGGGAGCATTTTCTTTAAAAACAAAATAATTCCACCTCGTCTTCAGCGGCTGCCTCAGATTCCGGGAGTAAATAGAGAGAGCTATGTGGATTAATACATCCAGCCACACAACACCTAGGCTACAACGCTGGGAGACATTCTCGTCAGTGCAGCAGCTGTGAACTCGATCAGGGCGGTTCTATGTTAGAACGGCATTGTCTGTCAACACTCGTGGGCGGGGCCTGTTCTTAGTGACGTCACTAAAACAGCATTCTGAAAACAGGTTGTTGGGAGACACTGCTGATGATTTATGGGGATTAATAAAAAAGGAGTGAGTGGATTTTTTTATCACTATTGGGTGGTTGTGTACACACACTGCCAACACACATTTATGTCCAAACAGCATGCAAAAGTGAATTTTGCATAATATGGGACCTTTAAAAACTTTAGAAATGCAGATGGATAAAAAGAATGACAGCTGAGCAGTATGTCCCACATGTTAAGAAAATGAATACTGTTTTTGCAGTGTAAATCTGAACTGATTTGAAATGTTTTGCTTTTATCCAAGCAAAAGGCAGCTGCATTAGTGTCTTAATACACTGAATCCAGTGATGAATACTGTTTACATTTATGAGCTTTGTATTGGCATGTTTCAACCGGTCATGTTTAGTAACTTTTCCATAATTAATAATTGCATGGAGTGAAGAACACGTGCATCTGAATCTTTGTACAATGGAAAGAGTCAGATTGTACTTTGGCAGATTCCTCTGAATCAATCACTGATGGCAAACACACTCTTTCTTTTCAATGTTTCTTTTCACATATGTACAAATTAGAAATCAACATTTTCTCTGTTCTATTCATTGCTTGTTAATTTTTCCTTCTCTTTGTCTCTCATCTGTTTGTAGTTTCATAATTATTTTGTTTTCCTCTCTTTCAAGAATCTGTTATTAAACCACAACCACAGAAGCAGTAGAATGTTTTTTTTTAATGATCATTTACACCAATCACAGGCCTTGTGCCTTGAAATGCAACATTTTAACCAATGTTGAGGATTAATGTTGGGTTATGGGTTAATGTGGAGTATTCATGTGTCTGGCAACTGTGCTTCACTTGAAAAAGTTTATCATTTCTGAAAATAGCAGCATTTTAGCAACATAATAGCATTGGTTTCTTTTCAAACTGCACTCATTGCATTGATTAGAAATAATGAGGGAGAGAAAAACATTTAAAATAAAACAGAAATATATATATATATCATTTATAAATAAAATATAATAAATTATATATATTAATACATAGTAAGTAAACAACAAATGTAAATAAATTAAAGTTTGGAGTCAGTAATAAAAGTATAGAACCCTCTATGGCATGACTTTTAATTTTTTTGGGAAAAAAATCTTTCACCCAATTTTTTGGGAGCTTGGGGGTCCCTGATAATATATCCATCATAAAATGTGATGTAAAATTTTAATATTCATACAGTATAAACATTTACACCAAACAAGCACTACACATACTCATGCGCGCACACACACACACACACACACACACACACACACGCACACGCACGCACGCACGCACACGCACGTACTCACACACTGTGTTGAAATATAATATAACAATATAACATTAACCAGCACAACTGTTTTCAACATTGATAATAATCAGAAATGTTTCTTGAGCAGCAAATCAGCATAATAGAATGATTTCTGAAGGATCATGTGACACTGAAGACTGGAGGAATGATGCTGAAAATTCAGCTTTGATCAAAGGAATATATTACATTTTAAAATATATTTATATGGAAAACAGTTGTTTGAAATTGGATCTTACTGACCCCAAACTTTGATTATTCTATCCTCAAGTCATCCTATAGGTGTTTATAAAATTCTACTTTCAGACGAATACAGAGTTTTATTAAAAAATGTCCTGGCTCTTCCAAGCTTTATAAAGGCAGTGAATTGCTGTTTCTGTTTTGAAGTCCATAAAAGGGCATCTATCCATCATAAAAGTGCTAACGGGGGCCTTTTGAAGCCAAGCGATGCGTTTGTGTAAGAAAAATATCCATATTTAAAACTTTACAAAATAAAATAACTAGTTTCCGGCCAAACAAAAAACATACGGATTCCACTTAAGTCTAAGCGCAACTTATGCGAGCAATGCGACGTACTGCTGATATTTACGCTATACGCCAATGATGCACTATGCTGCTTTCGACATCACAAGTTGCGTAAGTTGCGCAAGTAGACTAAGTATGGCCATCTGGCCAGAAGCTAGAATTTTACTTAGTAACGTGTTAAATATAAATATTTTTCTTTCACAAACTCATCGCTTCGCTTCAGAAGACCTTTATTAACAGCCGTGTTGAGCACTTTTATGGACTTCAAAACAGAAACAGCCATTCACTGCCATTATAAAGCTTGGAAGAGCCAGGACATTTTTAATACAACTCTGATTGTATTTTAAAGGAAAATGTCTTATACATATAGGATGACTTGAGGGTGAGTAAATCATGGGCTAATTTTCATTTTTGGGTGAACTATCCCTTTAAGCTATAGACTATGATGCAATGTTTTTCCTAGAAACAAGCTTTGTTACATTATTTCTAGTTATCACTGTAAAGCTGCTTTTAAAGGGTAAGTTCGGCGTTTTACAAATAAAGCCCTGTTTTAAGATCGTTTCTGATGAAATCGAACGGTTAAGATAAAAATTTGGACAAATGCTGCTGTCCCGAGAAATTTAGGTTTTTGTGTTAGCACCCCCCCACCTATAAAATGGTTTCATAGGTGTCACGGTGGGACCGGGAATAATTCCGTGGATTCAGGTGCAGAGAAGAAGTATTTTAATAAAACAAAACATAAAATAAACAAACCAAATCTAAATCCGAAAACAGACAAGGCAGGGCAGGAACAGGCACAGAATACAACACGCGTAACAAATACAACGAGAGAGCACAGGAAAGCAAACACAGGAAGACTAAATAGGGAGGCAAACAAAGGAGGGTAACAAGACAGACAGGTGGAGCAATTAAACCCATAATCAGATAACAAGGGGGAGGGATCAAACAATTACAAGAGCACATTGCTCAAAATAACAAAACACCCATGTGCATCACAAGACAGGACAGACATGTGACATAACCCCCTCCCTACGGAGCGGCTACCAGACGCTCCATCAGACTAGGGCGGGACAGGAGGGACAGGCCAGGGGGGGGGGGGGGGGGACAGGAGAGACAGACCAGGGCGGGAAGGGAGGGACAGACCAGAAGGGACGGGAGGAACAGACCAGGGCAAAACACAGTCCATCGGGCGGCCAGGGCGAAAAATAGAGTCCATCGGGCGGCCAGGGCGGTGAAGACCCCTCGGGCGGCCAGGGCTGTGAAGACCCCTCGGGCGGCCAGGGCGCTGAAGACCCCTCGGGCGGCCAGGGCGCTGAAGACCCCTCGGGCGGCCAGGGCGGAGCAGACCCCTCGGGCTGCCAAGGCGGTGATGCCCTCTCAGGACCATACACTGGCTCAGGACCAGACACCGGCTCAGGAACACACACCGGCTCAGGAACAGCCATAAGAACAGTAACATCCACAAGAACAGACACAAACACAGGAACAAACACTGGCTCTGGCTCTGGAACAGGCACTGGCTCTGCCTCCGGCTCTGGAACAGGCACTGGCTCTGCCTCCGGCTCTGGAACAGGCACTGGCTCTGCCTCCGGCTCTGGAACAGGCACTGGCTCTGCCTCCGGCTCTGGAACAGGCACTGGCTCTGCCTCCGGCTCTGGAACAGGCACTGGCTCTGCCTCCGGCTCTGGAACAGGCACTGGCTCTGCCTCCGGCTCTGGAACAGGCACTGGCTCTGGAACAGGCACTGGCTCTGGAACAGGCACTGGCTCTGGAACAGGCACTGGCTCTGGAACAGGCACTGGCTCTGGAACAGGCACTGGCTCTGGAACAGGCACTGGCTCTGGAACAGGCACTGGCTCTGTCTCCGGCTCTGGAACAGGAGACACTGGCTCCGGCTCTGGGACAGCAGACACTGGCTCCGGCTCAGGGACAGCAGACACTGGCTCCGGCTCAGGGACAGCAGACACTGGCTCCGGCTCAGGGACAGCAGACACTGGCTCCGGCTCAGGGACAGCAGACACTGGCTCCGGCTCAGGGACAGCAGACACTGGCTCCGGCTCAGGGACAGCAGACACTGGCTCCGGCTCAGGGACAGCAGACACTGGCTCCGGCTCAGGGACAGCAGACACTGGCTCCGGCTCAGGGACAGCAGACACTGGCTCCGGCTCAGGGACAGCAGACACTGGCTCCGGCTCAGGGACAGCAGACACTGGCTCCGGCTCAGGGACAGCAGACACTGGCTCCGGCTCAGGGACAGCAGACACTGGCTCCGGCTCAGGGACAGCAGACACTGGCTCCGGCTCAGGGACAGCAGACACTGGCTCCGGCTCAGGGACAGCAGACACTGGCTCCGGCTCAGGGACAGCAGACACTGGCTCCGGCTCAGGGACAGCAGACACTGGCTCCGGCTCAGGGACAGCAGACACTGGCTCCGGCTCAGGGACAGCAGACACTGGCTCCGGCTCAGGGACAGCAGACACTGGCTCCGGCTCAGGGACAGCAGACACTGGCTCCGGCTCAGGGACAGCAGACACTGGCTCCGGCTCAGGGACAGCAGACACTGGCTCCGGCTCAGGGACAGCAGACACTGGCTCCGGCTCAGGGACAGCAGACACTGGCTCCGGCTCAGGGACAGCAGACACTGGCTCCGGCTCAGGGACAGCAGACACTGGCTCCGGCTCAGGGACAGCAGACACTGGCTCCGGCTCAGGGACAGCAGACACTGGCTCCGGCTCAGGGACAGCAGACACTGGCTCCGGCTCAGGGACAGCAGACACTGGCTCCGGCTCAGGGACAGCAGACACTGGCTCCGGCTCAGGGACAGCAGAAAATGGCTCCGGCTCAGGAACAGCAGAAAATGGCTCTACCTTCGTCCCCGGAGCATCCACCGGCATGTCCAGGATCTGAGCCAGACGCTCCAGATAGTCCAGCATAGCCTTGGCGGCCACGCGAATGGGCATCTCTTGCTCGGTCCCGGACTGGACAGACGGGACGTGAACAGTCTCTGACTGGACAGACGTGATGTGAACAGTCTCTCGCTGGGCAGACGTGACGTGAACAGTCTCTGACTGGGCAGACGTGACGTGAACAATCTCTGACTGGGCAGACGAAACGTGAACAGTCTCTGACTGGGCAGACGGAACGTGAACAGTCTCTGGCTGGGCAGACGGAACGTAAACAGTCTCTGACTGGGCAGACGGGACGTGAACAGTCTCTGACTGGGCAGACGGGACGTGAACAGTCTTTGACTGGGCAGACGGGACGTGAACAATCTCCGACTGGGCAGCCGGAACGTGAACAGTCTCTGACTGGGCAGACGTGACGTGTCTCCCCCTTCGCCGTCCCTTCTGACGGATCTGACGGACTCGAGGTTGGTCAAAACCATAGACGGAATCCCAACGCTGGAACGACTCAACGACGAGGATCCCATTCCAGGAGAGACCAGTGAGGAAGACTCTGCTGCCCTCCTCTCCTCATTCCTCTGGGCACACAGAGAGAAATATTTAAAAAGAGAGATCCCATTCTCTCTCTCAGCCGGACAAAGTTCGCTCCGCTGAATCCACATGTGGCTCGTTCGTTCTGTCACGGTGGGACCGGGAATAATTCAGTGGATTCAGGTGCAGAGAAGTATTTTAACAAGACAAAACATAAAATAAACAAACCAAATCTAAATCCGAAAACAGACAAGGCAGGGCAGGAACAGGCACAGAATACAACACGCGTAACAAATACAACGAACGAGCACAGGACAGCAAACACAGGAAGACTAAATAGGGAGGCAAACAAAGGAGGGTAACGAGACAGACAGGTGGAGCAATTAAACCAATAATCAGATAACAAGGGGGAGGGATCAAACAATGACAAGAGCACATGGCTCAAAATAACAAAACACCCATGTGCATCACAAGAAAGGACACACATGTGACAATAGGTGCATTGAAACAATCATTCATATAAACGCATTAAACTTTAGTTTACAAAGACGTGAAACTCACTGAGTGGTCTGGGGTGTTCACTGATATGCTCACGCAAAAATCGCTGCAAAAGATGCTTTCTGATTTCATCAGAAACGATCTTAAAATAGGGCTTTACTTGTAAAACGCCGAACTTACCCTTTAAAACAATCTGTATTGCAAAAAGCGTATATAAATATATGTGTCTTTACTTGACAAACTGTGTCAAAAGGTGCTTAATTTGCCTAGATTAACCCTTAATTATGTTGTTTATGAATAGGATTTGAACTGGCAATCAGACATCAAAATTATACCACAAATACTAATACCTATTACAAATTGATATGAGTAGACTGATTGATTCTCTGAGAGTGTGTTAGGTGTTTTAGTGTTAATATGTTGATAAACGTGTGTGTGTGATGTTTGCTCTTGTGTCTGTGCATTCTTGGACAACTGTGGATAGCTGATCAGTCTCTCATTTCAGGCGTTATGATGGATGGATGAGCAGGCAGCAGTGATTTCTGGCTTGGGGACGAATGCATGTGTCTGTACACTGTAAAACCTAACACTGAAAGTCACTAAACGAAATGAGTTCATTTAACTTATTTTTTAAAAAAAAGTTCATTTCACTCAATAAAAAATGTGATATTAACTCAAAAACTCAGAACTTAACTCAGAACTTAAACTGAATAAATTATGAATAACCTATTTGTTATTTTAGCTCTAAAGATTTAAGTTGAATTTAATTAATTTAATCTAGTTTATGTTAATGGTTAAAAATAAAAATAATGTGAAAAGTAAATTAGAAACCAGTGGGTGGGTTTACTTATTAATTTTAAATAATATTTTCAAGAAACTACTTTTGTATAAGGCCTATACTTTTATACTTTTCATTACTAATGAAAAACAAGTAAATAAATAATTTTAAAGTTTTCAGCTCCATTCAAAGCCTACATTTAGTTCCCTGTGGTGTCATTGGATTTTATCTGGATTTTACTCATCACCGCGTTCTCCCTCGGAAAAACCCGCGCATTTATTTCAACAGGCGTAATCTGCCCATCCCCCACAGCTTCACGGAACGGAACTCAGTCACAAAATCAAAATCAGGATGGCGGCATGAAGATAATTAACAGGTAAGTTAAGCACGAAAAACTGCTTCATCCTTTTTATAGCACTCTTAAACGTTTTAACGTTGTATTGTAGTGACTCTTCATCTTAAGAAGACCGAATAGCTAAGTTAGGGTAATTTGTGTCACCTCATATTTGCGACATTGCAGAGATATTTATTTTTTGGATCAGCGGCAGTAACTTAACTTAGTTAATGTGCTGTGAGTAACTTACACGCCAGTTTTGTCAGTGGAAAAGTAATTTATATGTTTGTTTGTTTTCTCACATTTTGGCATAGACAAGCGTGTCCCGCGCAATTTTTAATATTTTTCAGTGAGGAGACTGATTGAACGTTATAACGTTAACGTTACTCCACCGAGCACCGACCGTGTAGATTCACACTGCAAAAACTAGGCAATACAAGCTGACCGATTCTTTCTTTTATTATGCTGTGAGTAAACCACAGATTTGTCAGTGGAAAAATAATATTTTTGTATTTACTCACATTTTGCATAGATAAACGTGTTCCTCGGGCATGGATGTCCGTGAGGAGACAACCACAGGCCGTCTTTCACGCGTCAAAAACTAAAGAAAAAGGTACTATAAGCTGACCTATTCTATTGTTTATTATGCTATGAGTAAACTACAGTTTTATGGGGGGAAAATTAATCAATTTTGTGGGTTTTTTTCTTCTTCACAGTTCGGCATAAACTAACGTATGCTGAACAATTAGCATAATTTGACACAAAGGAGACTGACGTTCATTTACACAGTAAGTTACGAACTAAAGAGAAAGCTATACATATTCCTTCCGAAGCTTGAATTCAAATGGAAGAGTCACATAATTACTAATACTATTGCATGGAATTAAGGTTGCAATGTTTGAAAGTTTTCTTAACATTTATGGATTAATTATTTTCATGACTCATGATGTTTAATTGTGAATTAAATTATGCTATGTTTTGTGTTTTGTCTTTAAGGACAAGAATGACATTCAGGTCAGACGAACTATTGCTCTGGCAGGTTTACCAGTTCATCTAAAAGAAGACTCTGCAGATGTTTTCAAGAGACACAAGGTATGAAATATTATATTGCAACAATTTAAGCTTTTAGTTAAAATGAGTTTAAAATCTATCTGAGCATTCAGGTTGTTTTAAGCTGGGTGCACTGCGATTTTAGAAAAAGATTTGGCTGTCTGAAGCAAATTTAGCAAATCCTAAAATAAAGATTATAAAAAGATAAAAATAAAAAGATTACTCTGATCCTAGGCTAAAATCTGAAGGAAAAAAAGGACAAAATTCTGACGTCTTTGATTTTTAGTTTGACATGTTCACCGACAGCCGATTAATGACTGCTGAGATACAATTTTACCTCCAACGAAATTCTGTCCCTTTGCAGTTGTTCTTCGGGGTTGCTCTCGTCATTAAACCGCGGAGACGTTGCCTAATGCCTCAGAAAATCCGATCTGCCTGTTTACAAGACAGTTGCATTGGCACATATCTGATTTATTTCCACATATGAACAAGGCCTGAAACCGATTTCGAAATATCTGAAAGCATGCAATTTTTTTCCTGTTTACACGGTCATAGAACACATCCGATATGAGTAAAAAAATCAGAATTGGGTCACATTTCACTGACAGAAACTTAAATTGATTCCACATTAAATTTGATTTCTAAATAGAAAAAATAAGGCTGTGATAGATGTTAATTTTAAAGGAGTAGTTCACTTTCAAATGAAAATTAGCCCATGATTTACTCACCCTCAAGCCATCTTAGGTGTATATGACTTTCTTCTTTCAGACAAATACAATTGAAGTTATATTACAGAATGTCCTGGCTCTTCCAAGTTTTATAATGGCAGTGGATTGCAACCAACAGATAAAAGCTCAAAAACGTGGATCAATCCATCATAAACTAACTTCACGTGGCTCCGGGGTGGTTAATAAAGGCTTTCTGAAGCACGATGAGTTTGTGTAAGTAAAATATTAATATTTAAACTTTATAAAGTAAAATAACTAGCTTCCGGCTAAACGAACATATGGATTCCACTTAAGTCTAAACCGCAACTTGCAAAAAATGCGACGTACTGCTGATATTTTCGCTACGCCATGATGCACTACGCTACTTCTGAAGTCACAAGTTGTGCTTTAGGGGTAAGTAGACTGGAAGCTAGAATTTTACTTTCTAACGTGTTAAATATTAATATTTTACTTAAACTCATGGTGCTTCAGAAAAACTTTATTAACCACCCCGGAGCCACATGAAGTTTGTTTATGACGAATGGATCCACGTTTTTGAGCTTCAATCTGTTGGTTGCAATCCACTGCCATTGTAAAACTTGGAAGAGCCAGGATATTTTGTAATATAACTCCGATTCAATTCATCTGAGAGAGGAAAGTCAAATACACCTAGGATGGCTTGAGGGTGAGTAAATCATGGGCTAATTTTCATTTGAATGTGAACTAATCCTTTCATAGCCTGTTCTATAGGTTGTATATCTTTACTTTCCTTTTGTTCTAGAACATTTAGCTGATACATCTAAGCCCCTTTCACACAGAGATTCCGGAAAATACACGGATAAAGTGATCCGGGATTTGACCCGGGTTCGTTTGGTTTTGGTTCATTCACACTGCCAGTGATTTTCCAGAATCAGAGAGTGCGTTCACACACAACCCGTAAAAATCCCGTAAAGACACGTGACATCGATGTGACATGTAATGTCTCAGAAGCGTCTCTAGTTTGCTTATGAGCTGAGATTTCTCTCTGGTGAAACCACGCTTGTGCATTTTTTTCTCTGATTCGATCATAAACTAGCGCATTACGTACCGTTTCATTCCTGCTTTCACTTCACTTCAGCGCCATCATTACGACACGGCATTGATTTACGGCTTTTGTTCACACAGCGCGCGTTCAGGGACTGATCCCGGCAATCTTACTAGGTCCCCAACCCGGGATCAATCCCGGGTTGTGTTTGGGTTCACACAGAAGGCGTTCTGGCAATTCCCTGGGATCAACGCGCTGTGAAAGGGGCTCTAGTCTTAGTACCTTGTAAAGTACTAGTATTTTTCCAAATAAAATCTTGCTAATTAACAGTTTTGTTAAATGTATTGTATTTTTGTAAATATTAGTCAATTGAACAGCCTGCATGTCCATTTTTCCAGGCTTTGTTGTCATTCATGAAAATGTAGTTATGGTGTCTGCCCTGACTATGGCCTGTTTGTTTTGTAGATTTGTAAAGACATGCATTAACAAAGATTTATTTCAATCCATTTAGAGAGAGGATCTTGACCAGGTGCAAAAGGCAGCAGTTGCCATCATTGCTGTCGAGGAAGAGGTTGAAAAGTTGCCTTTCAACCCACAGGATTTTCTGATTGTCCTTGAAGATGAGGTGGTAATGTCTGCAAAGTCCTGGGTTAGTGCACTGGTTCTGATTTTTGGGCTACTCTATGGCCTTCACATAAGCTATACCCAAAGAAGCTGAGCGTGTTTTTTTTTTTTTTTAGTTCATACAGAAAGTGCTGCTAAATCTCGAAGATGGGAAGGCCAGACTGGAGTTGCTTGCACTTAAAAATGAACTTCTGATTGACTTTTTAAAAGTTCCCAATTGTGCTATCTTTAAAGTTTTAATAGTTGATCCTAAATATTTCATGGGAAATGTGTGATGAAATTGTTTTAATGTTATTTGGACTGATTTTGCACTCCGATTTAGTTTTAAAATGTCCCTGTTTGAGCAGTCTGTTATAGTCTTAAAGGGTTAGTTCACCCAAAATTGAAAATTCTGTCAGTAATTACAAAATTCTTACGGGGTTGGAACAACATGAGAGAGTAATTACTGACAGAATTTTCATTTTTGGGTGAACTATCCCTTTAATGGTTAAAGTGTATATTTAATAAAATTGTTTTAATGTTATTTGGACTGAACAGCACACTTCTGTTTTATGTCTGATGACCTTTTGTGGAAAAGAATTTTTTCAATAAATACTGTCATTGCATCATTTTCTTTCATCATTTCTTTATACTAATATTTCCCCCTTGTCTTAATTTAACTTTATTAATTTGAGTTTATTTAACTTAAATCATTCACGGCAATCGGTTTCCTAAAACCATTTGAGTAGCTATATAGTTGTTTAAACTTGATTAAATGTATTAAATTAACTCAATTAGTTTAAATTAATGGAGTGAACTTAAAATCTTTAAGTTACCTATACTCAAAATGATTGACTAAACCGACACTAAATTATGAGTGAATATGACTCAATATATATTCACAATACTCAATTGTGTTTGTTTTTAAACTTAAACGGTTTGTAGCAATCAGTTTCCTCAATCAGTTTGAGTTGAGTTAACTTATTGGGTTTTACAGTGTATGTGCATAAATGTGTGTGCATTGTGTATTGTAAACGTGGCTCATCCTGTGTGTGTGTGGTGTTTATGTATATTCCTGTTCCCTGTGTATGTGTGAAGATCCATACTCCTGCTGAATGATCCAGGCTGTGATGAACATGCGAGCATATGCGAGCCAAGGAATTTGTACAGGTGTCCCGGCATGTAATACAGAGAGAGGATGTCTCTGTTAAAAGAGCCATAGAGTGCAATCATGAATCTGTACTATATCTCATCCAAACACTAATATTTGCCATGTGTGTTGGTGCTTATTGATGCATATTGAAGCTTTGGAGTCAGTCTTATAGGCCTACTATAGTTTAACTCATAAACATTCTCCTTTAACAATTTCCAAAATTAAAGCTTAACACTGTATAAATTGATAGTGTGTAGTCTCTCTTTGATGTCTGCTTATATAAGTTTGAAGGAGGTTATTCGAGTCACAGTGTATATAGAGACAAGATTATCATAGCGAATTGGCTGTTTTGACCTTTTAGGCAAAAAAGCAGACAACTAGCAACCACTTAGAACACCCTAGCAAGTTAGCAACTGCATAACAACATGCTAAAAACCAATGTTGTTGTTAACTAACTATTAATAATAACTTTTGTTAATTGAAATAAAGCAGAATTTTTTTTGTTATTGTTAACTAAAACTATTAATAATCATTTGGTTAATTGAAATAAAGCTGAATATAAAAATGTAAACAAATAAGGAATTTGTTGCCTTGACAACGGCCTAGGTGGAGTTCGAAAAGGTTTTTAAAGGGGTGGTAAAACACGATTTCACTTTTCTAACTTTAGCTAGTGTGTAATGTTGCTGTTTGAGCATAAACAACACCTGCAAAGTTACAGCGCTCAAAGTTCAAAGCAAAGGAAGATATTTGCTTTTAAAAAAGTAAATTTCTAAGGACTAGAGCAAACGACCGGTTTTGGACTACACGACATTCCATGGGATATGCTGACGTCAGTATATCCCATTATTTACATAAACCCCTCCTCCGATAATACTTAATAAGCGGGGCGAGGCCATTTTATATTGCTGTTTTGGAGATGAGTTGTCGCAATGCCGTCGAAACGCTGCTGTTATTTTCATCCGGATTGCAGGTCCGCTTTGTTCAGCCTTCCTAGGGACGAGGGAGTTAGGGATCAATGATTAAAATTTATTTTTAACTCGGTCCCTCATAATTAAGACCCAAATCTCGCTCTCTGTGCTGCACATGTTACGGAGGAAAACTTCCACAATCGTGACGAGTTCAATGCAGGATTCGCACATCGGCTTGTCCTGAAAGATGGAGCAGTTCCAACTTTAAAAACAAGCTTTTTTTTACGAGCCACAACCTGTAAGTATGATTTATTTTTCGTCAATGTGTTTTCCTGTTATAGTTCGTATTGTTAATTGTACGTTGTAGCAAGTAAGTAAACAAATGACAACGCTGTTTGGCTCTGCTGGTTTGGTATGCTCATTCATACTTAACATCTGACAAACACCAAACGTTACAAACTTTTTTTTTATCTCAACAGCGAACTTGGAATTAGTGTAAATTATTCTTTGATTAGAGCTTTTATGTTTATCTACATGCTTGTTTATCTACAGGCATGCTAAACATGGTTCTGTGTTTGATTTGGCAGCCGATGCTTAGTGTTCGTTTTGGGTTAGTAGTTCTGTCGACAGATATTTGTCAACAATTGTTCTAAAAATACAAATGTAACGGTGGCATACAGTCAGAAACGATCACTATAGATCCGCAGTCTTTACTCAAAAAAATCACTGAGGACTGTAGTATAATTTGTTAGAACGATTATATGAAATTCTTGTTTATGAAGCTTATTTTTTTGTAATTCTATAATAATTAGTACAATTAAATAACAGAATATCTAAAAAGTAATCAGAGAACAACAAAAAACAAACCTTTCTGAAACGTTGTTTAATAGACGTTCTTGAACGGGTTCTGCTCGATTATCTTCACTGACGTTTCACCGGGTCGTGATATTTTTTTTCACAGGATGGTAGGGGAAGACTCATGAATATTCATTAGGGAACTCATCCCTGATTGGTCTTAACCCCAGTGACTGGTAGGTTTAGGGGTGGGGTTAGGGGGTAGGTCATCAGACCAATCAGGCATGAGTTCCCTAATGAATATTCATGAGTCTTCCCCTACCATCCTGTGAAAAAAAATATCGCCCCCGGGTCCGATTGGTTTTATTGACGCCATTGTTTATAATACACCAAAGCGCAAACTTCCGGTAAAAGGTACGGGGCGTGACGTTTCTGGGAGACGTGCACTAGATGGTTAGCGAATCACAACATACTGGGCCAGCTAACCAATCTGAGCCCATTGCTTAGTTTTAAGGGACTGGCTTCACAGAACCAGGAAACCATCAGACCGTTTTTACAAGGAGGGGAAGAGCAGTGTAGAATAAAGGTAAAATATATGAAAAATAATGCAATTTTTAAAAAACAAAGCATGAACATATGTTACCGTGCACCCCACAAACACAATCAAGCCTTCGAAAAAATGCGTTTTACCACCCCTTTAAGAGAATAAAAATGGCGGACTGGAAGTTTGATCAACTATGACAAAATTGGTATCTATGTTCTCAGCATGACCCAAGGAATATAATAAGACAATAGAGGGAATGCATTAACGTCACTTTCCCGCCGGAACACGCCCCCTCAGCCGGACTGAGTGGCAGAAGAGCAGCTGCGTGACTGGATTTAATAGGGGAAACTGCGAAAACGCAAGTAAAACAAACGATTATCAGTTTAAACTAAAGATTGGACTCAATATAGTGTTCCTTACAACTTACTAAAGATCCAGTGATCATGGATATTAACATGCAGCCAGGAATCGTGTTTCCTGACATTTATATGTGCCTGATTTCGACACAAGGGAAATACATACAGCAAATTTGCCTGTGAATGCTTTATATAAATACAAAATAGGCAGGTCTAAATCCAGGTGATCACTTATCAATGTTATATATATCATCATATCGTCTAGAGACTTAAAACTTGTATAGTTTTTTTGTCAGTGTTTATTTAAAAATGTCAAATTATACAGAATATACAGTGGTAAATATTTGATTGATGAGTTGTCACTGCAATATATAACAATACAATATATAGAGAATGATTTTACCACTAAATTCAGCATATTGACACAAAAATGATAACTGCAAATCCACCTTTCGCTGCCTGGAGTCCAGTTGTTTCTATGAATTGCAGCGATCTATTTGCTTCTCTGTTCTGTAGCTTTAGGTAGTCTGTAAAAATATTCCTCATATTTCTTGTCAAATCTAGTTGTACAGTCAGTCTCAAAGCTCTTTCCCGTTTTAGACGCGTTTTGTGTGTTTTTCCGCAGCATTCACACCAGCATGAAAACCAATGCTGCCGCTCAGTCTTTTTGCCACTTGTGGGCGTAACTGCAGTCACTCCGGCCAACGGTGACGTCACGTGCATTCCCTCTATAGGCAAAATTAATCAAAAGCTATTAACATTTTTTAAAAATGTATTATAATTCTTGACCACAAGGTGGCGCTGCCCTGAAACTTTTTGAGTACCTTCAGGGTATGGTGCTGATCACATATACCGGGTGTCATAAAGATACGCCAATGCATTCATAAAATATAGCATTTTACAACCAAATTCAAAATGGCCGGGAAAATTGGGTATCGTCAAAGTCCCTGTAAGACAAGTCATTTCACTCAGTGGCCATCTTTGAAATGTCTTTTGGGCATGCTAGTGCATTTTCTATCTCTTTGAATGGGGAAACATCAAATTCTCTAAAAGTGCTTGCCAAGCTTACGAATAAATTCTATATTTGAAATCACCAATGAAATCTGACAACAACTGTCTCATAAATTTTGTTTCTAAATAATGGAATCGTGACAAAAAGGGCCTTTTTCACGCTGCATCAAGCTAATGGGCATCCGCAGTCCTAGCGCACGTCTCAGAACACTCACCGTTTCTATAGGAACCGGAACTTCTAATCGCAGCTGCTGCAGTGACTAGAGATGCACCGATTGATCGGCTGGTGATCGGAATCGGCCGATTTTCACGTGATCGGCCATGATCGGCGACCGGCTGGTCAGTCTGACATATGCCGATTTTTTTTTTGCCTGTCAAATGCACTCGGGCGCCGCATGATTAACATCGCGCAAAATCAGCATCACACGTGCACACAGAAAGCACATGTAGGAAGCCTCGTGAATTATGGCCGTTTCACACCGCAAGCGTGAGCAGCGCAGGGGTTTTTTTCCCCCGGCGTGCATGTTAATCAATGAGTGCATTCACACCGAGAGCAGGAGCAGCGCGTGAGCGTCGAGCAGGAGCGTCGCGTGAGCAGCAGGGAAGCGGGGTTTCGGCGCAGAGTCTATTTTTGCTGCGCTGCTCGCGCTCAATTAAAGTGATTGTTTAGCCTGGTTGGACATGTGGCAGACGAGAGAAGAACTGTTTGCGAAATAAAACTTGCCATTGATGGACAAGTGATTGCAATAGGCTATGTGTGTGTGTGTGTGTGTGTGTGTGTGTGTTTTGAGAAACATCTTTATACTGCAAGGCTATATTTATTTTATTTTTATTTGCTCTTTATATTATTTTATTGCTATTACCTGTTTTCATACAGAAGTTTAGTTTCGTAAATAAGTAAATATATCACTTTTTTTTTAGTTGAATATATGGAAATGAAAATGGTTCTTCCATATCATAACTCTGCATTTAGATATTTGTGAATTTCCCACACCAGGAGTAATAATTTATATAGTTTTATTTTATTTAATTTGTTAAAAAAATGTTGTATGTTCTATGTAAAATGTTCTATTAAAGAAAAGATAGAAAATAAATATTTGTGTTTGCTGTAAAGTGGTTAGAAAAAATGAAATCGGAATCGGCTAATATCGGTATCGGCAGGTCAAACTCATGAAAAATCGGAAATCGGAATCGGCTTAGAAAATTGTAATCGGTGCATCTCTAGCAGTGACGTAATGACTTTACCAATAGACCTGTTTTCAGTTGGTAAACATGGTGCGGTTTTTTGTGGGTGGAGCTTAGGTGGTGGCAGAACGATCCCTCTGGCTGCTTCCCTAACGTTAGTATGCAAGTTTTGTTAGGTTGTTTTTTTTAACAATGACTGGAGAAAATTCGATTTTATCTTAATGTGCAAGGTCACTCACTGTCCAGGACCGCGATTGTTATTTGCAAAAGTTAATTTTAACGGACGGAACCAGATTGGCCGACCCGTAGCCGTTACATGCTCACTCAATGATGGACGATCTGACAGGATAAACGTTAACGCTATGCTACCTCCGGTTGAGTGAGCTGACTTCTACACCTATCCGATAGAGAAACTGAGGGCATATAAATCTTTAGATGCCTAGAATTATGTGATGAATGGTCACGTACAAGACTTGTGTGGTACGATCCGCAGTTCTGCCTAGCCAGCGCCAAGAAGACGACAATGTAAAGAGCGACATTACGGTGCAATTTTAACGATCTGAATATTTTCTAGAAATAATAATTCCAGATACAGCATATTCATTTTTCATTGATTCTTGCACCCAACAACACAACAAGATGACATTTAATAATAATAATAACAATTTAAGCTCCTTATTATGTAGCCGAATCTGTGCTGGTTTGTATTGGCCGCCTGCAGTTTTCCCTTTGTTTTGCCTCCAGCTAGCGCCGTGACGTAACTGTGACGTCGGCTCGAAATTGGTCTATCGGCGATTGGCTCTTATTTAGAAGGGGGGACTTATTCCGCCATATTGTGCGTTGCACTTTCTCCCATGAGTGCAGCATCTTTTTGTATATAAAGTCTTTGGTATCGTTTGACTTGGCATGCTGTACCAAATCTAAAGAGACCAATTTTGTGGCCTAAATGTTCATAAGTTATAATTCAAATTAAAGCTTCAAGCAGCGATGAAAAGGGCCCTCGCTTCGTGCCACAGCCACCCGGCAGCTTTAGGAAAACAGAGCAAGGTGGGCTGTACGTAAATATAGGAGGACTATGTTAAAGTAATGTGTATTTGCCACACTTTCTGCTACCAGCAGGTGGTGCTATTACTATAACTGAATATGAGCATGGTCATGTGTTCAGGACAGGACAGGACAAATTCGAAGAGGATCATATAAAAAGTGTAGGAGGAGCTTGTTAAAGTACAAAGCCTGTAAATGGCAAAATCTGCACAAAAATCGGAGAAGAAATGCAAAATGGCAGACTTCTGGTTGTTTAGGGCTATGCTCCAAGATACTTTTTAGTAGGTATTGGGTCATTACATGTATGTACCGAATCTTGTCCACATACGTGAAATGTAGCGCCGGGGGAAATTAGTCAAAATATTTGTTTGCCCCACTTTTTGCCCTTTTGCCCTTTTGCCCCACCCAATTTTGGAACCCATATCAGATGTAAATTTCACACCCGTGCCACCACCACCCGGCGGCTTTAGGAAAACAGAGCACGGTGGGCAGTACGTAAATATAGGAGGACAATAAGTAATTTGTATTTGCCACACTTTCTGCTACCAGCAGGTGGCGCTATTGCTATAACCACATATGAGCATAGTCATGTGTTCAGGACAAGACTCTTATCAAACATGTGAAGTTTGGGGCAGATCAGACAGTGTCGCCGTTTCTCAATGTCAAGGATACTTCCTTGGCAGGATTGATCCTTCCAAGTAATTTCCTTCAGAGGCTAGGCGAGGCTCCTCTTTAGCATTCGGAGAACACGTAAATGGAACAGGCTAGCAAGTGCACGTCATTGCGTCATTACGTCAGTGAAAAGGTCCGCTTTTGGCGCTGCAAAAATTCAAAAAGATCAAAAAGTTGTGATGTACACTACCGTTCAAAAGTTTGGGGCCAGTACGATTTTAAATGCTTTTAAAAGAATTCTCTTCTGCTAATCATGTTAAATTACTTTGTACAACTTAACTAGTTATTTATAAAAGAAATGCCGGTGACGGCAACCCAGCTAAATGACAGGTCCGGTTCAGTTAGCCATCAATAACGTAATTTGTATATATTTGTATAATTTGTAATATCAATACGGTAGTAATTTGTACTGGCATTTAAACGTTAAACTTTACTTATATGTACAACGGTTATAACAAATGTATGGTAACTTACATGTACAAGCATAGTGCCCCGTTATTGCTCCGACTCCGCTAACGTCTGACATATTTTTTTTTTGAACAAGATAGCAAAGCTGGTGCATAGGATTGTGGGTGATTTGAGAGCGCGAAGGCTACACATATGCATCCTTTCCTGTGTATGGGATATTTTTCGAACGAAGGATTCAGTCCTTGGTTGAAATTCTGAGGATCCTCGACATTGGAACAGTCCTTTGACGGATGTCGATGACGTAGCATCCTCGAAATAACGGCTTCCGAGGATCCTTCCTTGACATTGAGAAACACCTTGTATGCCTGAGTTACTGCAGGCTGTTTGTGGTTGCCTAGCAACATCGGAACTGCAAGCAAAATTTACAGAGAACTTCTCTGATGATGCATATTTCACCCAGAGGCTGAAATTGGGTTTGCACATCTATATTTGTCAGGCCGCCGAGGGCACATCCTTCGACGAAAACTCAAGATCTTCGCCATTTAACGTCGCAAAGGCCTTAAGATTACACTCACCAAATTTGAAGAGGATCGGATCAAAACTGTAGGAGGAGTTCGTTAAAGTACAACGTCTGGAAATGGCAAAAACTGCACAAAAAGTTCAAAATAGCTATCTTCCAGTTGTGTTTAGGGCTACGCTCCAAGAGACTTTTTTGTTGGTATTGGGTCATTACATGTATGTACCGAATTTCATACCTGTACGAGAAACATAGAGACGGGGCAATAATTTAGGGGGGGCAATTAAGCCATTTTGCCCCACACAATTCTGAAACCCATATCACACATACATTTTCACCACTTCTGAAGCGTGTGCAAAGTTTCTTGAGTTTTCAAGCATGTTTAGGCCCTCTAAAAAGCGATACACTTTGGAGAAGAAGAAGCGGAATAATAATAAACGGAGCAAAAAAAATAGGGTCCTCTCACCATCGGTGCTCAGGCCCTAAATAGTAATTCAATTTTCATGAAAATTGGAGCATCGGTCTAGGATGAGTTGGAAAAATGACGGTTTTTTTTGGTAATTTCAAAATTGTGGAAAAATTCATAGAGTGCAATAGATTTGTCTTGAGCCAAGGAATCAAGGAATTGAGCCAATTTTGTTTCTAGGGTTTACAGTTTAAAAGGGATTAGCATAAACTCAAGTGCAAATTTGGGCAGTCGGTGGCGCTAGAGGGATTGAGTTAGAGATTCCAAAATTGCTGTGGTTAATGTCTAGACTGTCCTCTATCAGTGTGCCAATTTTCACAACTTTTTACCATACAGTTGGGCTGCCAAAGACTCATTAGCAGAAGAAGAAAAAGAAAAAGAACACTAACGGATAGAAGTGCCTACGAACCTTCGGTGTTTGGCCCATAATAAAATGCTCCTTACCCCATTAGAAATCATCTAGAATTGCCCTGCATCAAAGTGGTGACTTGTACATGGGCGAGCATCACTCACATTTTCTTCCGGAATGTTAGAATATAGTTATTTTAAAAAGGGTAAAGCCAATTTGTAGTCCCATCTGGCACTTGGGGAGTCTTAATTTTGGACTTTGTGTGTGTTTCACAGGCTTGTGCAGGTGTGTCTGCCCCCTGCTGGCTCAGGGACACCCTGCACAAAAGAAGCTGCATTCTTCACATTTCCTCTGAGGAGAATTCCCGTAACCTGAGGTGGAGTGAGACATCAGTCTGTAGAACCTGTGTAACCCTGGAGCTGTCCGAGCCTGGTATTCCGTGAGGACGTCATTCTGTACTGTAAACCTCAGCTGAACTACAGTATGATGTCACCTCTGGCACATGCACTTTAAGTCAACATGAAATCAAATCTGACCCTTTTCACTTTCTTAATAACATTCCATGATTCATAACTGCACATTATTCCAAAGAAAGAAAATGTTAGTCTTCGTCATTGCCATTGAGAGAGGCTCTGGTCTTCATAATCAGTTGCTCCGCCTCTAAAATGACATTCCTTTTCAATGAATCCCTCTTAAATTTTTTCATCCTTTAAACACTTTGCTTCATTCTGGTATGTAACCCACTTTTCATGATGCAATCAGTTCCTAAAGGACAAAATTAATTCCCTTACACTTCCAAATTCCCATACTTCAAATTAATTTTCCCATATTCTCAAACTTCTTTTTCTTCTCTATATTTCTCCTCTTCATAGCTTGCTTCCTAATCTACTGTAGTAGTGTAATACGTAAACCGGGAATTGTATATTTCGAATATCATTGCTCTATTCCCCTCTTTTTTAAGTCACTTTGAATAAAAGCATCTGCTAAATGCATAAATATAAATATTGAGGATCCTATGAACTGCAATAAGTCATATTACAGAAGTGAAGTGAGTTGCAAATGGCACTTCACCTTGACTTTGTTGACTTAATACAGGTGTAACCTGGTTAGTATTTTTTGATAAACACAAGCTAAAAAAGAAATTTTCCACTTACTGACATGAGAATGCAACTGATTGTATTGTCCATACTGTACTTCTTTTATCTATATTTATGCATTAAACAAAATAATTGATTGATTTGTAAGGGAAGTAACTGGCTTCATTTTGTTTTTACATGTAACCTGAACAGGATCCCCTTCCCCTCGATACATTCGGACCCATGTCAAAAGGTCATCACCCTTGTGGCCTTGTGTGCTCCAGCTGTCGCGTACGTCAGGAGGTCCTGAATCGTTTCAGCCTTAAAATAGTTTGCAAACTTTAATTTTAGGAACGACTTGAAATAACCCTTGGCTCCCATGAACAGCACCGTTCCTATGCTAGAATAGTTCACATAAGGTAAGACAAAGCAAGTTTATTTATGTATTTTACACACAGTGTTGATTAAAAGTACTTTACATTGGTCCATTATAAGAATTAGAGGATTCTGATTGGTATCTAATTATTATTGGTATTCTGATTGATAACGTCCAGTCAGATTGTCATTATTTTAAATAAACCATTCCGCACGACACAAAATTAAATTTAAATTATATGTATTAATTTCAATATGTATTTTTACAGCCTTTATGATAGACTAATGAAGAACTCTTTCTTTCTATATTATTTAGGACATTACCTTAACAAGAGTCATCCTTTAGTGATTGCCCTAAAATGTTTTCTGTTGCTACATCCATCAAATTAGAAGAGTCAAAAAATACTAAAAGACAGTCTGCAGTCACTTCAATGGACTAAAAACTTTCAGACAAGAGAGAGAGAGAGAGAGAGAGAGAGAGAGAGAGAGAGAGAGAGAGAGAGAGAGAGAGAGTAAATTAAGTCCCACAATGTAAACTTCCCGCCTACCCATAGTAATAACCAATCAGAAACCGAGCATTTTTTGTACTGCTCTCCGATTGGCTGCTCGCCGCGTGACTGACAGTCTTTGTGAATGAAGTTTTTTCCCACTTTGGCTCCGCGAAGTTTCAGTGACGGGGGCATCACTGCAGCGCACTGAGGGAAGGAAAGAACAGAAGGGAAAAGAAGGGAGAGAGGTGCCCCATCCATCCATCTATCCATCCTCTGAATTTTCCTGCAGGACTTTATTAACGCATGGCTGCATGAGAGGCTTTGAGCTCTCGCGCTTTCTCTCTCCGGGACTTTTGGGTCACTGTCCTGATTTCAAGCAGTTGTCATAATACTATCATTAAACTCTACGCGTCAGGACGGACGCAGGTGGTCATGGATACACCTATCAGATGGAAAGTAAAGAGGAGGTTTAAGGAGGTGCGACTGTCGGTACTCCTAGTATTCCTGATGTTTGTCACCTCACGAGTCAGCGCAGGTAAGCGGCGAATCAGCTGTTCCCAAACTGTTACTTTGTGCCGCGGGCCGCGCTAACCCGGGGCTGCGGTTCCGTTGCGCGAGCGCATTCCATGGTCAGTCCGCCGTACCGCGTTTGGAATGACCGGAGAAGGGGGGGGGGGGGGGGGGGGGTCTAGAGTGAGATTTTCGCGTCCGAAGTTCAGTGGCTGTGACTTTTGTTTTGCACCTTTTTTTGTGCGTCAGCATTAGAGCAGAAACGAATAACGGAATGAGGGAAGTTTTCCCGTGCAAGGCAACAGATGCGTGAGGAAATCTTATTGTGGCATCAAACTCCTTTACGCTACGACACTCAACAATTCGTATGCAAATTAGCAAACAGAGACCTCATAGTAGAAATCTGGATTCCAGGATTCCATATGTGTGAATAGGTTTCTTCAGTGCTCCTTTTTTGCATTTCACATTTTAGATTCTTCACTTCAGAATAGGCTATTGGTTTCTGGCATCTGTAAATCAGCATAGATGGCATAGTTTTTTTTAGAAACGTACACTCTTAAAAATAAACATTCCAGTAGGAATCAAAGTCACAGGAGAACCTTCTTAAGTTCTGCTTTAGAAAACCATTTGTGTGATGCTTCACCAGAACCCGTAAAAAAAAACGCTGATCTACCTAAACCTTTGCAGTGTTTTGATTTCTTTGCCGAATCTCAGAGACTATTGAAGAAGCTTTATCTTTAGGGGAGTACGACATCAGGACCCCTTTTGGTATCAGACCATACAACCTAGGATGGTCTTTGTAGACTTTGGAAGATGTTCCAGATGTTTTTAGGGGATCTGGCAGAAATAAGTTTTCCTCCAGCAGGCGCGCTAACTGCAGAACGTAATTGGAAAAATATGCAGGACGAGAAACACACAAGGAGAGAGAGAGAGCGACAGAGAGTTTATGTTTTTCCATAGGCTCATAAAAAACGAACCAATTACTCTGGATCTCCTTTTGTTTGGCGATAGACCGATGAAAATAATAGATAAATGTAAATAAATGCACGTTAGTCTGTCTTGGTTCCTGGTAGATGGTCTGTAATGAAGAACATCAGTGGGTCAGGGTGGAGTCGCTGCGTGTCTTCTGTAGTAAAGCAGAGATGCTCGAGGTGAAGCTCGCAATTATCTTGTAAACCACTTATAAGGAATTACTCAGCAGACTATGTAGAACAGCTATTGTAGAGATATTTATATGCATTTATCAAGTCACATGCATTTTGACATGATCAGCAATATGCCATTTGTTAAAAGTTGAGAAATTATTCGTTGTTTAATCAATATTTTCCATGCAATATGCATGACAATGTTTTTCTTTTTTTAGCATATTAAAAGCCAACTTTCAATGGTTAGATCAGTTGTTTGATCTGGTTTTAGCGTTCCGTCATTATAAAGCTCCTTATATCACACTGTTACTGTGGTGTTTACTAGTTGTGAACGTGAATCAGTGGTTTGTACAGTAATGACGGAGCCAAAGCAGACAGGATATGATCTCTCATTCTCATCCTCCTGGTCTCTCCAGCCTGTCCCAGGGAGTACCCCTCTCTCACTCTCTCTTTCTCCAGGCTGGAGGGAGGGGGAAAAAAAGGGGGAGGGATCGAGAGTGCGGGGTTGGAAATTCTGCTCTGCATGTGTGATTAGATTCGTGTCTGGTCATGGCCACTTGGCTGCTCATTATACTGATGGAATTATTGAGCTGTTTTAATTACAACGAGAGCATTTTGGTCGAGGAACATCTCAAGAACATGCTTACATGCTTAAATCCAGATTCTAATTAGAACCTAAAACAGTTTCATAATTTGACTTTAACTTTCCATATAACTTTTTATTCTCCAGTTCTTTAGAAAACCATCATGTTCTCGTGCTTTAAAGAACTCATTATGCAAAACACTTTTCTGAAGAACCTATAAGGAAACACCAAGAGCGTTTTAATCTTCAAAAAACTATATAGCAACTTAAGAACATGTCATGGAAAACCTGAGGAACTAGGAATTTTATAGACCCGGAAAAGTAATGGAAATCAAAACAGGGCCTTTTTCTTGTTTTGTTTAGCTCTGAAATATTTCATAGAAATTTCTCTTTGTAAACGTAATGTAATCATGAAATTTATTGGTCAAAAGGTGTGTAAACCAGTTTACACAGTCAAAAAATATTCTTTGCTGTACTTGAGAACCATTTATTTCCATTTTTAAGAGTGTATCCAAAGTGTTGAGCAGTGAAAACTTGTCAACTTCATCACTTTTGCCTGCACGAGTCAATGCTGTATTAATTAGAGTGATTCATTGACTTGACTATGTATTAGAGACATCTCTCACAGAGCATCTGTTACAAAGATGCTCAGTAGTGTCAAATTGGATTGAAATGCATTAGTTATTTGGTTTCATTCGCAATCTAGAATGCTTTATGCTAAATTCAACTGCGATCCCTATATAGTGTAAACTACAGACTTCATTACTGTATGCTTCCAATTTCTTAGTGTACACGTGTACCGGGGAAAGATGGTGGATTTGATCCACAGTCAGACTCACAAGTTTTCAAGGATGCACTTTTTTTGAGCTGTGAAGCTGAGTCAGTTTGCAACACTCCGCGGTGTTTCCGCGGCGGTGATGTCATGCAGTGGGCGGGGCTAATCAAATCTCCTGGTATAGAATAACGTGCCGTCATAAAATTTATGGTGGGACTGGCAGAGCATCGTGGGATACAGGAGAGCTCATACGTCAGAGTAGGCTGAAGCTTGTAAAGGCAAAAATGGCCAACGGTGATGCTGCTGCACTTCCTGTGCAGGGCTATTCTGCTTTATTACTCACACTAGTGCTATTTTATGAGATTTTTACGAACACTCTCGGCGGACCGCCCTCGCTCATTTAGCCTGTTGGGTATGCTCCACTTTTGAAAGTACACAAATGCCTTTTAACAAATGGCATGTTGTAACGATTGTTTATTGCCCACGTGTGCTGTTTCTGGTTTTAGTTACTCTTGTTGTTGTGTTCTGGAGACCCTTAAAGCCTTCAGAGGAGAAACTCTGGAATGTTTTAGCCAAAATTTCACACCCTTGGAACCTTTCAAAAATGTTTCTAGTGTAATAAAACAAGCTGTCCATTTCAGCTGTCTTCATTCAGCGATTAATTTAGTAAGAATCATAGAGAGCAATCATAGAACGATGACTCATGAAGAAATCTACCGTAATTCGTGTTGCCTTTGGCTCTATTGGTCCCATTAACAGAACAAGTGGTGTCTTCCTCTGGCTATTAAAAGGTACCCGTCCAGTTCCAACAGGAAAAGGATGAAGGGTTTCCCTCCTAATCAAACTCCCAGAATTCCTTTTTTGCATACAAACTATCCTGTGCGGTATGCAAGATTAAAATGAGTATGTTCCAAATCATAGTATGTTGAAAATGTAATGTTATAAGTGCCTGGATGAATGGCATACTATTTAAGAAGGATTTTCTAAATATGCATCAGTCTCATACTCTCCATATTAAATAGGATGCAAGCTTAAGAGTAAACACCCTAAAGCAGGGATGGGCAACTCCGGTCCTCGAGGGCCACTGTCCTGCAGAGTTTAGCTCCAACCCTGACAAAAATTATTTTTTAGTAATCCTGAAAACATTGATTAGCTTGTTCAGGTGTGTTTAATTAGGGTTGGAGCTAAACTCTGCAGGACAGTGGCCCTTGAGGACCGTAGTTGCCCATCCCTGCCCTAAAGCATGCAGGAAATAGTATGTCAATAGTGACTGGATGTCAATGTGTGCAAGTATGCATCTGTTGACATATCATCTTACATAGCCTGCAATATTAAGTTTAATGAATCTCAAAATTGACTGGATTGCATTGTATTTACAATACATTTTTGAAGTACGTTTCTGTGTCAAAAACGATCCATCTTATATAGCATGATGCTGGGTTAAGATTAGTGCATCTCAAAAAAAATATTTTGAAGGTGCATGGATGGTATACTATTTACAGTGGATTTTTTAAAAGTATGCATCTTTATGCATACTATACATCATACATAGTATTCAAGATATAGATTAGTTTGTACTTTTTACACTCTCATTCTTGTAGTATTCAGTATTAGGATTAGCACATGCAAATCACGTTATGCTGTAAATACATAGTATGTCAAAAGTGACTGGATGGCATAGTATTGACGATGGAGTTTTGAAGTATGCATCTTTTCACACACTGTTTATCTTACATAGCTTGCAATATTAAGATAAGTGCATCTCAAAATAGTATGCTTGAAATAGTACGTCAAATGTGACTGGATTTCAGTATTTTCTATGTATTTTTGAAGTATGTTTCTGTTTCACATGCTGTCACATGCTTATATAGCATACTATGTTAAGATCAGCGCATCTCAAAAAATAGTATATTGAAGCTGAAGGTGCATGGATGGGTGTACTATTTACAGTGGGTTTTTGAAGTATGCTTCTGTTTTATTAAGATACGGTAAATATGAAGCATGTCCCAAATCACAGACAATAGGATGTCAAAGGTGTCCAGATAGCATATTACACCTGATGGATGTTTAAATTATGCATATCTTCACAAACAATAAATCTTAGTATTTATACAATACAATAAATCTAAAGTATTCAAGATTAGGATTAGTGCATGCCAATTCATAGTAAAGAAAAGTCATAGTAGTTCGTTGACAATCAGGTACCCAGATGAGATACTACATCCATCCATCCATCATCAGGTACCCAGATGACATACTACATTCAGTTTGAAACATATGAATGCTTTTTGGACTATTTGGCCACAACCGCACAATATATTATTTGTATCGATCGATACATAATTTTATGACTTTGTAGTATGTCTGTCTGCAATTTTAGCTTGCTTCATACTTAAAAGCACAAACTTACTTTGTAAGTACAGTATGTACTTTTCAAGGTTAGTGTGAGTATTCAAATTGATAGTAGAAGTATGTGAATAGATGGTAGTCCAGTAGTTACCATGTCAGCAGTCTTAATTTTGTGTATTACGTAAGACCAGACCAGCTCTCGGCCCTGTACTTGGCTTCAATGTCTGGGAGGTTCAGCTCTGGGATCTCAGGACAGAAATGTTGTATGTTTTGTACTGTATTAGACAGTGCTGTTTTTGTGGCCAAGTGTAGAATTTTTTTTTTTTCCCCCCTCTCGGTTTGTGTGGTTTGGGCTTTATAGTGTGTGTTTTAGAGTTGCATTGTTTTATGATTGAAAGTGTTTCAAGTCTCCCTTCAATCTAAAGCCACATTTGGGAGGGTGATAGTTGGTGAAACCTTCAATGTCTCAGTTCACACACTATAAAAAACAGATATTGCCTCTTTCAGACATGAGGACCAAACCCTGACCCACATGTCTGTTGGGTTCACATATAAAGTTTCTCATGGATCATTATTTTGAACTAGTGTTTTCTCTCTCTCTCTCTCTCTCTCTCTCTCTCTCTCTCTCTCTCTCTCTCTCTCTCTCTCTCTCTCTCTCTCTCTCTCTCTCTCTCTATCTCTCTCTCTCTCTCTCTCTCTCTCTCTCTCTCTCTATATATATATATATATATCAGACATACTGAAGACGAGATCGCAAATTCGATTTTTTTATATTCAAGTGAATTACAATATAAGATATGTATATTTTATATAAATAGAATAGATTAGTTGAATTGGTTCACAAAGCTACAATGCAATATTTAAAACAACTTAATTGAACAATTAACAGCGGTATTTAAGAAAATATTTATTTCACTTGAGTGATGACTCAAAAGAATCATTGAATCGTTTTCTTAAGCAGTTCATTGAATCAAATGGTCTGAACTGCTAAAATGAATCTTCTAGTGAGAAAGTAGGTTGAGAAGTGTTCAGGACTGTGCGTGTTTCAGAGAGAAAGGACCAGAGTAAGAAAGGAGAAAGTGAAAAAAACAAGTGATTGAGGGGAGAAAGGAAGGTGAGCTATAGTAGTTAAAGACAGCAGACCTACAGGAGATGAGGTCACCGGGTCAGAGGTTAAAGGTGGCATACTGTGGGTGGTGCTCTTCAGATTATGACCACCCCAGAGGTTTACAGTGCCCCATCCGGAGACACAACGTCTGGAAAATCACTTTGAGTGGGATCCATTTCACGCTGTGTTGCTTTTGATGTGAGAAATTACTTAAACTGGTTTGTCAATTTTATACTTAAAGTGTGTCAAAGTTGGTGAATTGTTAATGTGCTTATTAAATCAAGCATAATTATTATTATTGCTCATACACTACCGTGCAAATGTTTGAGGTTGGTATGAATTTTTTATGTCTTTGAAAGAAGTATCTAATGCTCATCAAGGCTGTATTTATGTGACAATTAAATGGTTGAAAAAATTCTATAGAATTTGAAGGACCATATCTGTAGATCAGAATATTATAGATAGAGACTTGCGAGTGGGCTCTTTTGACTTGGCAACAACCTAGTAGAAACCCAGAACACCTTCTCAGAACACCTTAGCAACTGCAGAGCAACTCCCTTGCAACCACATAGAACACCCAAGAAACCTCTCAAAACACCACGCAACTGCATAGCAACTCCCTAGCAACCACATGGCAACATTCTCACTGCATAGCAACTCCCTAGCAGCCACATAGAACACCATAGAATCCCCATAGCGACATTCTTAAACCACCTTAAACCTCCTAACCGTATGCTAATTGTCAATCATATTTACGATAGTGGTCCTGACAGAATAGCAACTCCCTAGCAACCACATAGAACACCCTAGGAACCCTATAGCAACATTCTTAAACCTCCCAGAACACCTTCGCAACTGCATAGTGACCCCATAGCAAACACTTAGAACACCCTAGAAACCCTATACATGAATATCAGATGATGTCACCAACGTCTCCTCACTGACGTCACTCAATTCTAAAACTTGTTTTCCGCCATCTTGAGTACCTGATTCGGCAAGATCGATACATCAGTCGCAAAGGAACTAGAGCTTATTCTCTGGCCGAGCCCGAACTTGCGGGCCGATATTTCCCGTCACTATCCTCGGGCCGGGCCCTTGATCTAGAGACATGCACTCCCAATGCAAAAGAGTCCGGCGCGGGACTAGATTTGATGCCGAGTGCGAGCGGCAATGCACTCTCTGTGTGTGTGCGCGTTGCAGGGAGAATAAAACGATTCGCGGGACTCCCGCAAACTGGAAATATCTGTGAATAAAACATATAAAAACTAATACATTTTTGCAGAAAAGCAACAAGAACTAAAACAAAATAGAAACGATTTACAGGCCAGAGTTTCTTTTAAAACACGTTTGCAGCGTTGAGCGATGTAGCCAATCACAGACATACGTGTTGATTTCTTCAACGCAAAGGCCAATCAGAAGCATTTAAGATAGACTCCCCTCACTGCTCAAAACCTCTATGCTCAAAACGGACATTGTGTTCAGAGCTCTGTATGCTGACAAATCCTCTAATTGTAACATACAAAGTGTATATATTATGAAAGATTCATTGTGCAGTCGGCTTAATTGATATTAACAGAGATGTGAGATCGCGTTTAACTGATGTCATCTTTTTAGGAATTATTAAGGGAGCGCATTCAAAATCCTTCAATCACATCATGCCCAACCATGCACGCAGCTGCTTGCTTTTATGTTATATTGATCAATTGATCGTGGATTAAAATATATCCACCATCTGCTTTTGAAGAAATGTCGTATCGTGCATTCTGTCAGTAGCATTTCTGGCGCCTCCGTCTCAGCATAGGCTACAACGTGACGTATATTCACATCAAATGTTAACGCAGAGGAACGGGACAATGCAGTTCACATAAGTTCATTATTTGCATGTGCTAACAAGTCATTCACGTGTTGATGCGCGGTTCTAACGAGGGCTTTTCTGAGCACGTACACCGCTTCGCAAGCACACTAAGCCTGTCTAACAACAGCGACAGGTTACTGAACTAAGTTATCTTTCTAGTCTTATTGCGCGAATACTGTCAAATACACACAGGGTTTACATAAACAAAGTTGGTTATGTATAAAGTGAAACAAACAGAGAAAATCTGCTTCCTAGCTAATGCCGTCAGTATTGTAGACAGTACTCGGCAGGTACTCAAGATGGCGGCAGTCAACTGGAAAAAGAGCGGATGACGTAAGAGGTCATGTGACTGATATTCATGTATAGCAACATTCTCACTGTATAGTAACTCCCCAGAAGCCACATAGAACACCCTAGGAACCCTATAGCTACATTCTTAAACCTCCCAGAACACCTTCGCAACTGCATAGTGACCCCATAGCAACCACATAGAACACCTTAAAAACCCCATAGCAACATTCTCACTGCATAGCAACTATTGAACATTGTTAGAACATCTTAGCAACTGCAAATCAAGTCCGTAGAAACCATATAGATTCTCACTGCATAGCAACTCCCTAGCAACCACTTAGAACACCACTGAAACCCCATAGCAACATTCTAAAACCTCTCAGAGCATCTTTGTAACTGCATAGTGACTCCATATCAAACACAGAACACCATAGAAAGCCCAAAGCAACATTCTTAAACCAATCAGAACAACTTGGCAACTTTATAGCACTGCAGTGGAGAGTTCTGCATGGGCTTCTGCTCACATCTTCAGAAAGTGAATCTAGTTGTATCAGTATAGTGGGGGGCAGACAGGGTTTTAGTCTTTCGGATTACATCTGGTCTTGATACAGCCTGCCACCCCTGCTACACACACACACACACGCACACGCGCACGCGCGCACACACACACACACACACACACACACACACACACACACACACACACACACACACACACACACACACACACACACACACACACACACACACACACACACACACACACACACACACACTGTTGTTTGCCATACATGCACGTGTGTGCGTTCAGATCTCTGGTTCCCAGAGTTTGAAAGTTGAAGTTTTCGAGTATTGTATTTCTGTCTGCTCTGTTCTGTATGAATGGACTCTTTCACAGAGCTTTTAAACGGACTCCATGTTTGGGCTTTGCTGAGGCTTTGTTGTGATTAATTGGGGGGGTCAGTGTGTGTGTGTGTGTGTGTGTGTGGCTTCTCTAGAGTTCTAAGCACCCCTACAACGGCCTGAGGTTCCCTTGGGCTGTCATGAGGCTCACACATGTGCACACACTTCCTCTGAAATAACATTCCCTACATACCTGTGCTTGAGCTGCTAACTCGGTGTCAGCATGACTAGAGCACCTCAGAGCATCATGGGGTATGTGTGTTTTTGGAGCAAAAAGCCACAGATGGACCAGCATAGATGGTTTTCTTTCATTCATTTGCATTTAGGATTGGAGAAATCAGAGCGAGTGAGAGCGAGAGTTTGTGTTCTCACATCTGGAAGCTATAGCCGTCATTGTGCTGTCTGCTGATCCCAGAGAAAAAGAAGGAAAAAAGCGGGGGGAAAAAAGGAAAAATGCCTTCCAGATGTTTTTCCCCTCCCCTTGCTGTGAAACAGCAGAGGAATAAAATACTGTTTCATTAAGACAGAAGAAAAAAACATGGTCCTCGCAGTGAGGAAACGAGTGCGATTGTTGGTACGGAGGGTTGCAAAACGTGCTTCGAATTCACACTAATCACAAAACGGTTTGTTTGTCTACATATTCTGCAGTTTAAGCAGTTATGCCCATGCAGACCTACTGACCTGACCCTTTTTTGTAGATTTATGCATTTGTATCTGTTTATTTGTGTGTCTATGCATGTGTGTGATAATTGTGTGAGATTGCAGAGCTTTTTTGAAAGAGAGGATGAGACACGTCAATCTGTTTTTTAAAGGTTTCTTATTTTGTTCTTACTGCCAGATGACTTACACTGAAACCCCCCCAAAAAAACCTCATTTTCCATTTTATAATAATAATTTAAAAAAACTACAATATATAATATAATATGATATAACTATAAAAACATCCTTAATAATATAAAATATTTTAAATATGTTAAATGTATATATAATATAATATAATATAATATAATATAATATAATGTAATATAATAATATATTTTTTAATTATTTGCCCTGTTGACAATCTTTTTCTTGTATTAATCATAAATCTCTTTTAATTTTCTTAAGATTTATACTTAAATATGTCAGTGAGGCAAGAAAAATACACTTAATTTGTATATATTCTCTGAATATCATCATAATGTCCTACACAGATTAGCTTCTGAGCTAAATTAATCTTGTTTTAATGATGTTAAGATATATGTTGGAAAATGCATGGAAAGCAAGACAAGCTATTTTATGTTTTTTTTTTTTTTTGCTATGTGATGTTATCATTTGAAAATATGCTCGCAAATAGGTGTTTATAACAGAAATCATATGAATCAAACAGGCTCAGAATGGGAGCACTTTCTGACATGGTTTTCCACGTTTCATTTTTAAAGGGACACCAGGCAAGCCTGAGTGTGTTTTCTCTACAAAGCTCCCCCTAGCTCCCCCTGGTGTCTGGTAGTATATGCTTTCAAACACACTGTTGTAAAAACGAACTGTTGTCCCCCCCCCCCCCTTGCCACCAGCAACCCAGCTGATCAGCTGTCAACCCAGCTGAGCATGAACCGGCTATTTTAAAACTTCAAAACTAATTTCGTAACTTCTATATTTGCTAACAAGACGGTCACGGAAAATATTCTGAGTCTGGGCTTCATTTTAGTTGACGAGGATTTGTAGCATATTATGGATCAATACAATACAGAATGCGATTGGTGAGCCATCGGCTTCTACATGTAGCGCACTGCAAAAAAGCTACACCGCCACCAAATAAAAGCAAAGTAACAACTGGATGCAGCGTGCAAGCTAAATTAGACACATAGAAGGGCAGCATCCTGCATCCATCTAGCTAGATCAAGCCAAAATCTCCGCTAGCCATTTAGACGCGGGTAGGATACACCGCTGTCTTGATTTGAAGAATTTGATATCTATTTATTTGCGAACTAAGTTACACAAATAAAACCGACAGAGGAGCGCCAAACAACTACAGAAATCAAACGTGTTTGCTAATGACAATGCAAACATCAAAGTTATAGTATCTAGTAAGCCCGTAACAGACAGCGATCATAATAAAAACCTTTACAGACAATAGCAAACATCCTGAGGTCACAATTACTTGAAAATTAAATATTAAACATAGTTTATTCCAAAGATACTTACAAGTGCAACAGCAAGAAGGCCAGGTCAGCATTCAGGTCAGGCTTCTGTTTCCCTCAGTTCTCGCCATTCTGAAAAAGCCGGTCCGATATTTACTGACTTCTTGCTCGGTCAGTGTCCCGTTTCCTCTTTCGTTTATCCTCCGACAAAGATTCCCTAGCTTTCTGCTTCTTTTTTACAGGCTCAGCCATAACTCAATCTATCGTTGCCTTATGCTTATAGCTAGCCAGTGCTTGAATGGGGGCGTGTAAGTGTGCAGTGCCGTCAAGCAATTCGTTACATCGTGAGACCTGATATCACAGGATACTTCCTGACGGCAAAGTTACAAGTGAGTTTTTTCCGCTCTCAGGCACCAGGGGGGTGCGAAACCACCACCATTCAACCCAAAATAAGTAATATAACCATTCCACTGACTCCGAAGCTGTTCAGTTAAGGTAAAAAGTTCCCTGGTGTCCTTTTGAATTTATATACAGTACATATTGATAGTGTGTCATCGAGTTGCATTTGCATTTGCAAAGTTAAACTCTGATCAGGTTTGTTGCATCGTCATCAGATTCTGTCTCTCATGTCACCTATCTATGACCGCCAGCTATCTATGACAATGAGTGACTTCCTGTCATTTTTGTCTCTGCAAACTTCTGCCATTGAGTATGATTATGTATTTTGCTTGTGTGTGTGTGTGTGTGTGTGTGGGGACCTCTGTTGTGGCAATTAAGAGCCCTCATATCTCACATGCCACATTCATGACCCTGAAACAGGGAATTATGGGATTTCCCGGGGTTTATGACCAACACACATGCTCCTCGTTGCTTTTTATGTGAGTGACTGCAGATCTATCTTTCCATCTCATGGAAAGGAGAGACTTTTTGTGTGAAAAAAAGATGTAAAACGTTCATTAATATGCTACAGAAATGCCACATATGTTCACATCACTACAAAACATCAGATGCCTAGATCCCTCGTCCAAAAAGTGACCCACAATTTTTTTTTGTTTTCTTACTAAAATATACCATTATAGTCATAGTTTCTGTTAAAATACTATAGTTACTGTACTGTTGTTATTGAAATATAAGGGATCTCTTGCAAACTGGATAAGATGCTTTCAGAATATGTCTGTTGTTTTGTATATTTTCATATGCCAGTAGTCACAAATACCAGTTTACCACAATTGTAGAAACAATACCTGTAGTAATTATGGTATTTTAAAGGAAACTATGACTACCATGGTAAATGTTTGTACGGGTCAGTACACATGAGGTTTCAAAGCTTCTTTGAGTTTTCTTAAGGTTTTTATTATCCCGTAGATGAGGAATCACTTGAGGGCAGCAGTTGCAGTGCTTCATTTGAGCAGTATGCTAAAGGTTACGTGCTTGACTCTCTCACGTCTCTGTGTTTGTGTGTATGTGTGTGTGTTTTACAAAGCTTTACTATAATGTGCATCTTAATCAATCATACACTTCCATGTGTGTGTACAGCACATAGCCT